>NC_090267.1:518850244-519156650 GCF_040414725.1 Anabrus simplex
ATAGATATATTTATGGGTAGTTTTGGCGGTGAATACGACGTAGTATGGGCCGATGGTGATGATTACCATTTGCGGCAGAATAATAAAATGGTTATGAGTGGTATATAGGGTTAATGGTACACGCGTACAATGAAAAACATCGCATATATCGTATATTTGGGTTACCATACACTGTCTTCGGAAGAAATATCCAAGTAGGAAATATATGAAGGGAAACTTGTCGTCTTCATAGTTAATTTATACCAACGTTGTACTAAATATTATTGGAAGTTTGTTGTCAAGAATGAATTTAATTCATAGAATAATCCCATAATTTTAAATCTTTACCGCAATTAAATATAAGAGGTAACCAAATGCATTCCTTCGGAATCAGTGATACCTGATTAATTATTGCTAAACCCTAAAACATGTTTGGTACAATTTCTATTAGAACTACAATTATAATTAGACTTTGAACGATACCTACATTTATTTAAGGTGTTATTTGAATATTTAAATCAAATGATACGGTCGAGGAGACCAATATTTTTCATTTAAGAACAAATTATATTTGAAATAGCCATTTTTGGGCCAAAATATTTGGAACTTACTTGTGATTACTAACGTTAAGACGCCGAAATGAGTGAATCGTCATGGAATGTTGAAGTGATAATAGTGAAAATAAGCATTTTTTTAAAATTATTATTTTAAATTATCAGTTGATTTTGTATAGAAGAAACAAGAACTGATGGACTTAAACTATATAATTTTATTAAAAAAAATTTAATTACGATTAGGGACTTAGCTTTATTTTCAACCTAAAGATTTCTTTATTAAAGAAGAAGAAGATAATTGATGATGATAATTAAGATTTTCTTTTGTGATTCCGGAATCAAGAAATAAAATATGGATTTTCTAATTTAGAGGTTATTAATTTTAGGAGATAGGCTAATATTATTAGGATTTAGGTAATCTTGAATTAATCCATTAGGAAAATATTTTATTTATTTTCTTCACTTATATTCGGATGACTGGACTTGGAAAACATAATAATGATTTAGGATGATGAATGGTATCGATAATAATTTATTGAAGCGGAAATGTGGTGCCTCAGTTGACCTCACGGTAAAATAGTATGGTTAAAAAAAAGCAATTTAATTATCCCTGAGAGGTGTCACGAGGCAAAGTAAGGATTACCATATCATATATTCTGATAGGAGAATTCTAAGTTACGATATCGCTAGAATTCTATGAGGCGATAACTGCGTATATGATGAATATTTAAAGCGAACTTAGCCAACGACACTTAGCATCAGATTTATTATGCATTCATCCATTAAATGATCTATTAGAGTGATGGGAGATCGAGGGGAAAATAGCCGGAGCAATTGTTACCCAAGTTAGCGCTCATATTAAAAATGGTCGCCCAATATGGTGCATGGATGAAACTACCCCTCAGGATGGTGCAATAAATTCTGCCATTACCTTGTAGCTCTGGATCTTCTTCAAGCCAGCCGCGCCCCTGCCTCCCTAGCTCTCTATGGCCTCCGTCAATTCGCAGTTTCAAGCACTGGAGCTATTCAGACCAGACGACCCTAAACTACCCTCCTTATATATTTCCGTAGGGAATAAATTAAATTACGATATGTTGATAGGATGAATTTCACACACACACACCCGGGTTTGATTGGTTAGAGAACATAGTTACAGACATGTGATAGGTAGTTTACAATAGAGGATGGACCAGCAGAAATGTTGACAACTTCGGTACATTAAAAGAATAATCCTCAGAGAAAGGTTTACCAATAACAGAAACAGACTTTCCTAAGCTATCAGTTTGCATCTAGCCATACGACTGCACTAAAAATAGGTCGAAGAAGAAAGTTTTTGAAAGTTTAAAAGATCATGTTTGCTGGAATAGATGGCCGTAAGGGAAGACGCATAGTTTAAGTAGCCGTTGAAAGTTAACCCTGGTATTATTATTATTATTATTATTATTATTATTATTATTATTATTATGATGATTATTATTATTATTATTATTATTAATATTATTTGTGAACTTTTCTAACGTCTGAGTCTTATAAACTGTCACAGGGTAACAACCCACTCCCGACTGTTTCTTTCCAAAATTTCGGAATATAAATGTCTTTTTCACGTTAAAAGTTCTTAAAGACACTTTAAATAACTTTTAGAGTAAAAAAAATAGGTTGGGGGTATAAACGCTCATCAAGCAGCTTTATGACCTGCACTATGATACCAACGGCACTAAAGGCTAAAATGCTAAAGGGCTGACGGGCATTATAGGACTGAAAGTAAACGGGTTGAAAGGCTAACGGGCAGTATAGGACTTACAGGCAAAATGGCTAAAGGGCTGACGGGCAAAGGGCTGAAAGGCTAACAGGCACTATAGCTAAAGGACACTAAAATGCAAAAATACTAAAGAAGCGTGCGACTTCGCAGCGCGGGAACATGAAATGTTAGCCCTCCTCCTTCACTGCCTTGTGATCTTCAGTATAATGTACAAAACAAGTCCGAAAAGAAGCTTTATAGCACCCAAAACAGAGTCCTACGAATATCGAACTCGAAGTAACAAGTTGTGAGCCTCCCCTAAGTTAGCCACTCATAACACTAATGTATACGCATTAGCCATACACTACCTCCCACAAAAAACATGTATAGCCACTATTTTGTTCTGAATTCCAATCTCAGCCCCGAGTCCTTCAGATTGTCTTCTATTCCTACATAAGCAATACATGAGTTTTAAGTCTCACACCATCTCCCAAGTCCTACACGAACCACGTATAGTTGCCATCTTGGAGCTCAGCTCCGATGCCCTGACGTTGCCCTCGAAGTTATTCTTCTATAAGCAATGCATACGTATTAAACTTTATTTAACACACTAATAAAGTAACATAGGTTATCAAACAAATTCTGCATACCTGTAAGTACACAGGGCTGATGACCATGATGTTACAAATCTCCTAATAAAATCAACCTAAATAGTTCGTTCATAAAACAGCACGTATACAGGTAATGCATAGTGCCCATCTTGCCTAGTAGCCCGAGCCTACAAGCTAGTATAGGAAAGGCAGGCGGTTAAAAAGAAGAAAACAGAACTGTCACCGTTTGTATCTATGTATAGGAGCGAGTAACTTGCTTAAGGTAAGTATGAAGTCTTATAAGCATCGAATTTGGGTGAGTAAGGTTGGCAATCCCTTTGTCAGGCTGGCAGATAGTCAACATCTTGCCTAGTCAGGTTAAGCCCTGAGTAGAACCCGAGCTCGCACACATAGCCAGCCATTCTATTTTTAAAATCGCCCGCGTCCATATCTGTAAAGTTGGCCAAACCTCTGTCAAGGAGACACACCTGTAGCTACTTAGTTCTACAACAGAGCACAGCACACGCACCCCCGCCATGTAGTTGTCAGCTGTCAAATTCAAATTTCCCGCGCATGTGACAAGTCACGTTTCTGTTAACGCGTGGTCAGCGAGAGTTTAAGCTTGCACTCTTAGCCAGTAAGTAAGGTTATGCCTGCGCATGTGCGCTGTCAAATTCAAATTTGCGCACTTGTTACCATCAATGACGTGACCGACGCACGATTCCACCCTATCACCATGGTAACATGTTATGAATAAGGCAGGACTAAGAGCGCCATTTTCTCTTGTTAAGCCTATTACAATGTTACATTATATCTATAGGGTGCAATTTGCTTTTAAGCCAGGCCCACCACCCAATCAGAAGCCTCGGTGGCTTGAATTCAGCCAATCAGATCCTAGTGTGGTCTGGATCTCCCATACGCCACTTCTCATGTTCAAGCATTCTGAGGCATGCAGTACAGTACGGTGTCTTACTGTCGAAATTTTAGGCGAACGGGAAGGAATTTTTACTTTTAAACGTTTTTGCAGAGATGGAAAGCTCTCTCCAGTTTGGTGGACCTGGTTTTATGGCTAGATCATCAGTAACGTTCGAGGTTATCCATTCTCCGAGATATTTGTAGGAGTTAGTCTTCTTTATTACTGTATCGCATGTGGAATTGAGTTGGGTACAACCCTCCGTTTTGTTAATATCAATGCTCAACCCCACTTGAACACCTATTTGACTGAGAGAGGAAAGTTGGTGTGCAGCTTCCTCCATACTTGATGCTAGGAGTTTGTTTAACTTGTCCTTCTTGAAACCGATTCTCAACCCCGAGTTGTGTGATAGGGTTTTCGTCTATTCACGAATAACCTTCACTAGCATGCAGTTGATGACAAACCGTTCACCTGTTCTGATATCAAAGCTTTTTGATAGTTCCTCTCTGAATTTACCTTTGATTTGAAAACGTATAATTAACAAAACATCGCTTAGTAGCTTGAAGTTAGGTCGAACCCAGCCACAGGACCTCTGGTATCCATTTGAAACCCAGGTCAGCGTGGAATTTAAGTGATAAATCATTTCAAAATGGTGACCATTAATGTGTGGGTGTTTACCGAACTTGCGCATATTTGCACTGCCTTCGTAATGTCCAGGCCGTACTGTACCTCTGATGACGTCACGCTTTGGGGGGGACTTGAAGGCGATACGCATACGCTCCGCTTGAATAACACACTCGTTTAAATTACTTAAAGAACTGTTAACACCTTATAAAACCAAAACCTATCCTCAAATATTTGTTAATTCTGATATACAAGGCATATCCTTCTCCGTAACGTTCTATTTCTCGCGTATATATGTTCGTTTGCGTGAGTACAGCCTAACACTTTGAGACATATTCTTGCGATTTTATCCATTTTCTGGTCAACTGGAACATTCACATCATACACACTGACAGAAAACATGCAGCCAATTACCATTACTATTTATTACAAATATAAATTATTTCTGTACCTCACTGTCTCCACTCCATGAACACTGCAGCTTTCCTGGACCTCTTACAGGAAGTTACACCAGTATGGAGTAGGTCTGCTCTCTTTGAAGCACTTTGTTGAATACACAAGTCGGCGTGAATTTTGGAAAAGTTATTTAAAAATATATTCACCCAAATATATATACACTGTCCGGCCAAATCTTCCAATTTCTTCCCGCAGTCACAAATGACTAGGGAATCTGCCAACTGCATTGACTCCAAAGCCAGGGATTTTGTGACACACTTAGGATCGTCTGAATTTAGAAATACCGGTACCATCTTATATGTATCTGACACTAACACACAAAAGACTTTGTACACCTCAATTCCAAGTTCTATTGAAATGTCCGATGGATACTTTAAGCCCCTCGATTTAGGAAATTCAGATATCTTACTTCTGGAGGTAATTCATAAATAAGATCTGAATCTGTCAGAAGATAAAATTTACATAAATCACACTGCTTTTTGATACTCATAATTTATTTTCTTTTCTTTTTCTTTTGCTATTTGCTTTTCGTCGCACCGACACAGATAGGTCTTACGGTGACGATGGGACAGGAAAGGTCTAGGAATGGGAAGGAAGCGGCCGTGGTCTTAATTAAGGTAGAACCCCAGAATTTGCCTGGCGTGAAAATGGGAAACCACCCACGGAAAACCATCTTCAGGGCTGCCGACAGTGGGGTTCGAACCCACTGTCTCCCGAATACTGGATACTGGCCGCAGTTAAGCGACTGCAGCTATCGAGCTCGGTGATACTCATAAATAAGACTTGCATTTTCAAATACACCGAATTCTGATAAGCCGTAGGTCTGATAACATAAAAATATAGGGCCTACCTAATGTTATCCATGTTTATGACATAATAAAAAAAATTAACTCACCATCTGGACGGGACACTCTTATTTCTCTCAGGGTGTGATTTTCAGGAAAGTGCTTGATACACACAACTGTGTTGTGATTAACTAATAAATTCCCCCTGGGAATAGCTTTCTTCCATAACTTAACTCGTTCTTCATCAGAGGGAAACACTAATACCGGAGTGTACTCTCCTTGTTTATAATTTGTTTTGCAGCCAGGCACACAGCAACTCTTAGGCATGGTGATTTCCCTCACTGATTATCTTAATTCAAGTATATACAATTCGTGGTTAACAATAAAACACAGAATGCACTAACTCAATTAATTTTACACTATAAATACAACTTTACACAGATAAACTACAAAATTAAAACACTGAAGAACGATCTTCTTAACCTATAGCTTCACATAAATACACGCTCACACTAAGTTTTCTTCACTAATTAACGACTTTCCACTTAATAATGCAGTCGATGACGGCTCATTATCACATATATCTGAGTGAACACGCGGTCATCGTTAAAAACTTCAATAAAACTGCGAAAATCTATGTTTAACTCTACTAAGTCATGGGCTAAAGTTCCCCCCTAACTATCAGCTGATTGCTTTTCCGCGCTCGTTACAGTACGGCCTGGACATCACGAAGGCAGCGATATTTGTCAGCTAACAAAGAAAATTATAGCTACATCGTTCACAAGTAGACATTTACCCCAATTATGTTAAATAAAACCGCCGTGCCCTATTGCACGTCATGACGTTAGTTCAGAAATACATTTTTGCTCACAAACACTTCTATACTATATTTTCAAAACACGTTAAAATACAGCTGGCTCAATCATTAATCTTATGTATTCTAGAATTCTGTGACACGGTGCTTACGGACATATCTCACCGGACTTTAAACACTTATATTAGACTTATATTTAATCTGCAATATGATTCTCACATTTCATCTTATTGTAGGGAGTTGTGAGTTCGTCGCAGTCTCCACAGCTTGTGCATGGAGTTCTAAATTCAAACCTTAATTACCTTTCCTCGTATGTCCCGCTGTGGATGGGTGCGGTATATAACATTTACTGTATCCCCTGCCTGTTGTACGAGACGACTAAAAGAGGCATCAGGGGCTCTTAATTTGGGAGCATGGGTTAGCGACCACGAGGCAACTACTGTAGACGGGTGTGGAATAGCTTCCATTTACTTGTGCCAGCCTCGTCGTTTTCCATCCAACCTCTTATTGTGTTCCGCCCCCGACTATATTGAACTTTCCTGTGTTCTGGCGATATCTTGTTTCCTCTAAGAGTGAGACTTCTTGCATGAGTGTATTGTATCTTTGCAGATCCACCCGCTCCAGTAGTGGTGGTCAGCGGTGGCGACAGAAGTCTGACCGTTCAGTGGAACATCACTGGCTGTGTACCGGCCGATGTAACAGGGTATACAGTTTCTGTGATCCCCCAAGGACCCAAAGGAGATGGCTGTGAACAGATTGATGAAATTGTCTCAAAGAATGTCACTGCTGGAGAAGAAACTGAAGTCACCCTCTCTGATCTGCAACCTTATTACGACTATCAAGTGGATGTCACCGTGAACACGAAAAGTAGGGAAGAGGCGACTGGCATTGGTTACGCAACAACGGCTGAAGGCGGTGAGTGCTTCTCAATCTTGTTATAACTCTTATTTTAGTTCCAGAAACTGAGTTTTGTTTTGATATATACATCTCCATGCACTTCTCATCTTCTGACCATATTTCTCCAGGAACAGAGTATTTATTTATTTAATGTGTATCTAGTTTGACCGAATTCAGTGTCGTCTCGAGGTTCTCACAAGAGAACTGAAGGTGTATATTGGGGACCATGTGGAGTGGGGGTCAGTTTGCTTCACGTCATAGAACGTCACGACGAGCAGGCACCAAATAGTAAAGCTATAATATTAGCTGTTTTTCACAAGTTCCGCATTGTGTCAACAGAGAGCAGTGGAGTCGCTTATCCTGATCAAGGTCTGTCTAGGGAGGTCTGGTCACGCTACCACAATCCTTTGCGGTGGCGGCCATATTGGGTCTCAAATATCGTATTGTCGTAAGTATGATTAAAGTCTTTGGGCGTGCCCGATGTAATGATGTGAGTTATTACTTGTATTTTGAAGGAAAATGGGATACTGCGCCGCACTAAATTGTCAAAATAAGACCTCTGACGGAATTAGTGTTTTGCTTCCCGAGAGATAAGCAAAGGAGAGCTCAGTGGGTACAAAACTCTAGGCGTGAGAAATGGCAACCTACAGATAATTTCGCCTTGTGCGAGGTTAGTGAAGTTATACATTCGTATTATTCCTGAAGAATAGTATGTTTATATGAACGATGTTTTATATTTATAGGTCTTAATAGGAAATCTCCCAAAGAAAGAGAATTGTCTTTCAAAATAGCAAGAAAAGTAACAGGAAATGTGTAATAGTAGTACAGATGTTTATGAACATTTCCTTTTCATGTGTCCGGCTCCATGGCTAAATGGTTGGCGTGCTGGCCTTTGGTCACAGGGGTCCCGGGTTCGATTCCTGGCAGGTTCAGGAATTTTAACCATAGGCCCTAATTGGTCAATTCCGCTGGCACGGGGGCTGGGTGTATGTGTCGTCATCATCATTTCATCCTCATCACGACGCGCAGGTCGTCTACAGGCGTATCAAAATACCTGCACCTGGCGAGCGGAACTTGTCCTCAGAGGCTCCCGGCACTAAAAGCCATACGTCATTTCATTCCATTCCTTTTCATGTAAAATTACAGACGGTAATCTTTCTAACTCTACATGCAACGTAGAAATGTTTCACAGATATTTGAAATACTTGTTCCTGTTCATTTACCAATTACAGTCACAACAAACAATAGGCCTATCACTTCAAACCAACAATTTATGTCCAGCTTGCCATCATTAGAACAATTTTATTTTATTGATAATAGCAGTCGTATTCTGTACTGTAGTTATTAATTACAGCTAAATTGCATTCATCTTACATACTCTATAGAGTACATTATATGGCTGGACAAATACTTAAAGATCACAACACTCGCTTCTATCGCACCCTAACATAATATCCTAATGCAATCCCTAAAATAGCCTAACCTAGGTTAACTTAATAGTGACTGAATTTCTATTTCTTATGGAATCGTGTCTACCAACGGCTTTAATTTTCTTTATTATTATTATTATTATTATTATTATTATTATTATTATTATTATATATTGTTATATGCATGAATATTAGGAATCAGCTAAGAGCCCCGTAGTCGCCAACCTACGCTCCCTAGTTAGGAGCTTCTGACGCCCCTTTCAGTCGCCTCTTATGACAGGCAGGTGATACCGTGGGTGTTGTTCTATTGCCTCCACCCACAGGGGGAATCTATTTTGGGTTGTGTCCACGAGGCCCTTAGCTGAGTCTTGGCATTGCTTTCACTATTCTAGCCCATCCGAACTCCCTTGGTCAACACTTGTTCTTTTCCGACCGCGACGGCATTAGTGCATTCGAGGCCTAGGAAGTTTTTCATTTCCACGCACTTTGTGGTCTTCATCTTTCTTTTGTCGATACCTTCACTTTTCGAAGTGTTGGACCCCTTCCATTTGTTTCCTTCTGATTAATGTGTATAGAGGATGGTTGTCCAGTTGTACTTCCTCTTAAAACAATAATCACCACCACCACTTTGTACTATATAGCTGCATGGGTTATCAATAAAACAATTAAGAGTAGCTAAGAACATCACTCTTGTTGCATATGTGCAGAATATTTTTGCCTTAGAACCCAAAGAAATACCACACGAATGGATAACAACCATACATAATTTAATACACTCAACTCAAGAGGCATTTAGTGTTTGTCAGCGTACTGGGGTAACCCCTTAGAAACACAGTATCGGTAATTACTTTCTTAATAAAGAAAACGCTGAGGGTAATTTATTACAACTATATTTTAGTACTTTAATTACAGTACTTCAAGTTCAGTATTTCATGTACCGGTAATAATAATACGACACAGGTACTGCACAGATTTCTATGTTTCTGTCAATAAGATTACGTATTTGACAGATGATATTAATACGAAACACAGTAAGACCAAGTTGTAAGGAAGTAAAAGAGAAGAACATGAGCTTTTCTGTTGATTCTTGTTTCTCAACACCAAAAAAAAATCAGGCTCTGTGAATTATGTTCCTATTCAAATAGCTGTGAATGTATTCATATCATTTAAGTGTTATACAGTATATATATATATATATGACCAGTAGATGCCCAATTAAATTATTTATGAAAAATAGTTGGTGTTTTGTTTTTATTTCAATGTACGGTACCGAAATCCTCTAAATTCGAATACACTTGCCTTTGGTTACGCTCCCTTAAAGACCCAATATGGCGGCTCCATAAGTAGCATGCGTGGCTTGACCTCCCTAGACAGACCTTGATCCTGATGGAAGACACTTTGGAGATCTCGTAATTCCTCGTGGAACTCTATTCCCATACCTTTGTTGCTCCTGAGATGCCCATACGTGGGGAATTTTGAAAGAATCAGTTCTCACTGAAGATAGCCTACCTACAACACAATTCAGATACAATCCCAATAATTTGACAGAATTTCGATCATTACTGCTCAGACCTGAATTAATTAAATGGAAGTAGATCACTTTTGTCTTGTTATTATTTACGATAAGTTTATTTGCCTGCAACCAAGAGGATTGCAGCATTTCTATCCTTTCCTCCTCAACATATTTTAAGTCTCTATTGCTTGTTATGATAGTAATATCATCTGCATAGAGCACTGACCTACAAGGTAAATTACTAACAATATCATTTATATACACAAGGAAGAGGAAGGTTCCTATAATTGAACCCTGAGCCACCCTTGTTTTACTTTGAGAGCCCCAGATCGTTGATTTTCTACCTGTCATTGAGGTAGGATGTACTGTAATTAATAATAACTCTAAATCTTTCACCCCAGAGTAGCTAAGCTTACTTACTAGTATATTGTGCGGTACTGAATTTATAGCTTTGCTGAGGTCTAACAGTGTAGCACTTGTAATGTGGGGAGACTCAAAGTCTTGAATTATTTCAGTGACAACAGCTTCTAAGTCTTTAATGGTGGATTTATTTGTTCTGAACCCAAACTGTGCGGCATTTAATAAATTATACTTTTCAAAATATACAGATAGCTGTTCCTTTATACAATGTTCTATTATATTAGATATGATTGGAACAATTGAAATGGATCGATAACTGCCTGGATCCATAACATTTCCATTCTTAAACACAGGAATTGTAACTGTAATTTTTAGACAGTCCCCTGAGCTAGTATCCAATTGATGAGGCGAGTTAGAGGAATTATTATTATGTCAATAATTTGTTTTAGAATAAAATTACTTATGGCATAGTAGTCTTCACAGTTTGAAGAATTTAGTCCTGAGACTATTTTGCAGACTTTATTAGGGTATATAACTAGCCATTTAAAGGGGGGGGGGTCTGTTACTTTCAGAAGTTACACTATTCATTGTCCTCCGAGGTGTTACTAATATTCATATGTATGGCACTGTTTTTAAAGTATTCATTAAGTACATTCGGTTCTATTGGCACAGAATTCTCCCTCTTTGCCCTCCCAATTTCATCATTTATGATGGACCAGGCCGCCTTACATTCATTTTTTGAGTTATTGATAAAATAATAATTAGCTTGTTGTTTTTCCAGTTGAATTTCCTTCCGGTAGATTTTTCCATGAGGGTATACTATTCTTTATCTCTTTGTTTTCCTTGTTTCGCTTATTGTAATGGGTCATCATTAAGTTCCTGATAGTTGCAAGGCGAGGAGTGTACCATTTCCCTTTATGGTTCTCTTTGGTTTTACCTTATCCGTTAATTACCTTTGTAGTTCTAGGACAGCACTCTTCCACACACTAACCTATTAACTGTATAAAATTTTCAGTTGCTTCCGAGGCATTATTAGAGTTTAGCATAATGTTTTCAAAATTGATGTGAATTAATTCACTTCTTAGCTTTACAGTGTTATTTTCGCCCCCCCCCTCCTAAATGTTTAAATTGCCTATTGCCATGTTGCTTTTCCAATTCAGTTTTACGTTTTAGCCAGAGACCACTATGATCAGACAATACATGCTCTGTAACACCACGTGTGAAGTCACTGTTTTGAACATTAGTGATAACGTTGTCCAAACAAGAATTTTTTCTAGTGGGTTGATCATTGGCAAGATAGAAATCATGAGACCTGAGAATATCACAAATTGTTTTTTGATGGATGATTCAACTAAAATATTAATATTAATATCACTCATGCAATAGATTTTGTAATTCTGATACCTCGCTAAGTACGCTGCAGAATGATCCCACACGTTCAGAAAGGCATGACTATCAGAATCTGGTGTTCGATTCAGGGAAATATTTGTCAATTTAGTATTTGTAAATAGCACCCCGGCCACTTCAAATAGCTTTTCTATACAGTACTCCTCTAAATCTAAAACAGTTTATTTTCCCATATATTGCAACTCCCCCATTTGAAGTCCTACTTAATACATAGAATATCAACTGGAAATGAATTCAAGAATATTTTAAGTTCCCAAAGCTTATTATTCTAATGAAGATTGATATGAAAAGCAATAAGGTCTGAATTTACATAATGCTCTCTTGAAACCTTGACTGCTGGTATAGGTTGGTCCACTGAAAGATGTTGTCTGGTATTAATATTCCTACTATTTCCTAGTGTTACATTTCACTCATGAGTTGAGAACTTCCCTGGAACCTAGATCTTGATTTAAGGATCTGGGTTCTCTGGCATGTTTCCCTGTATGTGCCAGTTTAGTGGTATGGGTTTTCTTAAGTGCAGATTAGTTTGCAAATCTCTATTGATAATTGTAGCAATTTGTCTACAGAGAGTTGCTTTTCCATTACCATTCAGATGTAACCCATGCCTAGTGAACATTTGCCTGCCAAGACCTAAAAGTATCTACTACATAGACATTTCTGAAACTTTTACATAATCTCTTGATTTTTATATTTACATCATGTACAGCTTTGTTCACACACGAGTCATATTAAATACAATTACTTTTGAGTCAGGTAGTTTGGAAATCTTACCTCTGAGGGTCGTAATTAGTTCCTCACCTTCATTTTCAGCAATGTCATTTGTACCACTCACAATAACCACATAATTGTCATTCTCTAACACAGGATCACAACTTGAAAGGACGTCTTCAGTTTTGGCACCTGGTTTTATTAGTCCTAAAACCTCAGTTTCTGGGTTCTGCAGCTCATCCTTGATGCCTTCTGCCATACCCCACCCTTGACTGTCTGCGTAGAGATGAATTTTTGGCGATCTTGACTTTCGGTTGGTTTTCTTCTTCTGTAGGTTACCTCCACTGCATTTAACATTATTCGGAAAACTTGATGTGTTTTCTTCTGGGACTTGTTGCAATGACTGAAATCTATTTTGGCCCTGCAAAAGAGTTTTTTCCCGGTTTTAAGTTGTACCGGTACGTAGTTTCTCCATTACGTTTAACATTAGGCCTAAAATGGCTACGCGTCATTTCCGTTCACGGCGATCTTTCTTCTCCAATGTCTTCTTTTTCTTCCAATTTCTTTATTCTGTCCTTTAAGCATTCATTTTCAAGTTTCAGAGCACATAAGTCTTCTTGCAGCACTCGTAAAATCTTAAGTATAGTTTCGTAAATCTTTCTTTCTTGTTATTCTCCCTCACTATCAGTTTGTTTACACACGGGACATAGCCACATACTTTCTTCGAAATCAGTCGTATTTACAATATTTGCACAACGAAAATGGTACCATTCATCACACTTACGACACAGAATCCCATTTTTAACTACTCTTCTGCATTTGCCACATTTTTCATTCCATCTTACACCGTTATCCACTACGGATATCACAGACTCACACACAGTAGTTGCCGCCATCTTGAAAAATTATTTACAACAATGTACAAATTGAAGTTTTAAAGCCATCATCACTGAACCGATAACAACATAGTAGCGAACAAGTCACTGTAGACAATGTTCTCTGTCCATATCAAGAATCAGAGTCTAAATTAGAGAATGGAATGAACACATGGCCACGTAGCGAACCTGCTCGGACAAAGTAGTAACTTGAAGGATATTTGACGTTCATATCCTCGCAAATGGTAAATTAATGAAGCCACTGCACATCTTCAAAGTCTAGTTAAGTACCCATGTGTAGCCCTTATAGAGCAAGTACACCATGTGTACAGTCATATGATGGACTTCGCAGGAGAAGCCTTCCCTAAAATTATGCTGCCCCTTAAATATCATTCCAGGAGAGTCCAATTTTAACCTCAAATAATATTCTTCTTCTCCTTTGTTTAGGCCTACAATGGACCACGTGCTTCTTAACTCTGGTGAGCTTTTTTCATTCTCTTAGCCCAGTATTCCTTCATTCTAGCGCTATGGATGTCTTTTCTTTCTTGAGTCCATTTCACTCCTACTCCGGGACCAGGGGCGTATTCTCCTTGAATGCAAGGCATTCACTGCATGCGTTATGATAACACAAAGAACTGTCTGATGTACGATTTTAGGTTGTTTTAAGTCAAATATTAACGATTTCATCTCTCAGAAGTTCAAAATTTCCGCGCAACTGTACTAGTTCCGTTGCTTGACTACGTGTGGTGCTGGTGTAGTCTCGCCGTCTACTCTTCTCTAGGAAGAAAGAGACAGCATGGCGGAGTTAAGGATGCAAGGCATTCAATCTTAAAATTGCATTCGGTGGCAGACTTAATGTACCCTATAGGGCATAAACAACACTGCATAATCGATCTTACCTTCTTACCTGTTATTTGATGAATGCGCCAGCCCAACTGCAGTCGGCAGGAAAAGGTCGTTTACAGGGTTCTTGTGAACGAGAGTAGGGAGATTAAAAAAAATTGTCTATACGTATGCGTACGAAATGAGGAACACAAACGCATTTACTAACATTTTGAGCCAAAGTTGTGTATTCTTAAACCAACATTTTCTTTTGTTTTATTTTACAATTGATTGCACTAATAGTGCTAAAATGGATGCCCCAAAGGCTCACATCATAAATCCAAAGATAAACATCGAAAAATATAAAATAGCTGGTTGATGTCATGCGGGAGACGATAAGTGAACCAAAGAAACAAAAGTGTCCTTACACGGAACAACATCTCTGTACCTACAAATAAAGTGTATGATGCCAGGGTGAGAAATTGTCCTGCAGAAATAAAGCCACAAAAAAGGTCCCCACTCATATTTGGGAAAATGCACACAACAAAATAGTAAGTTTGAACCTACAACTACAGGCATATCCTTTCTAATCTCGCATGAAATATATATTTTATGGATATGAACCGATGTCCATTAAAACAAACGTTATATTTACAAAACGCACTAATTAAGCTAGTTTCCTTAGTGCCCAGTTCCTACCTGTCTCAATTAACAAATAAATAAATAAATAAATAAATAAATAAATAAATAAATAAATAAATAAATAAATAAATAAATAAATAAATAAATAAATAAATAAATAAATAAATAAATAAATAAATAAATAAATAAACAAATAAAGAAAGAAAGAAAGAAAAAGAAAGAAAGAATAAATGAATGAAACTGCCATGGCAGCTTGTCTCGCCTACAAGAGAATTCCTCGCACCAGCGGTCCATTTAAAAATGGCGTCGAGCCTCCCTGCCGTGCAGGCTGGGGGGAAATGACCTCCAACACTCGACCGTGAAAACACCCTCACAACAAAAAAAAGAAGATTAAAAACATAGCCTAGTTTCCAAGCATGCAGAGACCTTTGCCCCTGCTCCTACCCTCTTCTACACATGACGAAAAATAGCCATATAAATGAGTGAGGAATCATCTACTTTTTTCTAACTGTCGAACACCCGTGGCAGACCGCCCTGGGTCTCAATTATAACATATGAAGTATAACATTCCGTTATTCACATCAACCTCGCCGTCAACCCATGCGCCGAGTTCCAGCTACCCTCAAGTCTAGGGTTCAATCCCTTACTTGGCAGAGCATGAGGGGTCGCAAATATACGTGACATAGCCTACGGTGTAGTTTCATTACACTCACAGTCAATCAAACTCAATACAAACACGAAGTAAACAATTAAATCCAGGCCGCATGCGTGCTCTACATTATGCAGACAGATTCCCTTCCCAACATAATGGTACTCTATCATTAATAACCCATAATTACAAGCAGATATCGTCTGATGCCGGGCACTAAGAAACATTGATCTAAGCTCGTAATTAAGCTTCCCTACGACTATGTGTACAGCAACACTATCATTTAAACTACCTTAATCCTTGCTTTCTATAAAAATAAAATAAAAATGTGTATGACTTACCCTAAGATATATAAAGAAAATACCTCAATAAATGGCCTAATGGGCCGTAATCATATTCCCTACTATATTTACAAACTAATCACCGTATTTCTGCATAACAACCCCCCGACCCTACACATATATATTAATTATAGTTCACTTATCTATCATCTTGGAGACCTCTTCCTCACCGTCCGGGTTGACTGCGAATGCTTAAGCAGTCATGGCGGCAGCGTTGTCCCAGATCGATCCCTTAGGTCCAGTCTTCCAGTGTACCATGTTCATGATGTCTTCTTCCGCCTGGGTGGCCCGTTGGTCGTCTTCTTGGGGTCGTGGACGGCAGTTCGTAACACCAGTCTCCTGCACACCTCACCGCTCTTCACTAAAATGAAATACTCAGTTTATTCACAGCACTCCACCTCCCGATCTATTTATTCCCTTTGACATGGGAATCAGTCCTGGATATCTGGAATCTCGAAACTGACTTTACTATTCCTGCTCCACTAATCTAGTCTCCTACATCTGACCGGAATAATACCAACTATCCTAGCTTATTGTTATTGGCGTTCCTTCGCCCGTCGCCAGTTCTCTCTCATCGCCTCACAATGAAACTCTACACAGGTAGCACTTTTTGCGTCAAATACTAAAACACTCGCGGTCTCACTGCACACGTCTACATATTGTCATTTACTTGAATTGCTACCGGGAATTTTACAAATCTCGAAGCTACTGAATCAAATTATCGCCACAACACTTATTAGTCACAATCTTTGTCTTAGACAAAGGTTTCTGGCGCGAATATCAGCAGAGACGCGACGCGCACGGACAGCGATCTTATCATGGACTGAATACCTCCTTCCACCTTTCTCTGCTCTTATAGAATCCAGGAACCCACGCGACGCGCTGGGAAGTCCCGGGAAACAACTTGAGATTGGCATGTGGCCTCGAAATATTTTCTCACGGTAGTCGGCCTCCCACGTAGCTATTTATTCGATTATATATTAATAGACTTTGATGTACCTATGGCTTCGTAAAATTCTGGCACTGATTTCCCTTCTTTTACTTTCCCGGGAAACCTTCAAATATAGGAACTACGACTCAATTTCCGTAATGTGGTGAGCCTGTCTGTTCCCGCTGAAAATCTCTGTTAAGATGGCAGGTCTCTCCCCCAGACAAAATCCCATCTCTCTTTCTTTCTTCCTCACATATTCTTTCTTCGTCACACATGACCACGCCTTGCCTCGGGAATCCCCTTCAGTTCCCGGGCTTGGTATAGCATCACGCCTTTGCAGTTAGCGTCCTGCTGCGCATTATTTTATCAGCGTAAAATATCCATTCTTATAATTAACAGAATGGTACAGTAGTTCTGAAACCCTCCTAACGATGTCGCTTGCAATTGAAACTTGGTCAGAATTTGTCACCCCATACCCGTGCTACCCTCTGCCATCTGTTAGCAACTTGGAGAAAGTCGACATGTTTACAGCGAACGAGACCCACAGATTAACCCCCAGCGAGAACCCAACGTGACGAAACTGACCAATGCCACTGAGGTGACTTTCCTCCAGTGCTTCAGTTGTGGCTAACTAGTGAGTTAATTCATTGTGTGTTTTGCTGATTAGTGAGTTCATTCTGTGTGTGCTGTTCCTGTGCTATTCGTCGTTTTCGGTCTTTTATTATATTTTGCGCTTATTGTGGTATTAACGATGGATGAGTCTAAAACGGATATAATTGTAAATCAGTTTACTGGCCGTTCGTTTGATGAAAAGATTCAAATAGTTCAAGCCGGGAGACCTCTACCTTCCCTCGTATATTTCTTCTTTACCGGGCGAGTTGGCCTTGCGTGTAGAGGCGCGTGGCTGTGAGCTTGCATCCGGGAGATAGTAGGTTCGAATCCCACTATCGGCAGCCCTGAAGATGGTTTTCCGTGGTTTCCCATTTTCACACCAGGCAAATGCTGGGGCTGTACCTTAATTAAGGCCACGGCCGCTTCCTTCCAACTTCTAGGCCTTTCCTATCCCATCGTCGCCATAAGACCTATCTGTGCCGGTGCGACGTAAAGCCCGTAGCAAAAAAATCTTCTTCTTATCCTTCTTCTTAATCTGCTTACCCTCCAGGGTTGGCTTTTCCCTCGGCTTTTCGGACTCAGCGAGGGATCCCACCTGTATCGCCTCAAGGGCAGTGTCCTGGAGTTTCAGACTCTGCGTCGGGGATACAACTGGGGAGGATGACCAGTACCTCGCCCAGGCGGCCTCACCTGCTATGCTCAACAGGGGCCTTGCGGGGGATGGGAATATTGGAAGGGATAGACAAGGAAGAGGGAAGGAAGCGGCCGTGGTCTGAAGTTAGGTACCATCCCGGCATTTGCCTGGAGAAGTGGGAAACCACGGAAAACCACTTCCAGAATGG
This sequence comes from Anabrus simplex, assembly GCF_040414725.1. Taxonomy (NCBI): domain Eukaryota; kingdom Metazoa; phylum Arthropoda; class Insecta; order Orthoptera; family Tettigoniidae; genus Anabrus; species Anabrus simplex. Next base: position 518,868,727 of record NC_090267.1, read on the forward strand.
CTGAGGTGGGAATCGAACCCACCTCTACTCAGTTGACCTCCCGAGGCTGAGTGAACCCCGTTCCAGCCCTCGTATCACTTTTCAAATTTCGTGGCAGAGCCGGGAATCGAACCCGAACCTCCGGGGGTGGCAGCTAATCACACTAACCACTACACCACAGAGGCGGACTCTCGTAAATTTAAAAATAGAAAACAAGAATTGTGTACGCACGTTCAATCCAGGAACTTACAGTAAAACTGTTTGGCTCGAGTTCACTTACATGTAATTAGGGTGAGTAGAATTGAAATTTACTTAATACATTGTGTTAACTGCATGGTTACTAGTTGCATGCCTCAGTGGAGATTCCAGGATACGCCACTGTCCGGGACGCAGTGATTTAGCTGTTAGTGACTGGAGAGAGTCAGATATCTTGATTAATTTTCTGAACTTATCTACTATTAATAATCTACTATTAATTGCTCTATTTGTTTTCATACGATTTACGTCAAACTTAACGATCTGTGGTTATTCGAGTCGCTCTTGTCACCCGCTTTGTGAATGGGAACTACTATGGTCTTCTGGAACCTTCGTCTTGTTCAGTGACATATTAAAGATTCTTATTAAGTGTGGTAGCATCACTTCACCCGGAAATAGAATCTGGCCAACAACATTTATTTTTAATGAATTTAGAAAGATCTTTACGTAATAATGAAGCTTTAATTTGGAAATCGTTATTAGTTTTCGGAAAATTGTCCCTGAATAACTGTGCCGCCGGATTAAAAACCTTTTCTTAGTGCTTATTTAATGCTTCCGCTTTATGTATATGTGTTGTCGCCAATAAAACCCCTCCTATACAAAGAGAAGGAATTAACTTGTTCTCTCCATTCAGTATTCGTATATATTTAGAAAGAAAGGTTCCAGGAATTTCGATTTTCATTTAGGATATTGTCAAGATATTTCTCTTCAGCCACTTTCTTTTCTGCTAGCAAAAGCTTCATCAAACGTCTATACTCCGTCATTATTCTTTCTTCTGTTGAACGCTCTCCTAGTCTTCCTAATAGTCGCAGTGTAGTACCTACGGCATATCTGAATTTTTCCTAATTATATTTTCGGAACCGGATTTAGCCAGTCCAGCATTTAAAATGATTTTGAAATTCTCCCCAGTATCGTCTATCCCTTTGCCCTCCTTTAACCAATGGGCATTTATCCGTCAAACGTTGTCACCAGAGTGCAACATAACCACGTCAGGTCCCATACGTAATGTGGCTAATGGCGAATGTGAAGTCAATTTTATAGTTTATGACATTTACAAGCGTGAATAATGCCAAGTACATGCTGCTGTGTACCACTGTGTAAAAACAGAGGAGGGCATAGGTTTACAAAGGATCCAAGTTTGAGAAAACATTGGATAAAACAAATTCGGCGTTTTAAATGAAATCCAACTGACAGCAGTGTTGCTTGTTTCGACCATTTCGTACCCAAAGATTATATAAGCTCTACTTGGCGAGGTAGGGCATGTAATTCAATCATCAGTAACATAGTTGAGAAACTAATGGTCCCTTAAATGCCTGATTGGTACTTAATTAATCGCCTTAGGAATTTCCTCTTTAATTCTAACCTACATATAACAGGCATGTGCAGTAGGCCTACAGTTATTACCCTATATATTAGAAAGATCTGCAGAAGTCATAGCTACTCTTAACCTATATCTTAATCCCAAAATACGATCTGCTATTGCATGACATACCACAATGTGTTCATTTTCAGGGGGCAATATATCTCTTAAGAAGACCTTCCAAAAGACAGCTGTGCCTTCAGTGTTTGCATGTACAAAAGCAAAGGAGGACAGTGAAACAGCAAAGAAACGAAAAGAGAGACATGACAAGAGACAGTTACTGTTAATCCAAGGAGGCAAAGATAGCAATGTCTGTGTACCGTCAACTGGGGTTACTATGGTCACTTTTTTCAGTTTTTTTTGTGAATATCTTGCACATTTTATGAGATATTAACGTAAAAATGAAATATGATTTAGTATAAAGTGTTGGGTATCATCTCCTTACTAAATTAAATTTTTCGAACATCCGGTAATTATCTCACATCTGAAAATGTAGTGACCATAGTAACCCCATGGGGTGGGGACACTATGGTCATATATTAAAATCACTCAATAATTGTTACTAAATATGCAGGAATTAGTAGGGGGTGACTATGGTCAAACAGAACATGTTTTTACAAGCGTATTGATGTAAGAAATCTTATATTTAACTATAGTCTAAAGCTAAGAAATTACAATTATGACAAACATTTTAAAAAATTTTCAAAATGTGTTTAATTTGTCCTTTTCATTTATAATTGTCTCATTTCAAGTTGAAGCCAGTAAACTTTATATAGAAGCTTAGCTTACCCCCACCTTTGCTCAACTGGAGGCAGTAGTATTTTAAGAATTTCATTTGCTTTGATAACAGAAATGTATGCTTCATTTGGTCACACAAAATAATTCATGACATCTTCTAAGAAATGTAACTTTCACTTCATCTTGACAAGTAACATCATCATCTATCACTTTACTATGTCATGCAGTTTTGTTTTTTTGGTACTAAACTCAACCAGAACATAGTCTCCTGCTGTTGGTTTCCTACAGTATTCATCATTATCTTCTTCTTCTGCTATCATGCCTACTTTCATCTCTTCCCAAGTTTCTTCATCACTTCCATTTAAATGAATTTCAACATCATTTTCAGAGTCTGATGAATCTTCTCTTGTATGCCTTTTCTGCTTCTTTCAGAAGACTGGTAGCACTGATGTTTCACCACATGTTCCTGATTGAAACTGATCTTGAAGAGGTAGACAAGGTTCAATATCCTCCAAAGAGACACTTTTTCCTGGCTCAACAAAACATCTCTTCTTTCTTGTGGGACCATTTATTAACTTTGAATAGCGCATTTCTTCCAAGAAACTTAAAACTGACTCAGCAAACTCACTAATAACTGAAGAATTACTGTCAGTTTCTAGGACAGACCTCAGCATTTTGCCACTAACACTGAAGTAAAAAGGACAGAAACATGAAGTACGGTACAAAACAAACAAGTGAATAATAAAATATAAATATATTAATTGTATACAATATTTAACAAAAGTAATCTAATATAACCCAAAAGACAATTGCAATGAGTTGATACTCATGACCATAGTAACCCCAAAAAACCCCAAATTGTACTATTGTTTATAAATTTGCACTTTTAAGGTACAAAACAATTTCTTATAAAGATAAAATTACATACATGCCTTCACAAGGAATAAACAAAGGTAAACAACACTTCCAGATGACCTAGGAGCAACAATGAACAGTTTACCCAACTGTTGCTTTTGTCAAAAAAATAAGTGTTGAAACAAATTATAATCAGAAAAACGCATTTCAGGATAGAATCACAAGTTTTCCCTTTCTGGAAAGAAAAATGTGCCTAGATTGGAGGGAAATTTGAAAATTGAGATTTTAAAAATATATAATATATAAATAAGCCTCAATAACATTTCTCCTCAGTTTTGACCATAGTCACCCCTGGGACCGTTGTCATCCCATCTGATGGCACCTCCTGTGAGTAGCCAGAATGATTTTGAGGTTATTGATGACATTTGTCCCTTTCCAATTGGTGAAGAAAATACCGCAAGAGTACAATCTACAAGTATCCTACTGCAACACAGACTGAAGAAATAGGCCTGCAGTTAAAAAGTGAAATTTTTAGAGAATCTCACTTCAACTAAACTAAAAGCAAATTTTTCCCATACACTATAAATTATTTTCAAGGAAATGACATCATCCTGCACTATTTTCACTGGTTTAGAAAGTTATGTGAAATGTATGTTTGTTTTTTATTCCCTGGGATCTGCATCATGAAACTACCGGTATATAAATAGCCCACTACCTACCCATTTAGAAGGTCTATTCTTTTTGACTATGATCATTTTAAGAAAGAATTTCCCTTTTAAAGAGGTGAATTTCATGTTTTCCACTTCTGTCTCTCATGTCTCAAACATTTTTAACACTTGGATAAGATTCATGTATCCAGTGGCAAAAGGTTTCATATGGCCTTCAAAACAGCTGGTGAAGTTTTATATGCCAACTGATTTTAAAATTAAGTATCCAACCACATGCTTGATCATAGACTCAACTGAATGCCCCATCAAAAAACCATCTCTTCCAACAGCTCAACAAGTAACATTATCTTCCAAAAAAAATAGAAACACAATAAAGGTTTTACTTGGTTCAACACCAGGTGGGCTGATTTCATTTATTTCACAATGCTATGGAGGTGCAACTAGTGATAGACAGATGATGGAAAGAAGTGACGTTCTGGGAAAATTTCACTTTGGTGATTCCATTATGGCTGATAAGCGATTTGATATACAAGATATGCTTGTTCCTCATGGTGTCACTGTTAACATCCCAAGATGTTTCAATAAAATGAATAGGCTTTGAAGTGAATAAAAAGAGACAGGAAAATAGCCAGTAAAAGGGTACATATTGAGAGACTGATAGGCTTGCATAAAACATATAAAATACTGAAATATCCTTGTCATCAGAAATCTTATTTATTTGTTATATAGGCTACTCTGCAATTTTAGAAGAAATATTGTTGGGAAGGAGGCTTGATTAGTAACAGTGAAGTCAGTTTTAAATAACTTTTAAAATACAATACCTATAAAAACAGAACTTCTAGTGATGTGTAGCAATTTTCATTATACTTGTTGATCAGTTGTAGGCTTACAATCTTTTAGGATATAAGCACAGGTGTTTTTTATTTTAGGAATTAAGTTTAAGAACAGAAATTATGTAACAAAATACATTAAATTGTGATGTTGCAGCATTAAGAGTACACAATGTTTATGAACTCATGTCTTATCACTACCTAAGTATAGGAACTTATTTATGATATATGATTTGTGATAGTTATTGTGAAAGAGTTTTACTGAGGAAATCACATGTTTAATAAATTCTTCATTGCTATAAACAAGGATAACTTTCATGTCCCTGAAAGTGTATATTACAAGCCTACAAAGACTCCTGTCAGTACAAAACAGCTGCCCTTGTATCTGATAGTATTATGAGTGATCAGTTTTCAAAGCTAGGTTTTCTGATACATCACAAAGATCCAAGTATTCCACAGTTTCAGAGGAAACCACTTCATATCTGCATGAGTATGGATACTTGATTTCAAGTTCATTCTCATCCAGAACTTGGTCAGGTGAAGCACACAACTATGGATGTTCTGTGCTATGAATAATCCACACTCATGTGCCTTCATAGAGTAAAGTTCCTCATGCCACAACTTCATACTTTTCATACAATTCATGACTTGATCTAAGAATTGTTTTGTATCAGTCCTCTTAGTAAGGTGACAAACACATTTAAACAATGAGCTAGGTATTCTGATGGAGCGTTCTGTGAACCAAAGTGGATTTGCACTCTGTCCCCTAGTTTTAAGTTCCACATCAGTACAATCCCCTGGAGAAAGATCTTTCAACTTTCTAGAAGTTAAACATTTCTCTTCACCAGATCCAAAATAATCATGATCATTATAAACAGCTTTAAGATGTGCAGAGGGATACAACTGTAAGATTGGCATGGGATTTGGGGATGGGTAATTTGCAGTGAAGTTTATGGATAAATTTCTGAAGTACTCATTGTATATATGAAGAAGTATTTCGGAACTATTATGGCCGGGGATGGTGACTTCTTATATCTTGAACAGATGACTTGATCTGAACTGTTTTTAAAACTAGTGCATTAGTCTTACTGGGGAGGCTTTAAATTTTTTGCACTTGTGGAAAGATTATAGCTGGCTGGTACAGGTTTCCTGGTAGATGAAGGTCTTGCTGGTATCGAAATCTAACAAAGCATGTAATGTAGTACATACATGTTTGTAGTGAGAAAATGGTCCCATACCAGCACTACATTCACACTGGCACTCCTCAATTAAGAATTCTGCTATTTTCAAGTCTACATGGTATGCCACATTTTTCCTATACTCTGATGCAACTCTGCCTTTTAAAAATGTAAATTCACCTTCCTGTGCCCAACGCAAGCACAACAAATACCTCTGATTGTACATTTTACTACCTACACCTGAATCACTTTGCTCACAGTTCTTTAAATATCTTGAAAAACACTGGGCTGTCACAGTTGGAAGGTCTGTACTATAATTAACGTCCTTGTATACTACTGTACTTGGTACTTTCATCATGAAAATATCCTCCACATCATCCTGCCGATTTTCCACATTAAATGTGGCATCATAATCTTCGAGCCTATAAAGGATAAAATACGAAATGTTACGCGGATATTGACGATTAAAACATCCATGAAATTGACATTGTACTAGGCCTAGACAGTAGTATAATTGGACAGTTCGGCGGCCACCTCCACCTCAGGCTCCCAGAGGCCACCTCCACCTCCACCTCAGCCAGAGGCCTCCCAGATGCCACCTCCACCTCCACCTCAGCCAGAGGCCTCCCAGATGCCTCCTCCACCTCCCGCGGGAAATTTGAATTTGTAAACAAAGCCACGTGCTTTTTGACAGCTGTCATCGACAACAACGCATCGCAAACCTCAGTACTGCCATCTTGACGGGCCTAAACCTCACTAGTGCCAACTTAACCTCACTAGCGTGAGGTAAACAAAGCCACGTGTTTTTTGACAGCCACGTGCTTTTTGACAGATTTGTAAACAAAGCCACGTGCTTTTTGACAGACAACAACGCATCGCTAACCTCAGTACTGCCATCTTGACGGGCCTAAACCTCAGTAGTACCAACTTAACCTCACTAGCGTGTAGTAAACAAAGCCACGTGCTTTTTGACAACCACGTGCTTTTTTGACAGCTGTCATCCGCCATCTTTGAGCACTGTGCTGCCCTCTTTCGTCACCTGTCATCGGCAGTGCTGCCATCTTGACGGGTCTAAACCTTAGTGCTACCAACTTAACCTAACTAGCGTGAGGTAAACAAAGCCACGTGTTTTTTGACAGCTGTCATCCACCATCTTTAATCTATAGAGCACAGTGCTGCCCTCTTTAGCTACTTACCTTTGAAATGTGGTGGTGGATAATTTGAAAAATGCTTTTTTGACAGCAGCCATCTTGCATCGCAAACCTCAGTGCTGCCCTCTTTAGCTAGATACCTGTGGTGGCAGACAATTCCACGTGACAGCAGCCATCTTTAATCAAGAGAGCACCGTGCTGCTCTCTATGTGGTGGTGGTAAATTCCACGTGGTCTTGTTTGGAAACAAACTCACGCGCTTTTTTGACAGCCGTCATCCGCCATCTTTAATCACAGTGCTGCACTCTATGTGGTGGTGGCAAATTCCACGTGCTCTTGTTGGGAAACAAAGCCACGTGCTTTTTTTGACAGCTGTCATCCGCCATCTTTGAGCACTGTGCTGCGGGCAATTTCGTCAGCTGTCATCCGCCATCTTTGAGAACAGTGCTGCACTCTATGTGGTGGCGGTAAATTCCACGTGCTTTACAAACCTATGCGCTTTTCTGACAGCTGTCATCCGCCATCTTTAATCCAGAGAGAACAGTGCTGCCCTCTATGTAGCGGTGGCAAATTCCAAGTGCTTTACAAACCTATGCGCTTTTCTGACAGCCGTCATCCGCCATCTTTGAGAACAGTGCTGCCCTCTATGTGGTGACGGCAAATTCCACGTAGAAACAAAGCCATGTGCTTTTTTGACAGCTGTCATCCGCTATCTTTAATCACCGTGCTGCCCGGTGGCGGCAAATTCCACGTGCTCTTGTTTGGAAACAAAGCCATGTGCAGCTGTCATCCGCCATCTTTAATCACCGTGCTGTCCCCTCTTTAGCTACTTACCTTTGACAGCTATCATCCGCCATCTTTAATCACCGTGCTGCCCGGTGGCGGCAAATTCCACGTGCTTTACAAACCTATGTGCTTTTTTGACAGCTGTCATCCGCCATCTTTAATCACCGTGCTGCCCGGTGGCGGCAAATTCCACGTGCTTTACAAACCTATGTACTTTTTTGACAAAAAGAAATTCTGCTCTCGAGATACTTACCGAACTATACTTACGAAACTGCTCATCACCTTCTTTCTTCTTCTATGAGTAATAAACAAAAACTCTATCTTGCAAATAAGGAGCGGGAGGAAGGTGATACCTAACCTAAAATAAAAGAATATGCTAATTCTACATTATTTATTTACATCTTGTATGTACACGTTTTATCTCGAATCATTTTACCCCAGTGATGTTTTGCGTACTTCTCGATGCAATTCTTGAATGTACAAGTTTAAACCTGCCGTACTACACTCTCAGCGTACCTCTTTGTGATGTAAGACAGCGTAACGTGAGTACACACACCTCTAGCATAATGTTTATGTAAAGTAGTACCTATCAATGCTACTATGCCCCCAGGCTAGCGTGTTGGTAGAATTTGGGATGACAAACCGTTTACAATCATCGCTATTAAGGGCTACCTTACTAATTAAATGAGTGTACAACTGGTGCTTCTTGCTTCTAATGATAGACATTTGCTTATGCAAAACAGGTGGATTACTTTTAATGCAATTGTTATAGTTTTCAAAACTTAGCTGATTCTGAACGACATTCTTTTTAACCCCCTTCAATCTCTTTATTTGTAATTCATTCAAGAGTTTTATGCAATATGACTTAGATTTAGTACCTACAAATGAATCGATAATATTCCCAGCACATTCATCTTTCATTTTACCTAGAACCTTTTTGTTCACTAGCGGCAGATGATATTGATTATCTGCAGGATAGTTACTTGTATCAAACCTACCCAAGTCAGGCTTTATATCATTGTAATAGTCATCAGTTTTGATTTGATAAATAAACGAATCGGTATCTGTGTAGAGCAATTGCGCATTATGCGCGTACTTCTTCATCATATAATCGTAATGGAATTCATACATGAGTGTTTTAGCCAATTCAAGTACTGTGAAGCCGACGTAGGTAGGTTTGTCATACTTAACCTTGACACGATTCATCTGTATAATAACTAAATTCTCGTGTATGATGGTGCAGCTGTGGAAATTTGGTTTACTTATTAAATAGTTAGCACCATACCTTTTCTTAATATTATCCCAGTTTGTAATCAATTTTACATCAATGCGTTTGTCAACATTCTCCATAGTCTTACCAAACACACTGTTATTCATGAGCTTGTAGAAATCTTTTTCAAACTCGTTAACCGCATTCGTTCTTAAATTATTGTTCAGATCGATATATGGCTTTAGCCACGGTGACTGATTAAATTCTAGTACGCGATGAATTTTGGATAACTTCAAACCATGCTGCAAACACTGTTTTAAATTTCGGTAATGAATGATATACTTAGATTTATCGCATAAATTAGCGATGAGCATTTTCGTCGTTGATGCAATGTACGGGGACTTCATATTTTCAGGGCAGAACGGTAGGTCATTATGAGAAGTGTGTAACTCTTTAGGATACTGTAAGTCAACTTCGAGGAAATAACCTTTATCAGCTTCATCACCTAGGGCGTGTAGCTGTAAAGCATCAATTTCGCACTGCGTCAGCCAGCGGAAACCACTCACCGGTAGATGCTGACTCATCGCCCACCCATACTGATTATTAGCATCGAGGTAAACGATATACCGAGATTCCTGACTGGAATCGAAACTCGGCATGTACTTATTATTAGCACTCGAATACCGGCCGCTGCACTGACTCAGACCGCCTCGAATGGATGCTTTTATAAAGTGCACCATATCGATATCGGACAGCAGTTCCAAATTCACACGCGTGTATTTTAACATCGCGTCCCAACTTAACCCAGGTGCAGTAAAATACTGACATGGGTCAAGGCTGTAGGTGTTCATGCAAACACAGCGAAAATTTTCAAAAACATCAGCTAACAAAAGTACATCTGTCTTTAAATATAAATCAGAGTATTCACCCAGCGTTTGAATGTGGAACTGCTCCCAGATATGTTGCGCATGTAAATAGTCATCATCACTAATATCTGCTGAATTCAGCGAGCTGTAAAAGGATTGTTTCGATGGTAAGGCACGTTCTTCGAGGCGGTCTAAGCAGTCGAGATATTCATAACAAAAAACACCCTTACGCCGAAGTAAATTAAACTGCGCTTCTTCGGGGAAAACGCGTCGAATTTCCGTAAATTGTTCAGGCTGTAAATGACTAGAAAGTTTATCGAGGCTACTCGCCATAAAGCGAAACGAGTCAAGGAATCTCAGTTTTATAGAATGCTCAGCATCTACTTTTACAGACTTTGCAAACGCAATGTACCGCTCTTTATTCTGAGGGATTATATCTACTTTTTCATCTGAAGCTCCAAATTGTGAAATGATGAAATGAGAGTCGTAACCAGATAAGTTATGAAAAATTACAGGGATGAATTTAGGAACTCTATACTTAAGATTACAGCTATAATGAGCGGCACATCTGTAGAAACCAGTTAAATGATCATGATCAAAAACTTTAGGGTCATTTTCGGAAAATTCCCCATCACAAATGCTACACTTTGTAGCACGTTCATGATCATTTAACTGAATGTCGGTGAGTGGCTTCATAGGAATATTACTATTCAGAATACGACCGAGACGAACTGCATCACTTTCAAGTCTTTCTAAAAATACTTTAGCAGCATCATGTCCTCGATACAGCTCTAACTTGTTAAGCGTACTATCGTAACTACACTTGATGTAATACGCGAAGCTATACGGGACATGCATGTGCGTAGTATTAGTGAAAGAGTTGTCAGGATTAGGTGAGCATGTGTTGCATGGCGTGAGGATGGCTTCAAAGTCTGCATAAATCACGAACGGTACCCACATCTGCTTGTGAAAATTTGTAAATTTTAAAACATTATTGCCTGTAGTAGGTATCTCTGTACGTACATGATTGCAGTCATTCTTGGAATGCTTCGTTAACTGATCTTCATTTCTGAAATACTGCAAGCATCCATCACATAGCCACTTTTTACCATCATGTTTTGACAACTGATTGCCAACAAGTCTACTCAGATTTTTAATCCAGCAAAAGTGGCTATTCTCACTGTTTTCAATATAGAGTAAATTAACGCGAGTACTCTTCTTATGACATGTATAATACAGAGGACCTACTACAGACTTTTTCTCTACACCATACACATTGATACTAATGTTATTTAGTTCCTCAAGGTGCTTAATATCCGTTATCTGTACAGGAAATTCTATACTATCGAAATTTATCTGCGTTGAATAGTGTGGATACGATGATGTTCTCTTAGCTACGTCTGATTTCGCAGGATTTAAAGCTGACATCACCGCCCATGCAAAACATGCTTCGTCATTGTTTTGGATGTTTACAACAGCTTCTTTTCGCTGAATCCATGTCGGCAGCTCGATGTACGATGAACCTCGCATGGGATTGTACTTATTGATGTTAACTTCTAGATACATTATCTCAACTAAAGCCCACCCTGATTCCTTTTCCTGAAATTCCTCGCTCTTAGTTGAAATAATGTTAGAGACATCCCTAAGTACATCACCAAAATTAGTCGACTGACTTATGACAAAATTCTTCGTATTAAATGATTTAATGTCCGTTATTTCGGATTCATCCGTGCTTTTAATGTACAAGGCGAAAAGTTCAAAATTAACTTTAAATAAACTATGATTGGACAAAGATTTAGCAAGAAGCTGTTGTACATCCGGTTGAACGCAATTTAAAAAGTTTGAAGTGCTCTGAAACTTTTGACTGGTGCGAATTCGGTAACTAGCAATCCTACTTTTAAATGCTGTATTAATTTCCTCGATGTTTGCGTTACTACCACTTCTACACGCATTATTTTTATGCGCATTACTCCGTAAGTGCCCCCGAAAATGCGAAGATGGTACATCAGTGTTACAGTGCTCGCAGTGAATAGTTTGAAGTTCATGATTTTTTCTAGGTTTTTTACTACTAGTACTTTCTACAGCTACATCAGTAGCTGCACGCTTTTTCCCTACTACTACCTGAGGGCAAGTAGATATTTGATGTACCTCTGCTAAGTGAGCCTGGTATTGCTCTACATTAGCGAAGTACAGCCCGCAAACATCACATAAAGCAGATGTTATGCTAGGGTGTTTTGATTTCATATGGCGCATGAAGTTATCTCGCCTTGTAAACGATGTCTCACACTGCTCGCAGGTGAACGTAGACGCTTCTCCATGTTTGATTTGTAAATGCCGTGTAAGGGCATCTCTTCTTGTAAACGTTATATCACACTGCGAGCAGGGAAACATCTGAAAAGAGAACAACCAATAGAGATTAGCCTAAAGTTGCGATGTTCAACCTATAGAGGTCGGACATGACTGTGAGTTTGAAATTATACGATTAACCTCTCCTATGGCATGCGGATTAAAGAAAATAACTATTTATCAATAGACTAAAGTTACGATGTTTTAGAAGAAACCAAGTTTCAGCCTGTTGAGGGCAGACATAGCTATGTACGCACCTCGTCTATAGCGTGAGGATTAAAGAGAACAACTATTTATCAATAGACTAAAGTTACGATGTTTTAGAAGAAACCAAGTTTCAGCCTGCTGAGGTCAGACATAGCTATGCGTGCGTGTTTGAAATTATAAGATTAACCTCTTCTATGACATGCAGATTAAAGAAAATAACTATTTGTCAATAGACTAAAGTTACGATGTTTTAGACGAAACCAAGTTTCAGCCCGTTGAGGGCAGACATAGCTATGTGTACGTGTTTGAAATTATACCACGTCTATAGTATGTTGATTAAAGAGAACAACTATTTATGATTAGCTTAAAGTTACGATGTTCGGAAGAAACCAAGTTTCAGCCTGCTGAGGTCAGACATAGCTATGCGTGCGTGTTTGAAATGATAAGATTAACCTCTTCTATGACATGCAGATTAAAGAAAACTATTTGTCAATAGACTAAAGTTACGATGTTTTAGAAGAAACCAAGTTTCAGCCTGCTGAGGTCAGACATAGCTATGTGTGTGTGTTTGAAATTATAAAATTAACCTCGTCTATAGCATGAGGATTAAAGAAAATGACTATTTATCAATAGACTAAAGTTACGATGTTTTAGAAGAAACCAAGTTTCAACGAAAAGAGGTCAGACATTGCAGTGAGTTTTAAATTATAAGATTAACCTCTTCTATGACATGCAGATTAAAGAAAATAACTATTTGTCAATAGACTGAAGTTACGATGTTTTAGAAGAAACCAAGTTTCAGCCTGCTGAGGTCAGACATAGCTATGCGTGCGTGTTTGAAATTATAAGATTAACCTGTTCTATGACATGCAGATTAAAGAAAATAACTATTTGTCAATAGACTAAAGTTACGATGTTTTAGAAGAAACCAAGTTTCAACCTGTTGAGGACAGACATAGCTACGTGTACGTGTTTGAAATTATACCACGTCTATAGTATGAGGATTAAAGAGAACAACTATTTATGATTAGCTTAAAGTTACGATGTTCGGAAGAAACCAACTTTCAACCTGTTGAGGGCAGACATAGCTATGTGTGCGTGTTTGAAATTATACTACGTCTATAGTATGTAGATTAAAGAAAATAACTATTTGTCAATAGACTGAAGTTACGATGTTTTAGAAGAAACCAAGTTTCAGCCTGCTGAGGTCAGACATAGCTATGCGTGCGTGTTTGAAATTATAAGATTAACCTCTTCTATGACATGCAGATTAAAGAAAATAACTATTTGTCAATAGACTAAAGTTACGATGTTTTAGAAGAAACCAAGTTTCAGCCCGTTGAGGGCAGACATAGCTATGTGTACGTGTTTGAAATTATACCACGTCTATAGTATGTTGATTAAAGAGAACAACTATTTATGATTAGCTTAAAGTTACGATGTTCGGAAGAAACCAAGTTTCAGCCTGTTGAGGGCAGACATAGCTATGTGTGCGTGTTTGAAATTATACTACGTCTATAGTATGTAGATTAAAGAGAACAACTATTTATCAATAGACTAAAGTTACGATGTTCAGAAGAAACCAAGTTTAAGCCTGTTGAGGACGGACATAGCTATGTGTGCGTGTTTGAAATTATACCACGTCTATAGTATGTAGATTAAAGAGAACAACTATTTATGATTAGCTTAAAGTTACAGAAGAAACCAAGTTTCAGCCCGTTGAGGGCAGACATAGCTATGTACGCACCTCGCGTGAGGATTAAAGAGAACAACTATTTATCAATAGACTAAAGTTACGATGTTTTAGAAGAAACCAAGTTTCAGCCTGCTGAGGTCAGACATAGCTATGCGTGCGTGTTTGAAATTATAAGATTAACCTCTTCTATGACATGCAGATTAAAGAAAATAACTATTTGTCAATAGACTAAAGTTACGATGTTTTAGAAGAAACCAAGTTTCAGCCCGTTGAGGGCAGACATAGCTATGTGTACGTGTTTGAAATTATACCACGTCTATAGTATGTTGATTAAAGAGAACAACTATTTATGATTAGCTTAAAGTTACGATGTTCGGAAGAAACCAAGTTTCAGCCTGCTGAGGTCAGACATAGCTATGCGTGCATGTTTGAAATTATAAGATTAACCTCTTCTATGACATGCAGATTAAAGAAAATAACTATTTGTCAATAGACTAAAGTTACGATGTTCGGAAGAAACCAAGTTTCAACCCGTTGAGGTCAGACATAGCTATGTGTGCGTGTTTGAAATTATACCACGTCTATAGCGTGAGGATTAAAGAGAACAACTATTTATGATTAGCTTAAAGTTACGATGTTCGGAAGAAACCAACTTTCAACCTGTTGAGGGCAGACATAGCTATGTGTACGTGTTTGAAATTATACCACGTCTATAGTATGTTGATTAAAGAGAACAACTATTTATCAATAGACTAAAGTTACGATGTTCGGAAGAAACCAAGTTTAAGTCTGTTGAGGACGGACATAGCTATGTGTGCGTGTTTGAAATTATACCACGTCTATAGTATGTAGGTTGAAGAGAACAATTATTTATGAATAGCTTAAAGTTACGGAAGAAACCAAGTTTCAGCCTGTTGAGGGCAGACATAGCTATGTACGCACCTCGCGTGAGGATTAAAGAGAACAACTATTTATCAATAGACTAAAGTTACGATGTTTTAGAAGAAACCAAGTTTCAACGAATAGAGGTCAGACATACCTTAAAATCTTCGCGCTGCAAACTATTACTCGGATGTATAAAATGCGTGCGTTCAAGCCTGAAACTCGAATGATAATATTCTGGTCGTACCTAAAAAAAGAAGAAACATATATGAATGTAGTGTAGGGTACATCATCTAACCTAATTATCTTTACAACTCAAAGTTCGAAAACATACCTTAAAAAAAATGCACGTGCTGCAGGCTGTTACTGGGATGAATAAAATTGCGTACTTTCGAATGGTACCTAAAAAAAAAGAATAAACATATATGAATGTAGATGTCTAGCGTAGAAGTTGCTTTGCGAAAAGTAAGTAACAGTTCTACCTTACCTTAAGATAAAGGCTGAAGAATAATATTTACAGCAGACGGGAGATGTGTGTGTGTGTGTGTACGTAATAAACGCATACAGAGAACTGTGAGCACTTCGCGCAGACTGCAGCGGCTAAATATTCTGCTTGTTACCAAGCGGATGTGGAAAAATCGCTGAGCTGACAACTGCAGTACAGTCGGAACGAATGCAACAAGAGCTCCCACCTATAGTCCCGCAGGCTGACGTATTCGAAACTCCTGTTGATGCCGAGGTGTTAGAATTTAAGAGTTCGATCCTTGGAAAGTTAGCGTGTGATCCTCGACTTCTCGAGGGTACATCCGCGGTATTCCTTACCTGTAGGTATTGAGCTAAAGCTAGATCATGTAATGACGATCGCGCAGGCCCCTCGCCTAGCATTTACGGCTTCTAGTTCGAACCCGCTATTTTCCGAAGTAGCGAGAATGATTGAAGAGTGTTTGAGGGTGATTCATTTGTTGGATGGAGTTGTTAAGCTGGCTTCTTCAGCGGGAGTAGGCTATGTGTCGGTACCGGGATATCTAGTTATAAAACCCGCTACAACAAATTTATCACGTATACTGCGATTTAAAATCCTAGTCAGGAAGGGCAGCCGGTCGTAAAACTATGGTGTGAGGCGGGGTGTGCAAAAAAGCTAGCTATAAGTAAGGGCTGTTGATGGGGACGTTAAACCTTGTGCAGACTCCTTCGAAAATGATTTTTTGAGTACAAGACTTGACGGTGATTCATTTGTCGGATGGAGGCAATAAGCCTTGTGCAGGCTTCTTCAGCGGGAGTAGGCTATGTGTCGGTACCGGGATATCTAGTTATAAAACCCGCTACAACAAATTTATCACGTATACTGCGATTTAAAATCCTAGTCAGGAAGGGCAGCCGGTCGTAAAACTATGGTGTGAGGCGGGGTGTGCGAGAAAGCTAGCAGCGTTAAACCTTGTGCAGACTCCTTCGAAAATGATTTTTTGAGTACAAGACTTGACGGTGATTCATTTGTCGGATGGAGGCAATAAGCCTTGTGCAGGCTTCTTCAGCGGGAGTAGGCTATGTGTCGGTACCGGGATATCTAGTTATAAAACCCGCTACAACAAATTTATCACGTATACTGCGATTTAAAATCCTAGTCAGGAAGGGCAGCCGGTCGTAAAACTATGGTGTGAGGCGGGGTGTGCAAGAAAGCTAGCAATAAGTAAGGGCTGTTGATGTGTTTTAACCTCTCCGTACAATCATGATATTTTACGTTAGGAACTTACATAGGCTAAATGCTACACATTCCGTGGCAGAGCCAGGAATCGAACTCGGACCTCCGAGGGTAGCAGCTAACTACTACACCACAGAGGAGTACTATTTCAGAATATTTTACAACCTTAATTAGTACTGTGTTTTAAGAGCTTACATGGGACTCAGCTAAGAAGACGTTCGCGAGTTACAAGCACGCAGTGTCCTCGTTGAAGGTCGAGCCGGAAGATACGTGTACAATTTCAGCTAACACACGCATTCCACACAACTCGCTCAGAATGACTGTGCCGATGCTTCAAGGACTGTAGAACAAATCTATAGCCTACAGTATGCATGCCTCTCACCCGGTAGTCTCGGGTTCGATTCTCTTGGGAATAAAAATGTGTTTAAATCGCATGAATTTGTTGAGTTATCCTTCCTGATGCAAAACTAGCAGTATCTAACCTCATACACTATAGTTTTCAACCGGTTGCCCCTTCCTGGCAACTCGGATTAAGAATCTGTTTTACAACGTCTAACACGGGGAATCGGGGATTTACAGCTGGATGTACTTCTTAGATTTTAAATAACGAACTATTGTTTTACGGCCGGATGCCCTTCCTGACGCAAAACTAAGATTTTTAAATCACAAGAATTTGTTTTAAGACTAGTCGCCCTTCCTGATGCAAAACTGGCAGTATCTAGCCTCTCACGTCATACACTATTGTTTCGACCAGTTGCCCTTCCTGACGTCAAAGAACTCGGATTAAGAATCTGTTTTACAACTTCTAACATGAGAATCGGGGATTTACAGCTTAAAGATGGCGGATGACAGCTGTCAAAAAAGCACATAGGTTTGTAAAGCACGTGGAATTTGCCGCCACCGGGCAGCACGGTGATTAAAGATGGCGGATGATAGCTGTCAAAGGTAAGTAGCTAAAGAGGGGACAGCACGGTGATTAAAGATGGCGGATGACAGCTGCACATGGCTTTGTTTCCAAACAAGAGCACGTGGAATTTGCCGCCACCGGGCAGCACGGTGATTAAAGATAGCGGATGACAGCTGTCAAAAAAGCACATGGCTTTGTTTCTACGTGGAATTTGCCGTCACCACACAGAGGGCAGCACTGTTCTCAAAGATGGCGGATGACGGCTGTCAGAAAAGCGCATAGGTTTGTAAAGCACTTGGAATTTGCCACCGCTACATAGAGGGCAGCACTGTTCTCTCTGGATTAAAGATGGCGGATGACAGCTGTCAGAAAAGCGCATAGGTTTGTAAAGCACGTGGAATTTACCGCCACCACATAGAGTGCAGCACTGTTCTCAAAGATGGCGGATGACAGCTGACGAAATTGCCCGCAGCACAGTGCTCAAAGATGGCGGATGACAGCTGTCAAAAAAAGCACGTGGCTTTGTTTCCCAACAAGAGCACGTGGAATTTGCCACCACCACATAGAGTGCAGCACTGTGATTAAAGATGGCGGATGACGGCTGTCAAAAAAGCGCGTGAGTTTGTTTCCAAACAAGACCACGTGGAATTTACCACCACCACATAGAGAGCAGCACGGTGCTCTCTTGATTAAAGATGGCTGCTGTCACGTGGAATTGTCTGCCACCACAGGTATCTAGCTAAAGAGGGCAGCACTGAGGTTTGCGATGCAAGATGGCTGCTGTCAAAAAAGCATTTTTCAAATTATCCACCACCACATTTCAAAGGTAAGTAGCTAAAGAGGGCAGCACTGTGCTCTATAGATTAAAGATGGTGGATGACAGCTGTCAAAAAACACGTGGCTTTGTTTACCTCACGCTAGTTAGGTTAAGTTGGTAGCACTAAGGTTTAGACCCGTCAAGATGGCAGCACTGCCGATGACAGGTGACGAAAGAGGGCAGCACAGTGCTCAAAGATGGCGGATGACAGCTGTCAAAAAAGCACGTGGTTGTCAAAAAGCACGTGGCTTTGTTTACTACACGCTAGTGAGGTTAAGTTGGTACTACTGAGGTTTAGGCCCGTCAAGATGGCAGTACTGAGGTTAGCGATGCGTTGTTGTCTGTCAAAAAGCACGTGGCTTTGTTTACAAATCTGTCAAAAAGCACGTGGCTGTCAAAAAACACGTGGCTTTGTTTACCTCACGCTAGTGAGGTTAAGTTGGCACTAGTGAGGTTTAGGCCCGTCAAGATGGCAGTACTGAGGTTTGCGATGCGTTGTTGTCGATGACAGCTGTCAAAAAGCACGTGGCTTTGTTTACAAATTCAAATTTCCCGCGGGAGGTGGAGGAGGCATCTGGGAGGCCTCTGGCTGAGGTGGAGGTGGAGGTGGCATCTGGGAGGCCTCTGGCTGAGGTGGAGGTGGAGGTGGCCTCTGGGAGCCTGAGGTGGAGGTGGCCGCCGAACTGTCCAATTATACTACTCTAGACCTATGTCAGGTTAAGAAAATATACAGCAGCTATGATCCAAACAACAATATCTTCACCCTTCCTTCCATGAACTTTCGCATTTCTTCTGAGTTCCGCCTTCAACTGAAATAAATGCCAGTCCCCATAATTTTTTCTCCCCACTCATTTCTATGCCTGACAAAACAGTTGATTGCATTAGAAAGAATGAAGCATGTCCGCCCATTCGTATGCGCCAGGACCCTTCTACAGTGACTCTGTATGTACACTGTGGCCAAGTCCAGTCCAGCCGCCATGTTTTAGCCAAGTACTCAATCTGCTGTTGGATGAAGGAGAGTGATATTATTATTGTTTCAATAAAGAATACGCTTTTTCAATGTTTTAAGATGTTATTTATTTTGCTTACACTGTGTGTGTATAGGCCTCCCAGCATTTGTCATATTCAGAGCCTGACTACCTGACGTAAGACTTCAAAATTCAGATTTATACGTGGTATAGGCCTACAATTCACAATTATTTAAGAGGTTAGAAATTATGTGTTGGTAGCTAGGCCTATAATAACACTTATATTATAACAGATATGGCATAAAATAGTATAGTCATTGTCTAGAATAATGTATGTGATGACTGTAAAGTTAGCCTACGGTACATTAAAATTGTATTACCTAGATCCATATTTATGTTAACATAATATGGCCTACTGTACTATTCCACTCGTGGTACTAATGTAGATAATAAAGAAAACCTGCTACTGTTTAGTGGTGAAAACAAGCCGTAATCCTGGTCCCGGAGCACTTGAATTCAGGACTCGGTACCGACCATCCGCGGTTCGAACCCCGTGATGTGCGACTAATTCTGTGCCCCGGTTCGGTTATTACTGGTATCCGCTGTATTTTAAACAATCTATTCGCTACTATCGGTTTTGCTAATATTTTGTTACCACTACCTTCTTTTCTACCACTCTTCCCACATATGTGGGGTTGTGCGTGCGAACTGCGTCACTACAGGTTGTAGATAAAACATATGTTTTCAGGGATAATTGGGAATTTGTGAAAAATAACATAATCTTGAAAATCTGTTATTTTTTCCTTACACTGTAAAATCGCACGAAAGATGAAAGATAGGAAATTACATTTTAAACAACCTTCGTAATGTAGTGTGGGTTTGCCCCTTTTTAACGGCCGGATGCCCTTCCTGACGGCATGTAATCACTATTTCGTGTTCCTGCGGTGGTTTGTAGTGTGGTGTGTTGTCTAAATATGAAGAGGAGAGTGTTGGGACAAAGACAAGCACCCAGTCCCCAAGCCCGGCCGGGAGTCGAACCCGGGACCCTCTGAACCTAAGGGCAGTACGCTGACCATTTTTTCTTTTTCTTTTTTGCTAGTGGCTTTACTTCGCGCCGACACAGATATGTCTTATGGCGACGATGGGATAGGAAAGACCTAGGTGTGAAAACTGGAAACCATGGTAAACCATCTTCAGGGCTGCCGACAGTGGGATTCGAACCCGCTATCTCCCGATTACTGGATACAGGCCGCACTTAAGCGACTGCAGCTATCGAGCTCGGTACGCTGACCATTTAACCACGGAGTCGGACTATTATTATCATTATATTGTATGGAAAAATTCAACTTGATGCTAGGTGGCACTTATAACGACGTCTTTTAAGAGATGAATAGCCATTAAAGCTTGCATTCAAGAATATATTATCAATCATGATTTTATCTCATACGGTGAAAATGAATGAGACATAAATGATCGGGAGTGGCCTTTGCTGTAACTTTTGTTATGTACAGATTTTAGATAAAACAGATGTTTCCGGGATATTTGGGAATTTGTGAAAAGTATTATAATCATGAAAATCTGTTATTTTTCCTTACACGGTAAAATCGCACGAAACGTAAAAGTTCGGAAATTATTTTCTAAACAACCTTCGTCACGTACAGCTTTTCGATACGGCGAATATTAACGGAGAAATGTGACATTTACTGCCTTGCCCTCCATAAAATTACTAACCGATTTTGTTATTATTGTTACCATTATAATGCATGAGACAACTCGACTCATTGCTGGGAGCTACTTTCGGATCTGAAAACAAGCAATTGTCCAATTTCATTCTAAAAACTTTCCGAATCTATTTCTGCATCCATAAGCACAACAGGGTGGGGGTATTTTTCTTGAAAACTCACACCTCAGAAATACGTAAATGCACACACATTTCGAAACTAATAATAGTAAATAATCCCCGAGTTTAATAAAAACATACTTTCTGTAGTATTACAGTTAAAACAGAGAGCCTGTACTTCGCTGAAATTGCATGAAGTGTGGTCTTACCCTGTGCGGAATACATACGTTTAAATCAGCTGACGGAACATTTGGCTAAAACATGGCGGAGCCAATCAGAAAGAAGCTCTCGTTGGCCACACTGTACATATAGAGTCATGACCCTTCCGGTCCTTACTGCACTCTCGTGGCGGCAACACGAAGTTCGCCTAGAACACTCCTATTTGTATAGCACAACCTCAAATAGTTTTGAAAACCTGCGGAGTCTCACCTCGCACAGCACTAAATAGTTTTAGAAATTCCCACATGCATCGTGTTACAAGTTTCCCAAGAAAGGTCGAGTACCACTACAGTGGTCACTAATCCCATCAATTACGTCACAAGAGAGAAGTATGTCATCCGGTCTGACCAGAAAAACATCTAAAAGTGCTCCTTTATGTGTGTTCTTTGTAACGACTTGGGAAAGGCCATTATTCCTCCACACCAATAAGTTAACTGCCCCCGTTGTTGACCCAGCCCAGTTTACTGACGGAAGGTTTAGATCCTCTGCAATTATAGTTGTTTTCCCGTAGCTTGTATTTCCACATGCCAATTCAGAAAGATGAGTGATCGTGTTTAAACCTGATTTCGGTGGGCGATAGACTCTGATAATGACTATATTTTGTTTATTAGGTGCATTATTTACCTGCACCCCAATTATTTCGTAGTCATCAAGAACCCATTTTAACGTACTGCTTAGTTCTGACCTAACACAAATGAAAATTGCCCCTCTATCCCATCTAAACGTTACAAAGTTTGACCAGATAACCAACTTTCCGTTCCCACAATTATATCAGGGTGAAATGAAATGTCGTATGGCTTTTAGTGCCGGGATATCCCAGGACGGGTTCGGCTCGCCAGGTGCAGGTCTTTATATTTGACTCCCGTAGGCGACCTGCGCGTCGTGATGAGGATGAAATGATGATGAAGACAACACATACACCCAGCCCCCGTGCCATTGGAATTAACCAATTAAGGTTAAAATTCCTGACCCGGCCGGGAACCTCTCAACCGAAGGCCACTACGCTGACCGTTGAGCCAACGAGTCGGACATATCAGGGTCACTCGCATCAACTAAGTTTTCGAATTTTGCGATTTTATTACCGATACTTCCGCGGTTTACCTGCAACAATCTAAGAAACTTACCCCATCACTGCCTCTTACAGTACGCTGTTGCCGCTGTAGCTGCTCCCGTCGTCGGTCGTCATTCGGCTGGCCGTTCGGCGCTGTCATCCGGTTGGGTTGAAAAGGATTCAGTAACCCTCGAAAAGAGTTCACCTATTCTCACTGCTCCTCGCTGGTTCAGGTGAAGTCCCTGCCGTCGATCCAACTGTTGCCGTCTACAAAGAGTGATCCGGAACTTTCGGCCACCAACTGAAGCTCTTCGTTCTACCGGCCAATCTTCTACCATGATATATCTGGTCTCATTAGTATACCGCTAATTACAACATTTGCCTTGGGGAACTTTTTCTTAGTCGAGTTCACTAAATCATAAATGTCCCACATTATGTATTCAATCCGTTGCCTTCTTAAATCATTAGTTCCTTCGTGGAGAATTTCTACTTCTTCATTCCCGCCGCATTTATCCTCTGTTTTCCTGTTCAACTGTTCCCAGCAAGCACATCACTTTCACTGACTTATTTTCCTGTCCTATATTCCGCGCCTATTACCACATCATTTGCAAGTATAATCTCCACAGATGAATGCTATTTTTCTTTTTTTCTATTTGTTTTACGTCGCACCGACACAGAGAGGTATTATGGCGACGATGGGATAGGAAAAGCCTACGAATGGGCAGGAAGCGGCAATGGCCTTAATTAAGATACAGCCCCAGCATTTGCCTGGTGTGAAAATGGGAAACCACGGAAAACTCTTTTAAGTGCTGCCGACAGTGGGGTTCGAACCCACTATCTCTCGGAAGCAAGCTCACAGCAGCGCGCCCCTAACCGCACGGCCAGCACAGATGAACATTTCTCATATACACTTCCTGTCAGCTCCGCAATCATGAGATTTGCTTCATTTAATTCCCGCCGAAGTTCGTCAATTTGTCAGTTTCTCTCTAAATGTTGGTAAAGTTCGCTCTTATGCCTGATTCTAGTACATACTTTTCTCTTTAATGGGACCTATGGTTTTTCTCAGGATCTTACCTTTTTAAGTTCCGAATTCCTGATTTGTGCCATTGTGACCATGTTTAATCGATCTGAGGCACGGAAGGTAGATGTCACGCGCAGCTGGCGAGGAGCGTGTGACGTCAGCGGACTCAGTCTGCTAGGCGCTGTGTGCCGAGCGCCCCGCTCATCTTCTTTATCACAAATACGTTTACGTTCTAATATAATATTTTCACATGAAAACCACTAAGATATTGCATAAAACAATTCTTTTAAACTTTTGCTTGTGAGCTTTCGTAAATATTGCGGATCTATTTTAAAAGCCAGAATAGTGAAACCTTTTGCTGATATGTTTAAAAAATAATTCTTAAATATTCCAATATACCGTAAATTTTAGTATTTACTGTTACCGTGGTCTGGTGGATCAGCAGAGGTGAAAGAAGGTGTCGGGGTGAATGGGTCTAAGTCCCAAATCAAAGTTAAATTAAAACTTTAACAAAGGTTATATTTTTATAGGTTTTAACAAGCGAGAAAAACAAAATTTAACAAGTTTTCACTAGGTGGTATAACAACTTCCTAGCTTAGAAAAATCCAAGATTTCAAATGCTAGACACACTTGGGCTACAAGCCCCTAGCTTTACAACTTTTGAGCTCCTAGTTCAACTTTAACCAAGCAACAATTTGTTCAAAAGGGCAGGAAACCCCTGATACATGGAGCACTTGCTCCCAATTACAATATCACGCCTCCCAGAAGCACTTTTACAACATAAGAAAAGAGCTGACACGCTCTCAGTTTTTCAAGCCTCTTCAAGGCAATAGTAGACTTTACAATTACTTGCCATTAAGGCACCACTTACAAAATGAAACGGGGGTATCTTGTACCCAACCTACTGGGCCTTAGCAGAAAAAGAACAGGTTAAGTGAATGGCCCGAAATACCAAAGGGAACGGAGTCGTGTATTTGCGCTCCTACACATGCATTCTTAAAACCTAAAAAGGCACTAGGCCGATGACACAGGGGTTATTCCCAAACTATGGAGGTGACCCGTATAAGAAAGAAATTTAAAACATTAAGGAAGAGAACCAGTTACCAAAACGTAGTCACCTCAAACCAAAATGAAGGAGAGCTCGAGAGGGTAAATCACTCTCTATCCCCGAATTACACTTACAGATTTTATGAAGTTTTTACATGAACCGGCAGAAAATTACATGTTGGAAAGATAGGTTACATTGTAAAGGTTTCGGACCTTTCCCGCGGGTTAAACTGCTGAGCTAGCAAGAAATAAAGATGTTAAACGGTCATTACCTTACTGGAGACGAGCTGCCTGATGTAAGAGGCACCTCCCGCCTCCTGATACACGTCCACACACTAGGTTAGATGTTGATCAAGTGGCTAAGAGACGCGAAAATCAGCACTTTATAAACCCTCGGGGAAAGTTCGAGACCTTTCATGAATAAAACAGCCACACCCTTTCACGTTTATTGGGTCGCTTAAAGTTACACATCAAATCGAAGAAGAAACCTGTGATTGGTAGGCAATTAAGTACAGAAATTCTGGATTGGCTAAATTCAAAACTGGCGGAAAGAAAGATAAATATTGTCAACCCACAACTGAATGAAGGAAATTTAGTAAAGAACAAACTTATGAATACAAAATGTCTTCAAATAAAGTTCCTTCACTTCGCACCAGGGTGCATGATCATAGTTTTTTAGTAGATACATCTATGAGAGAGTGTCCACACTTCTTGAGGAACAGAAATCAAAACAAGTTGAAATTCACACAGTACTGGCAACTGCATAATCACAAAATTAAGGTAGTGACATCTTCTAAGTTAATTTATAAGTTGGTCCAGTTTTAAGTTCCGAGTTTCTCCTGTAGAGGAGGTTTTATTGGCGCAAGATTTAAAAGTGCGGCGTAGAGGTACATTTACAATTCCCAATCGCTCGAAAGATTTTAAAATAAGTAGCCTGAACAGGTAAAGCTTTACAATCAAGAAATAATAGGCTATTGACCGATACGCAAGATTAAATACTGCATGTTATTACTTTTCCTGAAAATAGTAAGTACTGTACTAACATTATTGTTTATTTTAACTTACTACTACTACTACTACTACTACTACTACTACTACTACTACTACTACTACTACTACTACTACTAATAATAATAATAATAATAATAACTCTCCATAACAATTTAGGCCCACCTTTCAGGACATCATTTTGTTCACCTTCTTCGATTTTTTCCGTGCAACTTCAGCATGTGCATCCGGGCCGGCTTTCATTCGCTGACCTCTTGAGTAGCCTCTTTTTATTCAGTTCTTTCATTCTAATAAATGAACGAGTTCTCACAAAACACGTAACAGCGAAGTCGTCGACTTCACCATATGAGATCTGATGAGGTCTATCAGCTCCTCTATCACTGTCGGGCACTTCCTTACAACATATCCGTGGAATCTTTGAGAATCTTTTTCTAGTCGAACCACTGGGTAGATGGATTCATTAGGCCCCCTGTAGACAAAGCCGAGATCCAGTCAAAGTTCCTAATATTAAGGCATTTTGCAGTTTTTTCTCCGTAGATGTCGTAACTCGATAGGCAGTATATCCCACCATTATGTAAGCACTCTTCGAGATTGTGCTGCTCAGTAAACTGATCTGTTAATGAGCCAACTATACAATTAAAGTTTTCATACTCTAAAAAAAAACTTCCAAGTTAGTTTCGACTGATTCTATGGCGTCATAACATAGTCTACTCGGTTGAGGACGTGTCAAGTTAATGTTTCACACTCTTCCTTGTTGCAGTTTCCAGTTTTATTTATGTAATATGCACTTTTACTCACTAAGAGGGACTTGATTCTCTGAGTAACTGTTGTGGACAGGGGGTGCTCTTAAAACAGACCTAAGCCCATGATCGTAGAGAAATATGACTCTAAAACATCTTGATTACATTTCGATGCTAGTAGATATTGATATCCTTCAGATTTTACGTTCCCAAATAATCCCTGCAAACTACGCATGGAAACCATACAGCCTATTTGAAAAGGTACTAACTCAGTCTTTCCATTGAAATGAAATGTCGTATGGCTTTTAGTGCCGGGATATTTCAGGACGGGTTCGGCTCGCCAGGTGCAGGTCTTTCTATTTAACTCCCGTAGGCGACCTGCGCGTCGTGATGAGGATGAAATGATGATGAAGACAACACATACACCCAGCCCCCGTGCCATTGGAATTAACCAATTAAGGTTAAAATCTCCGACCCGGCCGGGAATCGAACCCGGGACCCTCTGAACCGAAGGCCAGTACGCTGACCGTTCAGCCAACGAGTCGGACAGTCTTTCCATTAACTGTTGCTGATGAAAACAGGTCGAACATTTCATTCAGAATAACATTCTGTTCCTCTAAACTTGTTCCGCAAACACTTTGGACTTGTTTGTTGGATGATGAGGGATTCTGTTATTAAGAACATCAAATCCGTCACTAACAGTTTCAACAAACTGTACTACATGTTAATTCCCAGGAAAATTATACGATATAGCCATAGCCGCAGGGCCAAAGAATAGTTCAGCAGCTTTTCTTAGGTTTTGTCCTTCATTACCAGTTTTTTGTTTAAAAAAACTATTTGTTCGGGTCGTCGACCTATCTTTTGCCCCTACTTGCACCATGTGATATGAACCTGCGTGTAATTGGAATGGAGAAAGTGTAGAGTGTTGAATGTGAGGAAAGGAACGTTAAGGACGACACAAACACCCAGTGCCCAGTCCCCAGGCCAGGCATATTATTCATTTACAATTAAAACCCCTGACCTAGCCGGGAATCGAACCCGGGGCAGCCGGGTGACAGCCGGACGCGTTGCCCCCTAACCATGCGGCCGGACTCACTACCAGTTACTAGAAAAGTTGTTCGGTTGTTTTCTGAGTGAATTCTAAGTACCCAATTTTCTGGTACTGTATTAAGTCTCTTCTAGCTATCGCGCAGTACAGTACTGTTTCTTACTGTCGAAGTTTTAGGCAAAGGGAAAGGGACTTGTAAACATTCTTACAGAGATGGATACATTTCTGTAGGTTGGTAGGCCTACACCTGGCTTTCAAGGATAGGTCCTCACTAACGTTCGAAGTTATCCATTCTCCGAGATATTTTTATTGTACTGACGTGTGGAATTGACTTGGGGGAATCTCTGATGTTGGTGATAAACACCGTTTTATTAATGGCACTCCTCAACCCTACTTTAGCTGCTGTATGACAGACGGTGGAGAGGTGGTGTGCACTTGATGCTACGAGTGTGAGGTCGTCAGGCAATTGATGTTTAACTTGTCCTTGTTGAAAGCAATTTTCAACCCCGACTTGCCTGATAGACTTTTAGTCTATTCACGAATAACTTTCTCTAGTATGCAGTTGAAGAAAATAAAGGGATAAACAAAAAATTCCTTGCATGACAGTTCCGATAGCAAAGCGTTCCCTTCTGAATTTACCTTTTATTTGAAAACGTATAATTAAGAAAACTTCGCTTAGTAGCTTGAAGTGAGAAGGAGCCCTGTCACAGGACATTTGATATCCATTTGAAACAGAAGCCTACCGTGGACTTTTAGTAATAAATTTCAAAATGGTGGCCATTAATGTGTAGGTATTTACCGAACTTGTGCATATACGTCAGCTAACAAACAAAATTATAGGTAAATCGTTAAAAAAAAACATTGACCCCAATTATGTTAAATAAAATCGTCGTGCCCTATTGTACGTCAGTGAAGAACATGACGTAAAGTTCAGAAGAACATATTTCCCCTCAAATGCTCCTATACATGTTAAAATACAGCTGGATCAGTCCTTAAACTTATTTATTGTAGACATCTGCCACACTGTGCTTACGGACATATCTCAAGACAGTAATAAAATGCTCGAACCGACTTTGAACACTTATATCAGATTTATATTTAATCTGCAATATGATTCTCACATATCTACTTATTATGGGGAGTTGTCAGGGCGTCGCAGTCTCCACAGCTTCTGCATGGAGTTCTAAATTCTAACCTTAATTACTTCTTCCCTTATGCACTGCTTGAATTAGGTGTGGCAGAATAAGATTCACGGTATCCCTCCGTAACGTAAGAGACAACTAAAAGGACTTCCAGGGTCTCTTAAGTTGGGAGTATGTGTTGGCGACCACGAGGCAACTAGATGGGTGTGGAATAGCTTCCATTTACTTGTGCCAGCCTCGTCGTTTTCCATCCAAGCTCTTATTGTGTTCCGCCCCCGACTGTATTGAACTTTCGTGTGTTCTGGCGATATCTTGTTTCCTCTAAGAGTGAGACTTCTTCCATGAGTGTATTGTATCTTTGCAGATCCACGTGCTCCAGTAGTGGTGGTCAGCGGTGGCGACAGAAGTCTGACCGTTCAGTGGAACATCACTGGCTGTATACCGGCCGATGTAACAGGGTATACAGTTTCTGTGATTCCCCAAGGACCCAAAGGAGGTGGCTGTGAACAGATTGATGAAATTGTCTCAAAGAATGTCACTGCTGGAGAAGAAACTGAAGTCACCTTCTCTGATCTGCAACCTTATTACGACTATCAAGTGGATGTCACCGTGAACACGAAAAGTGGGGAAGAGGCGACTGGCACTGGTTACGCAACAACGGCTGAACGCGGTGAGTGCTTCTAAATCTTGTTATAACTCTTATTCTAGTTCCAGAAACTGAGTTTTGTTTTGATATATGCATCTCCATGCATTGTGTACGCCAGTGATCTTATCTTCTGACCGCATTTCTCTAGGAATAGAGTATTTATTTAATGTGTATCAACAAGTTTGACTGAATTCAGTGTTGTCTCGAGGATCTCACAAGAGGCCTCAAGGTGCTTACTGGGGGACATGCGGAGTCGGTCGTCATTATAGACCGAGCTAGTTTCACGTTAAAGAACGTCACGAGGAGCAGGCACAAAATAGTACACATATATTAGCTGTTTTTCACAAGTTCCAACTTGTGTAAACAGAGAGGAGTGGAGTCGCTTACCTTGATGGAAGACACTTTGGAGATCTCCTAAATTCTCGCGGAACTCTATTCCCATAGCTTTGTTGCTCTTGAGATCCTTACATATGGGTCAGTTTGAAAGAATCAGTTCTGAAGACAGATTGCTCACCTTCAAATGCTCCTAAATTGCACGAGAAGATAACGCCTATGTATATGAACTTGTTCGGTAATATTTAGAAACGTTATGAACAATGTGCCGCGCAAATGTAGAACGCATACTCATCACGCAGCTAAGTCGGCGGCGTACCTTGGTAGAACCTTTCATCTCAGGGTAGTTGCGGGTTCCTCGTCACTTGATAACATGACTAGCGGGTACGAAGGAATGCCTAACTATTCGAAGTTAAAGAATTGAAATGCATTTACAGATATTTAAAGGCGAAAATATCATGAAGTACAAAAATTGAACAGCTAAATACAAAAAAACAAATTAACATATTATTTAAAATTTGCATAGATTTTTCAGTAATTTTGCAGTTGTGCCTAACGGGTTGGTTAAATTATTATAGCGAAACAACAACTGGCAGTCCCTAATTAAGGGCTATTCAAAAACGTAACACCAACGCTAGGTACCGAGTCCATCACCTAGAGCCATAATCGAATTGGATTAATCTCCAGTTGTATTGTGGACCGATCACTTCCATTTACTGATATTAAAATAGGTTACTCGTCCTGATGGCAAAACATAGCTCTTAAAAGTCACAGTCAAATGATCTAGATCATGAAATTTTATTGCATCACTTGCGCCATAAACTCACATAATCATTATGATAAATATTAAACAAATCCTCAACAACGCATCTCTCACAAAGACCAAGTTCCAAAACTGACCAGCAAAGTTTTCTTTCACTAGAAGTTCATCTATAACGTACATTAAAAAAAACCACTGACTTTTGGGTTAATGCCCTTTTTATCACTAGAGCCTATATTTATACAATTAGGTTTACGTCACATGTGGCGAAGACGGGATGGGAAAGGGCTAGGAGTTGGAAGGAAGGGGCCGTGGCCTGATTTAAGTTACTGCCCAGGGATTTGTCTGGTATACAAGTAGGAAGTCTTGAGGGCTGCAGAGAGTGGGTTCGGACCCACTAACTCTCGAATGAAAGCTCACAGCGGCACGGCACGGTCAACTGGCTCAGTACTTGAATATTCGGTTACGGTTCCAAATTGAATGTTTACTGAGCAAACTATGTAAAGTTAACAACGATTAAGGTAAAGAACAATTTGAAACCGAACAATGGTTAACATTCAGTCTGTTAACTTTTATTCGGGAGATAGTAGGTTCGAACCCCACTGTCGGCAGCCCTGAAAATGGTTTTCCGTGGTTTCCCATTTTCACACCAGGCAAATGCTGGGGATGTACCTTAATTAAGGCCACGGCCGCTTCCTTCCCACTCCTAGCCCTTTCCTGTCCCATCGTCGCCGTAAGACCTATCTGTGTCGGTGCGACGTAAAACAACTAGCAAAAAAAAATGTTAACTTTTACAATTTATATCTATCTATCTATCTATCTATCTATAAAATAAGCGTTTTGTCTGTACATTGCTCAGAATTTAAAAAGGATGGTATTTCTGTATCAGACGTGTCCACAGTTACAAGGAAATGCACTTTTTAATTTTCCGTAATGTCTGTCTGTCTGTCTGTCTGTCTGTCTGTCTGTCTGTTTGTCTGTATGTATGTATGTATGTATGTACACGCATCACGAGAAAACGTGCTTTTTTGACAGCTGTCATCCGCCATCTTGCATCGCTAACCTTACTGCTGCCCCCTTTATGGTACTAAACCTTATCGTGGTGGTGGTGGTGGTGGGTAATTTAATTTCCATCTGGTTTTTGACAGCTGTCATCCGCTATCTTTAATCAAGAGAGCACCGTGCTGCTATCTTTACGGCACTGCGGGCAATTTGAAAATTCCGTCAGCTGACATCCGCCATCTTTAATTAACAGAGCATTGTGCTGCTATCTTTACGGCCCTGCGGCCAATTTAAAAATTCCGTCAGCTGTCATCCGCCATCTTGCATCGCAAACAGCAGTGCTGCTATCTTTAGCTACTACCTTTGAAATGTGGTGGCGGGTAATTTAAAAGATCTACAGCAGCCATCTTCAATCAACAGAGCACCGTGCTGCCATCTTTAGCTACTACCTTTGAAATGTCGTGACGGAAATTTCCACGTGACAGCTGTTATCCGCCATATTTAATTAACAGAACAAACAAAATCAACAGAGCATCGTGCTGCCATCTTTATCGTAGTAGCGGGCAATTTGAAAAATCCCATTTGATTTTTAACAGTTGTCATCCGCCATCTTTGAACAACAGAGCACCGTGCTGCCATCTTTAGCTACTACCTTTGAAATGCGGTGGCAGAAATTTGAAATTCTATGAGCTTTTGACATGCTGCTGTCTTTAACTACATGCGCATAGCTTACTACAACTATCTTGATGGAAGTTAAACATTATAGCGCGGGACTTAGCCACGCCGCAAGCAAGCAAGCTGCCCTTCTTACGATCTTATAGCAAGCTGTCCTTCTCAACATACTTACCGAGCTGCCCTTCTCGACATACTATTATTTTAGTTTTTTAAACCAAGATGCTGTTAGAAATGCCAGCTATGGGCGTTTGCACAGAAGCTACTGCGGAAGATGGCGGCTGCTGTTATGAAGAAAGCTAGCTGAGAACAGTTCGATCTATTTCAACATTATTTACTTCATATTGCGCTTCAGAAAAGAGAAAAGCTAGAGCATGGTTGTTTAGTTGTGATGTGCTTGGTCTACTTCCATCCGACTTGTCTAGTCTTCCTTCAATATAGAGGTAGCTTTCATGTGGTAAAGTGTATACATCTTGCTGATTAATAATAAAATTAATTTCATCATTGTTATTTAATCCAAACGTAAAAGGTTGATAGGAATGAAGCTCACTTCGTACTACATCTTCACGAGTTTTTACAGTATTCGTAATGTCTAGCATTTCTTCCATTCTGGTGTAGTAGTGTATAACCTAAATCTTGGACTGCTTATGGATATCTGTTAACTCGATGAGTCTTCGCACACATGTAGTATGTCTTCGGAATGTACACTGGGTTTTATAGATGTTTTTCATACTGGTTTGAGATGAAGTTTGTAAGCTACGTACGCGTGCCGTTCTAAAAGAATAAGTTGATTATGTTTATTTACAAGCCTAGGAGTAATGTTACTAATGTGTTTTACAGACACAGGATGATAAAGAACTACTGCTGGTTTCTCACAAATAGTATATCCACGTTCTTCTGTAACAATAAAGTCGTGCAGGACGTGCGAAGGTTGTAGATTACTATTCAAGTCTGTAATAATATTACAAGTAATGTTCACATGATAATCATCGAAGAGTGTTATAGGTTGATCAGACTCGTAACGTACGTTCGGTAGGAGCTCCCTTGACGAAGATTCAAGCAATGGTCCAATCGAATCAGGTTGTGATTTGAAGTCAATCTTAAATGATGATTCAATAACACATTTATGTATAATGTTGCTTATAGTGATTGAGAACTTGTAACTATGATTACTAAAACTATCTTCTCCAAACTGATCAATTAACGTACTTTCAATATAGTCATGAATATCGTCTACGGAGTAACTACCTGAGGGTAGTGTTAGCACATACTCATCGTAATAGAACTTGTTTACACCATCAGGCACATTATAGATTTTATTGTAGCTTTCAAACGATACTAGTCCAAGACTATGTGCCTGATAGCCAAGTTTGATCGGCGGATTAAAATAGACGGTTATTTTAGGTCCTTCTCCACGTACAGCAAACGTTCTTTCACTGTTAGTCATCACGTAGACACTAATGCTCTTTCTACTGTCTGGGTTTGATATAAGAACATAAGACATAATCGTCCGCACATGAGTGTATTGAAGTTTTGCACATGGTTTTTATTGTAAACAATGTCTGCACTGCTTCCGAAATGACGTATGAGCTCAAAGGGAGGAGGTAAGTCTCCGTAGCTATCAAAATACCATTCTTTATATTTACGTTTTACATAAGCAACGTAATGAGTTCCAGGTCCGCGACTGTTGTCCAAGTTAATTGCGGCAATTTCACGTTCACGTGAGCGCGCTGGTAGTTGGTCGCGCATATACACTCCTCGAAAATAACGAATTCCTAGTTGTTTAGCAAACGTAAAAACTTATCATGCGTAAGAGCTCGATGTGACAGTGCGTTTAGTAGACGTTTTTTTGGAGAAATGTAGATGTCAAGCCCTTTTTTGTATGGTGCAAGCTTCATGTGTACACCTTTACCTCGTAATGCAATTGCCTCCATCGTCTTGTAATGACGTTCACTCCCTTTCAACTGTTGTTTCGCTTCTTCTACAGCTTTAACAGTTCTCGCTACAGCGCTAGCACCGTCCAGAAATGACCCCAATGCTGCTAGGCAAGCAAACAGCGCAGGAAGAAATCCTCCTCGTTTTGGTACAAATATAATTGGTGGGCGTTTACTAAACATTGCTCTGCACTTTGGAGAAATTCTCGCTCTTGCTGCGCGTAATGCCTTAGTAATAGCTACATGAGGATTGTATTCCCCTCGAACAGCTTTTTGTGCAGCCTTCCATCTTTCCATCCGGCAGTTTTTGCTTTCTTCTTCTTCATGTCGTTTGGATATCGTTGTTTTACCATTCTGTGCACGACTTTGCTCGTCAAGAGCAAATCATAAACTAAGCGTTACCTCTTGTTTCATTTAATATATATATTACTTTTACCTACTTTATGATTCAGTTATCATGAAGATTATAAAGCAGAAATACACACTCCCTGTTACCGACATTGTACCACATCTCTTACCTAGCTCTAGTACAACTACAAGAAAACGTCATGGAACGTTATTTCCTTTTACTGTTCGATGTATTATATCAGGCCCGTCAGGATGCGGGAAAACAAATCTTTTACTTGCACTTATTACTTCTTTAAATAATATACGCTTCGAGAATATTCACGTTTTCGCAAAGCCACTATATACTGTTCTACAAACTGTAATGCACGATCTGGTTAAAGACGGAATAAGATATTTTGAATTTAATTCGCATGAGCAAGTACCATTACCGGCGATGTGCTTCCTAATTCTCTTATGATCTTTGACGATGTCGCAACAGAACAGCAAAACGTAATATGTGCATTCTTTAGTATGGGACGACATAAATATGTTGATTGCATCTATTTATGCCAAACCTTATTTTCGTGTGCCTAAGCAGTTAATACGCGACAACGCAAATGTTATTGTGCTTTTTCGGCAAGATGAGCGTAACATGCGACATGTGAATGACGATCATGTTAACACTGATATGACATTTAATCACTTTAAACGTATGTGTGCTACATGTTGGTCATCACATCGTTACAGCTTTTTAGTTATTGATAAAGAAAGTGATGTTCAGCATGGACGATATCGCATGGGTTTCGATCATTTTATATGCATTAACACAGAATTACAGTAAGTACTTAATCAAACAACCATCATCATGTTAACATCTAGCAAGGAGATTAAAAAACATATCATCCAAGCTCGAAACAATATTCAACGGAAATTTAAAGAGCTTAAACGTATTCAAGCAGACACGGATTTATTTTAAAAAACGCAACTAAGTACATCACTCAAATAAATTTTTAATTCTACTTCATTACCACAGTCTACTGCAAGTTTTGCTTCTATGCAAACATCATTTGATAAAGAGAAGCATCAAGAAGAAGAGAAGCATAAAAGCATAAACAAGAGAAGCAGGAAGAGGAGAAGCAAG
Organism: Anabrus simplex; assembly: GCF_040414725.1. Taxonomy (NCBI): domain Eukaryota; kingdom Metazoa; phylum Arthropoda; class Insecta; order Orthoptera; family Tettigoniidae; genus Anabrus; species Anabrus simplex. The sequence goes on from NC_090267.1 coordinate 518,904,055, forward strand.
ATTTAGATCAAGAAGAGGAGGAGGATAAGGAAGAAGATCTTAACGATACTTCACCATCTAAGCGTGTTAAGTTTTTAACTACAGATGTTATTGCTGAAACACCTACTACATCGACGCAAGATCTACCATCTTTGTCTGAGTTTATGATCACGCCAGAGTATCGTATTCAGTTTAGAACTTTTATTCAAGATACCTATGGATCTCTCTTTGCGCCTTATATAGAAAAACTTATTATAGGACAAACTGACACTACGTATGGTATTCGCTACGAAGATGACTGTTTCTGGATAGGAAATTCAAATGTTAAGATTAACAACAAACTTATTGTAACAGGTGTTACCTATAAACCTACGAAAGTATTCTTAGAACTTCTTTTCTCACGAATATCTGACAAGGATATAATTTTACAATATGATCTTAAAAATATATAGCGATACTTTTTGCTACTGACGCAACACGACGTAATTACAAGAGAACGGAAGCTATAAATGCAAATAAGAGTTACAAAAATCTTGAGTTTATTTCTAAGCTGTTTCTGACTGCACGTGGTCTTGGTGTTATCTTCAAGCCTTTGTTGCCGCATGTAGACGTAAGATACTGGGATGACCCAAACTTACTCGTTGAACGATTACAACTTTTAAGAGCATCGCACGAATAAGAAGTTCTAGAAATAGAAAGAAAGTTACGTTATGCCGGTATTATTTTGTAATGGCTCGTCAAGAGAAGATCTCACCTGTAAACGTCGCACATGAGTTACATAAACCAGCACGTCGCACCTACTGTCGCAGACGCGTTATTACAAGAGGAAAAGATGATATCTGGTAAGCAGACTTAGTAGAAATTATTCCATTTGCCTCTAGCAATAAGGGGTATAAGTATCTACATACTGTTATTGATGTGTACTCGAAGTTTGCTTTTGCACAACCTGTGCGTTCTAAGACAGAAGCTCAAGTTAAAGAAGCATTTAAACATAATGTTGAAGAATCAAAATATTGCCCAAGGCTTCTTCAAACTGATCTAGGTAAAGAGTTTTACAACAAGGATTTTTCTTCTTACCTCAAGTTACTTGGCATTCAACACTACTCTACGTTCAGCAATCTAAAGGCAAGCGTTGTAGAACGCTTTAATCGTACACTCAAAACAATGATGTGGCGAGAATTTACAGCGCAAGGTTCATATCGTTGGATTGATCTGCTACCTAGACTTTTATCTACCTACAACGATACACCTCATCGCACTATCGGAACAAAGCCACGTCTTGTTACAAGGAATACACCTCGCCTAGATGCTATTCATCTTGCAATTAAAACAGCTGATCCACGTCGCCATCGCTTTAAAGAAGGTGATTTTGTTCGCATCAGCAAACACAAGTCTATTTTTGCAAAATGATACACACCTAACGGCAACACTGAAACTTTTCAAGTCAGGAGTGTTAAGCTTACTAATCCAGTTACGTATTTACTTCGCGATCTCAAAGGACAGCCTATTAAAGGAGGATTCTACATCGAAGAACTGCAGAAAACAAAATATCCTGATCACTATTTAGTTGAACGTGTTATTCGACGTCGTGGTAATAAACTGTATGTTAAATGGCTTGGTTTTAATAACAGCTTTAATTCATGGATTAATAAAGAGGATGTACTTTAAATCTTCTATGTTTTAATCCTCTACCTCTCCTTTCTTCTAAGTTACTAGGATATGCCGTAGGATTAAACAACACCTGTAATATGTTTTAACAATTCATATTTATTTTAGAATATATATATATACATTTTATCCTTTCTTTATTTTACAGTCTTTGTCAATCAGTTTTCCTTTTATTGCACCACCAACAACAGTTGCTGCTATCTTCTCAGCAACTGAAGCACTAGGTAATAACATACGAAGCATAACTTTACGAAGCAGATTTTTATCAGCTACACGTCTTAGTTTAGGATTGTTTTGTTGGCATGCTCTTTGCAGGCAGCATCTAACCACGTGCCAGCCGAACGTGTTCTAGGGCCGCAGGGAAGATGAAGCTCGAAGGGAAGAAGATCAATCACTTTATTGATGAGCCCATGCCCAGCATGCTTCCTCATCTTTCTCCCAGCACGTTTCTTCACCTTTTCCTTGTTTACTCTCTTCGCAGCCATGATAAGTGTTTGTAAGCGAAGGAAACTCATTAGTTTTAGGTCGGTGATACAGTTTAATCAGTTGTTATGTACGACACTGTCTTACAGAAGGTCTTCTACCTAAACTCACGTGTTCTTGATGTAAGCTACACGTTTGAAGCTCTGACAAAACAGGGTCTTGAGTCCACTCACGAGGCACCTTATCCAAAATCTTCTTTACAGCATTCGCAGCTACATTAACCAAAAATGCCTGTGGTAATGCACGTAACTCTTCTTCAGTAAAAGTGTTTAGTTTCTTTTTGCATGCATAAAACTTTACGATTGCCTTTTCAATTGCGTTACACTTAGTATCGGATGGAAATGACATGATGTCTTTACAAATGTTTCTTTCACACTAACATTATTTCGACACTGCAGTTTACATATGTTTTTCACCTCCCAGCACGCAGTGTAACACATCCAAACAGCATGCACACATGTTGTAAGGACTGTTTACTTGTTTCTCTACTATGCTCCTTCGGAAGAGTTTTAAATGATGGACACCCTAATTCATGCATGTCGATAATTTTACACGATGATGGCAGATACTCACGCAACCATTCTTTCTTTTCACAAACCTTTAAAAGAACAAGATCTGCTCTTGACAAATGTGCATTCATCATTAAAGATAGAAAACAATAAGGTATTCCTTTTTCCTCCCACTACAAACCTAAATTTTTCCAATCCATTGAGTCCACTTTTTATCTTCATCTGTTTAGAAACAGTAAGGAAGAGGTGGGCTAAATACTAAACTAACAAGTTTTGGCGCCCACAACACACTGCAATCTAACACAGCCACCTCTTTGAGCACAAATTTGTTGCCGTTTACTTTAAAGCCTTGTACATCAACTATTAATGTTTGCGCTCCACTCTCTATTATTGTATCTCAAAGACTAAAGCTTTCAGTCAACGAACAGGTTTAAACATGCACAACTATGATGACGTCATCGCTAAAACACGTGCACACTCTAGCCTTCGTGATGCATGTTTAAACTTGTTCGATAAAGCTATGCCTTGACTGAGGAGGAGGAGGAGGTGGGTATGGAGGATGAGGAGGGTACAACAGCCACCGTCATCTTTTGTAGTAGCCTCTAAGCGCTAATTAGCGTCGAGAAGGGCATTCTGTCGTAAACTAAGGATAGTCTTCTTCAAGATGATAGATGAGAGGTTAGGTTCGCGTGTGCACTAAAGTTTTACTGTTTAATGGCGATAGCTAACGGAATTTTTTAAATTACTCGCCACTACATTTCGAAGTTATGTAGCCAAATAGAGCAGCACGGTGCTCCAATGATTAAAGACAGCAGCTTGTCAAAAAGGAACGTAGAATTTCAAATTGACGCCACCACATTTCATAGGTAGTAGCTAAAGATGGCAGCAAGGCGCTCTTTTGCTTAAAGATAGCGGATGACTGCTGTTAAAAAAGCATACGGAATTTTTCAAATTGCCCTCTACTACGATAAAGATGGCAGTACGATGCTCTGTTGATTAAAGATGGCTGCTGTCAGCTTGTAAGCTATCAAAAAGCATGTGGGTTTGTTTCCAAACAAGAGCACGTAGAATTTTTCAAATTGCCCGCCACCACATCCTAAAAGTAGTAGCTAAATATAGCAGTACTGAGGTTTGCGATGCAAGATGGCGGATGACAGCTGTCAAAAAGCATGTGGCTTTGTTTTTGTCTGTTAATTAAAGATGGTGGATAACAGCTGTCACGTGGAAATCGCCGTCACCACATTTCAAAGGTAGTAGCTAAAGGTGGCAGCACGGTGCTCTGTTGATTGAAGATGGATACTGTAGAATTTTTTGGTATAAGTCCCGGATCCGCCGGCACGGGCGAGCACAATGAACTAAATGACTACATAAAAATCAGGTGATCCAATAAAATTTAAGAACATAATGTTCCATACCAGAATACACCAAATTCAAAATGATGTCAGAGGCCAATGCATACCCAAGACATGACAAATGCCCTGAGAGGGACACAGGGAAAACCCTGGACTAAAAATAAGGAGAATTACCTCACATACGAGACATCCTATACTGTCCATAATAATCTTGCCTAACACATGCCTGCCAAGGCATGGATATACGGTGACAATTGGCAATTGGTAAGACAAGGGAAAATATCAGAGTCAGTCATGCAGTTCCCTGCTGCCAAGATGCACACCAGATAAAATGAAACTTATTTGAGAAAACATTTAGTACAATGATATTAAATGAAATAAAAAGAACCCAACACAAGGTTGGTTACATGTCAGAGTATAAGTCCAGAAGAAGAAAAGCTAGACACATACGCAAAACATTTCTGAGAACCAGAATATTAAGGAAAACTTTAGAACACAATAAGCGATACTACTCACTACCCACCAGAATCACAGAAGCAAGGCTGTTTCAGAATAAGATGTTAGACAATGGAGAATGAGGTACAATCCAGAGCACCAAAGTGACTCGGAAAAGCAGATGTATGACTAGCTAAATAATATCTTATTTTTTACATAAGGCGAGGATATCAGGAAAAAAATTCAATGGAATGTCTTAACTAATAACCATGTCAGGCAGAGATATCACTAAATACGCAATGATTTAGGCTGGAGCTTTCACCCATAATTATCCATCAAAATTTCAGTAACAGGTAATAATAATAAATGTTTAAAAATAAATTTAGGGTAACAGACCAATGATAAAATCAAAACAGAAGATTGCACAAGGCAAGATCAAAATTTTTCACAATAACCAAACCCAAAAAAAATAATAATACATGAAATAGTTAACAAGAATAATTTCAAGTCACTACGAGATTACACACACACACACACACACACACACACACACACACACACACACACACACACACACACACACACAATCCACCAGGTGCCTTACCAACATGACACAAATTGTAATTAAAAATGTTATGAAACCCACCAGAGTGTCTTATGCATCACCCACAATAATACCGAAAACCACAAATAACAAACACTAACATTAGGAACATGTACCAAACCATTCACAGGCAAACGGAATAAGCATCCTTAGTACATTCCCCCAAACAGACCTAAAACCAAGATCTACAAACACATGGATGCAGAAGATAAGCGTAGATTAAAACACAAACTCATAACACAAGATGTAACTCGTAGGATGCAGAAAATAGGGTATCTGGCATAATACATGAGTTTTCAAGGACAACATTTAAGAGGAAATAATTTGAAATTTGCAAAAACAGAATAAGCAGAGATTATAGTGCTGAAATAAAAGACATTATAAACAAATTTACTAGTTAAGACATCTCATCATAAATACAGGCAGCAGTTTAAAGAAACATAATGTGAGTTAGGCCTAGATAATCAAAACACTAGGATATACTTCAGTAAGAGGCATATATCCAAGATAATCACCAGATTGCATAGATGACACTACACATCAAGCTGGATAAATAGAGGTGCAAAATGATTTAGATCCACATAGTGTTTCAATAAGAAAAACACCTAAAGGTATTTAAAAGAACAATAGGGTAAAAACACAAGTTACTATCTTCTAATACCATTAAATTAAAATTAAAAACCACAGACTTACTTGTTGTTGCTTCTACAGGCCAGGAAGAATCAAATTTAAATAGCAACCCCTTTAAACATGGTTATGTCTACCAAACCAACTCCAGAAGGATCAAAACAAAGATAGTTGCATCAGATAAACAACCATACTCCATACAAATATGTTTGTAGTTGGAAAAGCCAGACACAACAAAAAATAAAACAAATAGGGTAAATGGAATGCACCAGCCAGGATAACAAATAAGCTACAGTAAATATATTGACAGAATTAGCAAATTAAAAATTATAATACATCCATAAATGATGGAATTAGTCAGTTCATCCATTTGTAATCAATCAGTTACTCAAATGATGTCATTTACAATCATACATTTTTAGTTTGGGACAGGTGGAATCTGCTAATCCGGTTATTCTCATCATCTCTGACCAAAACAGGTACAGGGGAGAGAAACTCCAAAATAGTACAAGGTCCTCTGTAACGACGATACAGCTTAGCAGAAGAATTATTAGGGGCAGAATTTGGTAATAAGTTTAGACATAAACCTTATCACCAACAGAAAGCTTGGTGGCTCGTCGTCCTTTATTATATCGTTTTTCAACTTTGTCATATGAAACCTTTAATGCTTTCCTAGCTTGCTTCCACACTTTGCGGATCTCACCAGGATCGATCTTTTCAGGAAGAATATCATTAATGGACCACAAATTGGTAAGAGGGGTATTAGAGGAAAAAGTAAACATTAATGAAATGCATAGCAGAATTGAAAGCAAAGGCCAGCCAATGTAAAGAAGTATCCCATTTTGATTGATCAAAATGATGATATGCAATCAAGACAGCTTTAAGATTGTGATTGACACGTTCAGAAAATGAAGCATTGGGATATTATGGAATGGCAGTATTGTGAGCAATGGATAAATCAAAACAGAATTTACGAAATAACTGGCTTTTGAAACATTTGGCATTATCAGAGACCAAAAACTTGCAGGTGCCAAAGGAGGAAAAGATGTGGTGGGGACAGTTGATGGTAGTTTGGGCGTTAGCAACCCGAATAGTGAATATCCAGGTAAAACAGGTGAATCGTCGACACATACAAGCGCGTATCTGAAACCGCGAGAACTACGGGGAAGTGGACCTACGAAATCAATCAACTTTTTCATTGGTCGTTGAGGTTGAGAAGATGATAAGAGGCCAATGTGTTTATTCAGGGAAGGTTTGCTAATGGAACAAATTTTATAAGTTTTAATCCTTTCTCTAATTTCACTATCCATTCCTTTCCAAATGAAATGCTTTCTGATTCCTTCTCTAGTTTTGAAAACCCTAGAATGACCACCTAAAACAGATTCATGATATTACTTAAATAGGACAGGGACTAAAATAGCAGGAACCACAATTTTGAACTTGTTATCTGCTCTAGCCTTACAACACAAGACCTGATCTCTAACCACATAAGATTTGATTACTTCACCATTATTAATCCTGTCAATGAGGATTTTCATTTCCTGATCTTCAAGTTGAGTTTTAGTTAAAAGGGAATGGGCATTCAGTTAATATAGCATTGGTGGAATTATTTAAGGAAGATACTAACTGAAGGCTATCAGTAGGAGGCAGATTGACAGAATTAGTTTGTTTAGCGATATCCTCAGAGGAGGAACCTAGATCATGATTTGCATTTCTAGAGGAGAACATTCTGCTAAGTCCATCTGCAATTACATTGTCAGTACCTTTAATATTTCTGGCTTCAAATTTAAATGCTAAAATTCTTACAGCCCACCTAGCAATGCGACCATTTTTTCTAGGCTTATTTAGTACCCAGCTGAGAGCCTGATTGTCAGTTTCCAAAATGAATAGAAGATGTTCAAGGTAAAGTCTAAATTTTTGAGTACAAATAAAACAGCAAGGGCCTCAAGTTCATAGACAGAAAATTTATATTCAGTACCAGAGAGGGTTCTTGATCCTTAACTAATGGCACGTGTACCATGTTCGCTATCTTGCAGTAAAACAGCAGCAATAGCATTATCGGAAGCATCGGTTAAAAATAAATTCTTTATTGAAAACAGGGGCATTGAACTGCACCAAGAATGGCAGCGGAAGTGGTATTAACCCTTTCCCGCCCGCATTTTCACTCCGCTTATCCCCAGGTTTCAACCTATTATTTAGCAAAATCTGAAACAGACCGTATTGTTTCAGAAAAAGGTAAAAACTATTAGTCACAATGAATTCAAATTTTCAATAACATTAGAAAATATACCATCACATCCATTTCTCTGTTTACTGAGTCATAATGTGTTCCCCCCTCCTCGTGATACTCGACACAGAGACAGTCTGCATTTGTCACATTCCCATGTTGTCTGAATCCCTCAAAACCAATAATCACGTGATTTTGGAAGTGGAATGATGCCCATGTATATAAGATTTTATTTCATCTGGGCAAGGGTCTTCCCATTCTGTTTTTATCTTACCGGAATGCGACTGTTTGAAGGCTGCATTGTTATATGCGCAATAGGCTATGCCAGTGAATAGTTTTTCTCCTCTTAACATTCGTAAAAACAATCCCTTTCCCCTAATACTTTTTCCGAATTGTGCGCAGGTTCAACATCATCCATTTAATCATTCGGAGCAACGAAACGTAATATTTGTGTTACCTGAATTGCCGTGGCATCGCCATCAGGTCCGATTTATCGATATTCGTTTTCATTCATATCACTGTTATCACTAAAATTATCTTCGTTGATACATTATTCGCTCATTAAAAATTCACCTGCTCCCCTACTCAAGGATTCTGTGTCACTTTTTTCGCCCATATTCAGCTCAGTTTCAATATACGCGATATTCAATCCCGCCATGTTTACGGACGAAACAGCTGACCCGCGCTCGCGGAAGTTCAAGACCGTTGCCTAGGCAACGTCAAGACAGATTATCTCTCTTCCTTTATTCCCTAAGACTTGTAGATTTCACTGCGTGTTCATAAATGCCTTATAAACACTTCTCTGATGAGAAAAATAAAAAACTATCGCACAGATCGCAGACGAATGCAGATAATGCAGCCGGGCGCTAAGAACCGGAAGGCTAAATGAACCGAAATGAACAGTCGGGCGCTTTCGGGCGCTAAGGGCCGGAAAGGGTGGAAGGTGCGGGCTTTAAGATCGGAGCCATTTACCAGTCACGTTAAATAAGAGGGCGGTAGCAAAGTCAGCGAATACCGAAGCCATCTGCTATGCTAAATATTTATTACTGCAAAACATCGCGACAAGACTAAACTTCGTTTCAATGGGGGACCTGCCCTTACATAACACAAAATCTCCAGTATTCCTTTCTTAACATGAGAGGAGTATATCACAACCCAGTTCTCAAATAGGGGCTTTAGGCCACATACAAATTAACTTCAATGTGGGCACAATTATACTGACTGCCCAACGAACGAATCTGGTTATTCTAGAAAAGCGAGGCTCAGCCTCGTAAATAATGTCCATAAAACACAATATGATAAGTTACATTAACATTTCCTTCAGGAAACTTACTCTTTCCAAACAATGAGGGCTGTGGCTTCTCCTAGCAGCATAATCAAAACATTACATTGCCGAGGTTTAAGTAACTCTCTTTCTCAGCCCAAAGAAAGTTAACAAGCATTCACCCTACCTCCACACCCGCAGATGGAATGAGCGGAAAGTCGCTGCTTCACAACCAGACAGCTTGCTAGCGCCGAGCGATCTCAGCAACCCTCTACAAGAGGCACTGACCTTCGTCCACACGCGTCGCGCCCCTCCCTCTCGGGAGGAGCGGGCGAGGGGGAGAAGCAACAAGACGAGCGTGCAGATCGGGGAAGGCTTGCCAACCTTAAGATGGGAAAATCCACCAGGGCGGAATAATTTCCCTTTTCCCTGGGGTCATAAAGGGGGAAAGGGACGAAATACATTTTATTAAGGAACGAGGGAAAAATAATACATAAATATAAAATACACACTCACACAGATCGATCTGGGCATATAAATGAAACTGAAAACTGAAATGAACGGGTAGGGAGCGTACTCATGGTACATGAACAATGCTAGTTTGAGATTATCGAAGGCTTCCTGTTGTGGTAAAACCCATCGAAATTTTACATTTTTCTTTCTTAAGGAATTTAATGCAGCAGCTCTCTCAGCAAACTTAGGGACAAACTTCCTGAAGAAGTTTACAATGCCAATGAATCTGGCAACGCCTTTGACATCTTTAGGTGGTGTAAATTTTTGAATAGCAAGAGTCCGACTCTGATCAATAGAAACATGATCTCCAGATATAATATGGCCTAAGAAGACAATTGCAGAAGATGGAAATTTAGCCTTAGGTGGTTTAACAGATAACTCAGCGTTGCAAAGTCCAGTCAATACTTCTTTGAGATGTATCAAATGATCCTCAAAGGATTCACTGAAAAATTGTTAAATCATCCAAATAAGGTGAAGAATAAAACGAGGTGGATTTTCTGATAACTCCTTCCTCTAGCATTTTGTCGATTATCTCCTTTAATGCTTTCATTTTAGGAGGGGATAGACGGTATGGAGGAGATCTCACAGGGTTCAGGTCAGTTAATTCGATTTTCTATTTATTTTCTATGTATTTGAATTTAATGTCACTAAAGATGTTGTCCAACAGTCTCGTTAAAATTGCTGCGCCAGAAGAAATCACGAACGGGAGCCTGTTAAATTCATAGAGGTTCCAGTCAGTAGTGAAGGCAGTAATCTTTTAGATTCTTCCTCTAAAGGAACTTGGAAACAAGCTTGATTTAAATCAAACGAAGAATAAACCTTAGCATTAACAAACCATGCAAAACATGAATGGATATCAGGGAGAGGCATAGACTGAATGCTTATCTTCTAGTTGACAGATCTGTAATCAACGACAGCTCTGAATCCACCTCGGGATTTAGGAACCAAGAAGATAGGTGAAGAATAAAACGAGGTGGATTTTCTGATAAATCCTTCCTCTAGCATTTTGTCTATTATCTCCTTTAATGCTTTCATTTTAGGAGGGGATAGACGGTATGGAGGAGATCTCACAGGGTTCAGGTCAGTTAATTCGATTTTCTATTTAATAACATCAGTAACCCCTAGGCTATCTGTCTGAACATCCAAAAACTCACTACATATTTTCTTGATTTGCTTAGCTTGAAGGTCATTGAGATGTTCAAGATTAAATGAAACAGAATCAACCTTTTCATCCTCATTTAAAATAGTTCTCAAAACGCACCTTATCCTGATCAAAATAAATACTTTCAACATTAGGTGAATCAGAAAATACACTTTCAGGATTGACCGAATTGTTCTCAAGAGGCATCTGATTTAGATTATAATTATTATTCTTAGCAGTAACTGAAGCAGAAATTACATCTTCATAGTTAACAATATTGTTTTCAAGTGGCATTTTACTCTTGGAATGCTGACAAAAGGGAAACTTGACTGAAGGAAAAAAATTAAAAAAGAAATATTGATCTTGGGTGTTTAACACCATACCACTATGATAAAGGAAATTATGTCCCAGAATACCATCACATGATAAATGTTTAGCAAAAAATAAAACTGAACTTCCAAGTATATGTTCTTATTCTAACCTTAACTTTAACTGATCCCAACATTTCCAAAGCAGTAGTATTTGCAGGCCGAAATGAAGATACAAGGTTCTTAATATCAGAAAACTTGCATATGGATTTAAATTTTAAATACCAAGAATGACTCAACACTGAAATACAACTGCCAGAATCAAGCAACATACATACAGGAACTCCATTAATGTGTGCACATACATAAGGTAAAACAGATGATTGTTTGGGAAAATTTTTCAAACATAACTAATTTACACAATTATTTGCAGAGTTTTTTCGATCAATTTTGGAATTATTTTCATGCTTGTTAACCATAGTACATTATAGTCAGAAATGATTATTACCAGATTCATTAGTTATTCCAGCTTGTTTTTTCTAGGACAATTTCCCCTAGATGGTTATTTGCGCCACAATTAAAACATTTACGCTGACTGCTGTAGAGTTGAACAGAGTGCGAGGTAGATTGTAAGGTTTTGGTGTACAGTAATATATCTTGGATATAGTCAGCGAGATTCTCAGTCATCCCCTGAACACGACAATGATACTTCTGAACTAGCGAAGACAATGTTCTATACGAAATGTAATTAGTTAATATTTCAGACTGAAAATTATCAACAGCCTTACTTATGGACACTACTTCAAGAATCAGATTAGATAAAATGCCAGTAGAATGGGGATAAATAATTCGAAATAACTGTTTAGACTAGAAATTGAACACCTTTGCCACATCCCCAAATTCGGTTACAAATCTTAAAAAAGAAACAATTTCTTCCAAAGAACTAATAGATAACTTGGAAATATTTTTGAGAAGATAGAAATTGGGTGAGGTAAATTCCTGAATGTCTGTTGACCAATACATAAGTTTTGAATTCTACCCACTAAATCATAGGGAACAGTTTCAGACTTATCCACAGTCCCAAAATAAGTTGCACAATTGTCACTGACGTTTGGAGGAGCCCCAGAAAAGTTTTGGTGATGTGAAATTACATGATTCTCTGGATTTCTAGTCACATAATCAGAATTAATATGCTGACTGATAGTTTTAACATTAACATCAAGGGTAGAGTGGTCAGACTTATCAGTCGTTAGTAGCTTTATCCTAGAAATCATTAATATCACACACCAAGGTAATAGACTTGTTTAAAACAAGATTACAGCTACCTTTTAGATGGGAAGGGAGATGAAATGTTAAAAGATCTCTGGTGCGAACAACAAAATGTTTAAGGCGGTTACTGATTCGTCTAAATTGAATACCATACGATTCATCTTGTTTGAGAAATATAAAAATCGATTCAATCTCATCTACTTTGTTAAAAATCAAGGACAATGACTCACCAGCGTCTTCTCTATACTTTTCGGTATCACAATGGATACATCCTCTAGGTCCTTTAATAGTTTTATATCACCGGCAACAGTTCCGGTAGAGGTCTGATTTCTGATGCAAATTTCATATTCAAGCTCCTCTTTACGGATGAAACTTAAAATTGGTAATCTTCTGTCACCTATGATAAAGGGAAAGAAAACAACAGGATTAGCAATTCAGAAAAAATATAACAAACCAATTAACAACAAAATTAATTAATGAATCAATTACTAGAGGTCACGATTGCACTTCTCTGCCACCACTGTGACGTGCAACATACAGGCGGAATCAATTTAACACTGCGACGTGCGGACCACTTAATTAAAAATACTACAACATTAACACACCGGCGTGCAGAAAATAAAAATTAAGATAACACAGTGAGTAGTATAATTGGATGGTTCGGCCGCCTCCTCCTCCTCCCGCCGCCTCCTCCTCCGCCGCCGCCTCCGCCGCCGCCGCCCGCGGGAAATTTGAATTTTGGCGGGAAATTTGAATTTTGGCGCGAGATTTGAATTTGTAAACAAAGTCACGTGCTTTTTGACAGCTGTCATCGACAACAACGCAACGCTAACCTCACTGCTGCCATCTTGACGGACCTAAACCTCACTAGTACCAACCTAACCTAACTAGCGTGAGGTAAACAAACCCACGTGTTTTTTGACAGCCACGTGCTTTTTGACAGACAACAACGCATCGCTAACCTCAGTACTGCCATCTTGACGGGTCTAACCTTAGTGGTACCAACTTAACCTAACTAGCATGAGGTAAACAAAGCCATGTGCTTTTTGACAGCCACGTGCTTTTTGACAGATTTGTAAACAAAGCCACGTGCTTTTTGACAGACAACAACGCATCGCTAACCTCAGTACTGCCATCTTGACGGGTCTAACCTTAGTGGTACCAACTTAACCTAACTAGCATGAGGTAAACAAAGCCATGTGCTTTTTGACAGCCACGTGCTTTTTGACAGATTTGTAAACAAAGCCACGTGCTTTTTGACAGACAACAACACATCGCTAACCTCAGTACTGCCATCTTGACGGGCCTAAACCTTAGTGGTACCAACTTAACCTAACTAGCATGAGGTAAACAAAGCCACGTGCTTTTTGACAGCCACGTGCTTTTTGACAGCTACCATCCGCCATCTTTAAACTACAGAGCGCTGTGCTGCCCTCTTGCGTCACCTGTCATCGGCAGTGCTGCCATCTTGGCGGGCCTAAACCTTAGTGCTACCAACTTAACCTCACTAGCTCGAGATAAACAAATCCACGTGCTTTTTGACAGCCACGTGCTTTTTTTTGACAGCTGTCATCAGCCATCTTTGAGCACCGTGCTGCCCTCATGCGGGGCAATTTCGTCAGCTGTCATCCGCCATCTTTAATCCAGAGAGAACAGTGCTGCACTCTATGTGGTGGCGGCAATTTGAAAAATTCTATGTGCTCTTGTTGGGAAACAAAGCCACGTGCAGCTGTCATTCGCCATCTTTGAGCGCTGTGCTGCGGGCAATTTCGTCGGCTGTTATCCGCCATCTTTAATCCAGAGAGAACAGTGCTGCACTCTATGTGGTGGCGGCAATTTGAAAAATTCTATGTGCTCTTGTTGGGAAACAAAGCCACGTGCAGCTGTCATTCGCCATCTTTGAGCGCTGTGCTGCGGGCAATTTCGTCGGCTGTTATCCGCCATCTTTAATCCAGAGAGAACAGTGCTGCACTCTATGTGGTGGCGGTAAATTCCACGTTCTTTACAAACGTATGCGCTTTTCTGACAGCTGTCATCCGCCATCTTTGAGAACAGTGCTGCACTCTATGTGGCGGTAGCAAATTCCACGTGCTCTACAAAGCCACATGCTCTTTTGACAGCTGTCACCCGCCATCTTTGAGCACTATGCTGCGGGCAATTTCGTTAGCCGTCATCCACCATCTTTAATGAACAGAGCACCGTGCTGCCCTCATGCGGGGCAATTTCGTTAGCTGTCATCCGCCATCTTTTAATGAACAGAGCACCATGCTGCTCTCTGTAGTAGCGGGTAATTTGAAAAGTTCTGTTAGCTGTCATCCGCCATCTTTAATCACCGTGCTGCCCCGGTGACGGCAAATTCCACGTGCTCTTGTTTGGAAACAAAGCCATGTGCAGCTGTCATCCACCATCTTTAATCACCGTGCTGCCCGGTGACGGCAAAATCCACGTGCTCTTGTTTGGAAACAAAGCTATGTGCAGCTGTCATCCGCCATCTTTAATCACCGTGCTGCCCTCTATGTGGTGGCGGTTAATTCTATGTGCTTTACAAACCTATATGCTTTTCTGACAGCTGTCATCCGCCATCTTTAAGCTGTAAATCCCCGATTCTCGTGTTAGAAGTTGTAAAACAGATTCTTAATCCGAGTTCTTTGACGTCAGGAAGGGCAACCGGTCGAAACAATAGTGTATGACGTGAGAGGCTAGATACTGCCAGTTTTGCATCAGGAAGGGCGACTAGTCTTAAAACAAATTCTTGTGATTTAAAAATCTTAGTTTTGCGTCAGGAAGGGCATCCGGCCGTAAAACAATAGTTCGTGATTTAAAATCTAAGAAGTGCATCTAGCTGTAAATCCCCGATTCCCCGTGTTAGACGTTGTAAAACAGATTTTTAATCCGAGTTGTCAGGAAGGGCAACCGGTCGTAAAACTATAGTGTATGAGGTTAGATACTGCTAGTTTTGCATCAGGAAGGACAACTCAACAAATTCATGCGACTTAAACACATTTTTATTCCCAAGAGAATCGAACCCGAGACTACCGGGTGAGAGGCATGCATACTGTAGGCTATAGATTTGTTCTACAGTCCTCGAAGTATCGGCACAGTCATTCTGAGCGAGTTGTGTGGAATGCGTGTGTTAGCTGAAATTGTACACGTATCTTCCGGCTCGACCTTGAACGAGGACACTACATGCTGATAAGCGGCTTGTAACTCGCGAAGGTCTTCTTAGCTGAGTACCATTCAAGCTCTTAAAACACAGTACCAATTAAGGTTGTAAAATATTCTGAAATAGTCCTCCTCTGTGGTGTAGTAGTTAGCTGCTACCCTCGGAGGTCCGAGTTCGATTCCTGGCTCTGCTACGGAATGTGTAGCATTTAGCCTATGTAAGTTCCTAACGTAAAATATCATGATTGTACGGAGAGGTTAAAACACACACAGTGCCTACTCCTATCGAAAGAGCCTGCACGGTACCGGCATGTAGGCTTCTCCTGGTGAAGGAGCTTGCACATGGTTTAACGCCTCCTATCAACAGCCCTTACTTAATGCTGGCTTTCTTGCACACCCCGCCTCACACCATAGTTTTACGACCGGCTGCCGTTCCTGACTAGGATTTTAAATCGCAGTATACGCGATAAATTTGTTGTAGCGGGTTTTATAACTAGATATCCCGGTACCGACACATAGCCTACTCCCGCTGAAGAAGCCTGCACAAGGCTTATTGCTTCCATCCGACAAATGAATCACCGTTAAGTCTTGTACTCAAAAAATCATTTTCGAAGGAGTCTGCACAAGGTTTAACGTCCCCATCAACAGCCCTTACTTAATGCTGGCTTTCTTGCACACCCCGCCTCACACCATAGTTTTATACGACCGGCTGCCCTTCCTGACTAGGATTTTAAATCGATATCCCGACATAGCCTACTCCTACCGAAGAAGCCAGCTTAACACCTCCATCCAACAAATGAATCACCCTCAAACACTCTTCAATCCTTCTCGCTACTTCGGATGATAGCGGGTTCGAACTGGAAGCCGTAAATGTTAGGCGAGGGACCTGCGCGATCGTCATTGCATGATCTAGCCGGATGCCCTTCCCGACGGTATAAGTTGCCAGGATTTGAATCGCGTACCCCGACTAGAAGAAGCCTGCACATAGCTTAACGCCTCCATCCGACGAATGAATCACCCTCAAACACTCTTCAATCATTCTCGCTACTTCGGAAGATAGCGGGTTCGAACTAGAAGCCGTAAATGCTAGGCGAGGGGCCTGCGCGATCGTCATTACATGATCTAGCTTTAGCTCAATACCTACAGGTAAGGAATACCGCGGATGTACCCTCGAGAAGTCGAGGATCACACGCTAACTTTCCAAGGATCGAACTCTTAAATTCTGACACCTCGGCATCAACAGGAGGTTCGAATACGTCAGCCTGCAGGTGGGTGCTCTTGTTGCATTCGTTCCGACTGTACTGCAGTTTGTCAGCGATTTTTTCACATCCGCTTGGTAACAAGCAGAATATTTAGCCGCTGCAGTCTGCGCGAAGTGCTCACAGTTCTCTGTATGCGTTTATTACGTACACACACACACACATCTCCCGTCTGCAGTGAATATTATTCTTCAGCCTTTATCTTAAGGTAAGGTAGAACTGTTAGTTACTTTTTTTATTTGCAAAGCAACTTCTACGCTGGACATCTACATTCATATATGTTTGTTCTTTTTTTAGGTACCGTTCGAAAGTACGCAATTTTATTCATCCCAGTAACAGCCTGCAGCACGTGCATTTTTTTTAAAGGTATGTTTTCGAACTTTGAGTTGTAAAGATAATTAGGTTAGATGATGCACCCTACACTACATTCATATATGTTTCTTCTTTTTTTTTTAGGTACGACCAGAATATTATCATTCGAGTTTCAGGCTTGAACGCACGCATTTTGTACATCCGAGTAACAGTTTGCAGCGCGAATATTTTAAGGTATGTCTGACCTCTATTCGTTAAAACTTGGTTTCTTCCGTAACCTTAGAGTATTGATAAATAGTTGTTCTCTTTAATCCTCACGCGAGGTACGTACATACCTATGTCCGCCCTCAACAGGCTGAAACTTGGTTTCTTCTAAAACATCGTAACTTTAAGCTATTCATAAATAGTTGTTCTTGCATACTATAGACGTGGTATAATTTCAAACACGCACACATAGCTATGTCTGCCCTCAACAGGCTGAAAATTGGTTTCTTCTAAAACATTGTAACTTTAGAGTATCGATAAATAGTTGTTCTCTTTAATCCTCACGCTATAGACGGGGTATAATTTCAAACAGGCACACATAGCTATGTCTGCCCTCAACAGGCTGAAAATTGGTTTCTTCTAAAACATTGTAACTTTAAGCTAATCATAAATAGTTGTTCTCTTCAACCGCATACTATAGACGTAGTATAATTTCAAACACGCACACATAGCTATGTCTGACCTCAACGGGTTGAAAGTTGGTTTCTTCCGAACATCGTAACTTTAGTCTATTGATAAATAGTTGTTCTCTTCAATCATCATGCTATAGACGTGGTATAATTTCAAACACGTACACATAGCTATGTCTGACCTCTATTCGTTGAAACTTGGTTTCTTCTAAAACATCATAACTTTAGTCTATTGATAAATAGTTGTTCTCTTTAATCCTCACGCGAGGTACGTACATAGCTATGTCCGCCCTCAACAGGCTGAAACTTGGTTTCTTCTAAAACATCGTAACTTTAAGCTATTCATAAATAGTTGTTCTTGCATACTATAGACGTGGTATAATTTCAAACACGCACACATAGCTATGTCTGCCCTCAACAGGCTGAAAATTGGTTTCTTCTAAAACATTGTAACTTTAGAGTATCGATAAATAGTTGTTCTCTTTAATCCTCACGCTATAGACGGGGTATAATTTCAAACAGGCACACATAGCTATGTCTGCCCTCAACAGGCTGAAAATTGGTTTCTTCTAAAACATTGTAACTTTAAGCTAATCATAAATAGTTGTTCTCTTCAACCCGCATACTATAGACGTAGTATAATTTCAAACACGCACACATAGCTATGTCTGACCTCAACGGGTTGAAAGTTGGTTTCTTCCGAACATCGTAACTTTAGTCTATTGATAAATAGTTGTTCTCTTCAATCATCATGCTATAGACGTGGTATAATTTCAAACACGTACACATAGCTATGTCCGCCCTCAACAGGCTGAAACTTGGTTTCTTCTAAAACATCGTAACTTTAAGCTAATCATAAATAGTTGTTCTCTTTAATCCTCACGCTATAGATGAGGTATAATTTCAAACACGTACACATAGCTATGTCTGACCTCAACAGGCTGAAACTTGGTTTCTTCTAAAACATCGTAACTTTAAGCTAATCATAAATAGTTGTTCTCTTCAATCCTCATGCTATAGACGTGGTATAATTTCAAACACGTACACATAGCTATGTCTGACCTCAACAGGCTGAAACTTGGTTTCTTCTAAAACATCGTAACTTTAGAGTATTGAAAAATAGTTGTTCTCTTTAATCCTCACGCTATAGACGGGGTATAATTTCAAACAGGCACACATGGATATGTCTGCCCTCAACAGGCTGAAACTTGGTTTCTTCTAAAACATTGTAACTTTAGTCTATTGATAAATAGTTGTTCTCTTTAATCCTCACGCTATAGATGAGGTATAATTTCAAACACGCACACATAGCTATGTCTGACCTCAACAGGCTGAAACTTGGTTTCTTCTAAAACATTGTAACTTTAAGCTAATCATAAATAGTTGTTCTCTTCAACCCGCATACTATAGACGGGGGTATAATTTCAAACACGCACACATGGCTATGTCTGACCTCAACAGGCTGAAACTTGGTTTCTTCTGTAACCTTAGAGTATTGATAAATAGTTGTTCTCTTTAATCCTCACGCTATAGACGTGGTATAATTTCAAACACGTACACATAGCTATGTCTATCCTCAACGGGTTGAAACTTGGTTTCTTCTAAAACATTGTAACTTTAGTCTATTGATAAATAGTTGTTCTCTTCAATCCTCATACTATAGACGTGGTATAATTTCAAACACGTATACATAGCCATGTCTAGTCTCAACGGGCTGAAACTTGGTTTCTTCCGAACATCGTAACTTTAGTTGTTCTCTTCAATCCTCATGCTATAGGCCTAACTCACAGCCATGTCCAACCTCTATACGCTGAAACTTGGTTTCTTCCGTAACTTTCACCTAATCTCTATCGGTCGTTCTCTTTTCAGATGTTCCCCTGCTGCGAGGAATGTAATGTAACGTTTGCAAGGCGTGATAACTTCATGCGCCATATGAAATCAAAACACCCTAGCATAACATCTGCTTTATGTAAAGTTTGTAGTGTGTATTTCGCTAACGTAGAGCGATATGAGGACCACTTAGCAGAGGTACATCAAATATCTACTTGCCCTCAGGTAGTAGTAGGGAAAAAGCGTGCAGCTACTGATGTAGCTGTAGAAAGTACTAGTAGTAAAAAACCTAGAAAAAATCATGAACTTCAAACTATTCACTGCGAGCACTGTAACACTGATGTACCATCTTCGCATTTTCAGGGGCACTTACGGAGTAATGCGCATAAAAATAATGCGTGTAGAAGTGGTAGTAACGCAAACATCGAGGAAATTAATACAGCATTTAAAAGTAGGATTGCTAGTTACCGAATTCGCACCAGTCAAAAGTTTCAGAGCACTTCAAACTTTTTAAATTGCGTTCAACCGGATGTACAACAGCTTCTTGCTAAATCTTTGTCCAATCATAGTTTATTTAAAGTTAATTTTGAACTTTTCGCCTTGTACATTAAAAGCACGGATGAATCCGAAATAACGGACATTAAATCATTTAATACGAAGAATTTTATGATAAGTCAGTCGACTAATTTTGGTGATGTACTTAGGGATGTCTCTAACATTATTTCAACTAAGAGCGAGGAATTTCAGGAAAAGGAATCAGGGTGGGCTTTAGTTGAAATAATGTATCTAGAAGTTAACATCAATAAGTACAATCCTATGCGTGGATCTTCGCACATTGAGCTGCCGACATGGATTCAGCGAAAAGAAGCTGTTGTAAACATCCAAAACAATGACGAAGCATGTTTTGCTTGGGCGGTGATGTCAGCTTTAAATCCTGCTAAATCGAATGTAGCGTATAGAACATCATCGTATCCGCACTATTCAACGCAGCTAAATTTCGATAGTATAGAATTTCCTGTGCAGATAAAGGATATTAAGCGCTTTGAGGAACTAAATAACATTAGTATTAATGTGTATGGTGTAGAGAAAAAGTCTGTAGTAGGTCCTCTGTATTATACATGTCATAAGAAGAGTACTCACGTTAATTTACTCTATATTGAAAACAGTGTGAATAGCCACTTTTGCTGGATTAAAAATCTGAGTAGACTTGTTGGTAGTCAATTGTCAAAAGATAAGTGTAAAAAGTGGCTATGTGATGGATGCTTGCAGTATTTCAGAAATGAAGATCAGTTAACGAAGCATTCCAAGAATGACTGCAATCATGTACGTACAGAGATACCTACTACAGGCAATAATGTTTTAAAATTTACAAATTTTCACAAGCAGATGTGGGTACCGTTCGTGATTTATGCAGACTTTGAAGCCATCCTCACGCCATGCAACACATGCTCACCTAATCCTGACAACTCTTTCACTAATACTACGCACATGCATGTCCCGTATAGCTTCGCGTATTACATCAAGTGTAGTTACGATAGTACGCTTAACAAGTTAGAGCTGTATCGAGGACATGATGCTGCTAAAGTATTTTTAGAAAGACTTGAAAGTGATGCAGTTCGTCTCGGTCGTATTCTGAATAGTAATATTCCTATGAAGCCACTCACCGAAATTCAGTTAAATGATCATGAACGTGCTACAAAGTGTAGCATTTGTGATGGGGAATATTCCGAAAATGACCCTAAAGTTTTTGATCATGATCATTTAACTGGTTTCTACAGATGTGCCGCTCATTATAGCTGTAATCTTAAGTATAGAGTTCCTAAATTTATCCCTGTAATTTTTCATAACTTATCTGGTTACGACTCTCATTTCATCATTTCACAATTTGGAGCTTCGGATGAAAAAGTAGATATAATCCCTCAGAATAAAGAGCGGTACATTGCGTTTGCAAAGTCTGTAAAAGTAGATGCTGAGCATTCTATAAAACTGAGATTCCTTGACTCGTTTCGCTTTATGGCGAGTAGCCTCGATAAACTTTCTAGTCATTTACAGCCTGAACAATTTACAGAAATTCGACGCGTTTTCCCTGAAGAAGCGCAGTTTAATTTACTTCGGCGTAAGGGTGTTTTTTGTTATGAATATCTCGACTGCTTAGACCGCCTCGAAGAACGTGCCTTACCATCGAAACAATCCTTTTACAGCTCGCTGAATTCAGCAGATATTAGTGATGATGACTATTTACATGCGCAACATATCTGGGAGCAGTTCCACATTCAAACGCTGGGTGAATACTCTGATTTATATTTAAAGACAGATGTACTTTTGTTAGCTGATGTTTTTGAAAATTTTCGCTGTGTTTGCATGAACACCTACAGCCTTGACCCATGTCAGTATTTTACTGCACCTGGGTTAAGTTGGGACGCGATGTTAAAATACACGCGTGTGAATTTGGAACTGCTGTCCGATATCGATATGGTGCACTTTATAAAAGCATCCATTCGAGGCGGTCTGAGTCAGTGCAGCGGCCGGTATTCGAGTGCTAATAATAAGTACATGCCGAGTTTCGATTCCAGTCAGGAATCTCGGTATATCGTTTACCTCGATGCTAATAATCAGTATGGGTGGGCGATGAGTCAGCATCTACCGGTGAGTGGTTTCCGCTGGCTGACGCAGTGCGAAATTGATGCTTTACAGCTACACGCCCTAGGTGATGAAGCTGATAAAGGTTATTTCCTCGAAGTTGACTTACAGTATCCTAAAGAGTTACACACTTCTCATAATGACCTACCGTTCTGCCCTGAAAATATGAAGTCCCCGTACATTGCATCAACGACGAAAATGCTCATTGCTAATTTATGCGATAAATCTAAGTATATCATTCATTACCGAAATTTAAAACAGTGTTTGCAGCATGGTTTGAAGTTATCCAAAATTCATCGCGTACTAGAATTTAATCAGTCACCGTGGCTAAAGCCATATATCGATCTGAACAATAATTTAAGAACGAATGCGGTTAACGAGTTTGAAAAAGATTTCTACAAGCTCATGAATAACAGTGTGTTTGGTAAGACTATGGAGAATGTTGACAAACGCGTTGATGTAAAATTGATTACAAACTGGGATAATATTAAGAAAAGGTATGGTGCTAACTATTTAATAAGTAAACCAAATTTCCACAGCTGCACCATCATACATGAGAATTTAGTTATTATACAGATGAATCGTGTCAAGGTTAAGTATGACAAACCTACCTACGTCGGCTTCACAGTACTTGAATTGGCTAAAACACTCATGTATGAATTCCATTACGATTATATGATGAAGAAGTACGCGCATAATGCGCAATTGCTCTACACAGATACCGATTCGTTTATTTATCAAATCAAAACTGATGACTATTACAATGATATAAAGCCTGACTTGGGTAGGTTTGATACGAGTAACTATCCTGCATATAATCAATATCATCTGCCGCTAGTGAACAAAAAGGTTCTAGGTAAAATGAAAGATGAATGTGCTGGGAATATTATCGATTCATTTGTAGGTACTAAATCCAAGTCATATTGCATAAAACTCTTAAATGAATTACAAATAAAGAGATTGAAGGGGGTTAAAAAGAATGTCGTTCAGAATCAGCTAAGTTTTGAAAACTATAACAATTGCATTAAAAGTAATCCACCTGTTTTGCATAAGCAAATGTCTGTCATTAGAAGCAAGAAGCACCAGTTGTACACACATTTAATTAGTAAGGTAGCCCTTAATAGCGATGATTGTAAACGGTTTGTCATCCCAAATTCTACCAACACGCTAGCCTGGGGGCATAGTAGTATTGATAAGTACTACTTTACATAAACATTATGCTAGAGGTGTGTGTGTACTTACGTTACGCTGTCTTACATCACAATTCGGGAGAGGAACGCTGGTACGGCAAGTCTAAACTTGTACATTCAAGAATTGCATCGAGAAGTACGCTAGGGTAAAATGATTCGAGATAAAACTTGTACATACAAGATGTAAATAAATAATGTAGAATTGGCATATTCTTTTATTTTAGGTTAGGTATCACCTTCCTCCCGCTCCTTATTTGCAGGATAGAGTTTTTGTTTATTACTCATGGAAGAAAGAAGGTGATGAGCAGTTTCGTAAGTATAGTTCGGTAAGTATCTCGAGAGCAGAATTTTTTTTTTGTCAAAAAAGCACATAGCTTTGTAAAGCACGTAGAATTTGCTACCACCGGGGCAGCACTGTTCTCTCTGGATTAAAAGCTTTGTTTCCAAACAAGAGCACGTGGAATTTGCCGTCACCAGGGGAGCACGGTGATTAAAGATGGCGGATGACAGCTGCATAGTGCTCAAAGATGGCGGGTGACAGCTGTCAAAAGAGCATGTGGCTTTGTAGAGCACGTGGAATTTGCTACCGCCACATAGAGTGCAGCACTGTTCTCAAAGATGGCGGATGACAGCTGTCAGAAAAGCGCATAGGTTTGTAAAGCACGTGGAATTTACCGCCACCACATAGAGTGCAGCACTGTTCTCTCTGGATTAAAGATGGCGGATAACAGCCGACGAAATTGCCCGCAGCACAGCGCTCAAAGATGGCGAATGACAGCTGCACGTGGCTTTGTTTCCCAACAAGAGCACATAGAATTTTTCAAATTGCCGCCACCACATAGAGTGCAGCACTGTTCTCTCTGGATTAAAGATCGCGGATGACAGCTGACGAAATTGCCCGCAGCACAGCGCTCAAAGATGGCCGATGACAGCTGCACGTGGCTTTGTTTCCCAACAAGAGCACATAGAATTTTTCAAATTGCCGCCACCACATAGAGTGCAGCACTGTTCTCTCTGGATTAAAGATGGCGGATGACAGCTGACGAAATTGCCATGCATGAGGGCAGCACGGTGCTCAAAGGTGGCTGATGACAGCTGTCAAAAAAAAGCACGTGGCTGTCAAAAAGCACGTGGCTGTCAAAAAGCACGTGGATTTGTTTATCTCGAGCTAGTGAGGTTAAGTTGGGAGCACTAAGGTTTAGGCCCGCCAAGATGGCAGCACTGCCGATGACAGGTGACGCAAGAGGGCAGCACAGCGCTCTGTAGTTTAAAGATGGCGGATGGTAGCTGTCAAAAAGCACGTGGCTGTCAAAAAGCACGTGGCTTTGTTTACCTCATGCTAGTTAGGTTAAGTTGGTACCACTAAGGTTTAGGCCCGTCAAGATGGCAGTACTGAGGTTAGCGATGTGTTGTTGTCTGTCAAAAAGCACGTGGCTTTGTTTACAAATCTGTCAAAAAGCACGTGGCTGTCAAAAAGCACATGGCTTTGTTTACCTCATGCTAGTTAGGTTAAGTTGGCACTACTGAGGTTTAGACCCGTCAAGATGGCAGTACTGAGGTTAGCGATGCGTTGTTGTCTGTCAAAAAGCACGTGGCTTTGTTTACAAATCTGTCAAAAAGCACGTGGCTGTCAAAAAGCACATGGCTTTGTTAACTCATGCTAGTTAGGTTAAGTTGGTACCACTAAGGTTAGACCCGTCAAGATGGCAGTACTGAGGTTAGCGATGCGTTGTTGTCTGTCAAAAAGCACGTGGCTGTCAAAAAACACGTGGGTTTGTTTACCTCACGCTAGTTAGGTTAGGTTGGTACTAGTGAGGTTTAGGTCCGTCAAGATGGCAGCAGTGAGGTTAGCGTTGCGTTGTTGTCGATGACAGCTGTCAAAAAGCACGTGGCTTTGTTTACAAATTCAAATCTCGCGCCAAAATTCAAATTTCCCGCCAAAATTCAAATTTCCCGCGGGCGGCGGCGGAGGCGGCGGCGGCGGCGGAGGAGGAGGCGGAGGAGGCGGCGGGAGGAGGAGGAGGAGGCGGCCGAACCATCCAATTATACTACTACAGTGGTTATGTAAATAATAATAAGATACCCAGTACTAGATTCAGGTTAGGTTAAGAACAACACACAGTACAGTTACCCACAACACAAATTCCACAATGGTGTAACCAACCCCAAGGGAATTAAAACAGCAAATATGAAATCAACATGCAAGAACAACAAACTTACCTCAATCGGTAAATGAGTGGAGAGCGAGCTAGGAGTGGATCATGCAAGGTGACCTCTGTATCAGTACCAATACCATTTTAGAGTTTAATACCAACGTTTGTCTCAAAGATAACACAGTTTTAGGAAACACAAATTTAATAAAGGAATATAGGGGTTACAAGTTTGAATGATCTGCGTTGTTTATTTTAAGGATAACTGTTCGAAAATGAACAAGTAATTAGTAAAATTAACAGGGAAATAAAGAGAGAAATGAAACTAGTACCATAGTATGGTGAAAATACCTTAATGTATCACAGGAGCTGAAAATCGTACAAGAAAAGCAAGGACGGAATTCGCGAAACTAATTAAAGAAATGCAATGTTAAAACAAGGCCTGATCATATGGTCATTGCCACATCAAGGCCAATGCAATCCAATGGAGTGAAAACTCCCAAATTCAATACTTCGTGTTATTTCAAAATCAGCAGAATTCAAGGATTGACACAGAAGGTCAACCAGAGGGGTGATATCCTATAACTACGGTCTCAGCTTAAAATCGTCAGGCCGAAGTTCACAGGGAGGAGAGCACATTCCTTAGTTCAATATTTCCATAGATAGAAGGTACAGATTACAACACAGGTTATCGCAAATAATCCAGAATAATACTAGTATAAAATCAGTAATAGGTAATTAACTATCAGTCTAGTATATGCAGGGTGGACCTCAAGTGAAATCGGGACCAACGTGTCACACCACCAAATCGAATCAGACCCAACTCTCTTTTTTTACAACAAAAAACACACACAATAGTCACCAAGACGACTGGAAAAATAATGACATGCGGTCAAAACATGAGACAAATCACCGCAAATAAGGTGGTTTCATTTTTCTCATTGCATACCGGTACTTCATTACAATAAACGATAACCACTTTCAAGGTTAGCTTACACAACGGATGGGTATAATACATGAAACCCCTTCAGTATTTAAAATGAAGATGAAATAATTCAATCTAAGAAATTGCCCAAAGTTTCCCATTAAACATGATATAATACGAATAGTATCTGACACAAAGAGAATTAAAAACCGCGTAATTAAGTATACAGAGTTACAAATGAAAAGGTACAAGTTTGAATGCCTCCTAAACGGAAGGACTACAGGAAATTACTGACAATGGTAAATACTTAAATCCACAAATCAGAAGCAAAAGGAGTTTTAGAAAAAGGGCCAGTAATGAAGTTATGAAACGGACACATATTACAAAATGATATATACTAACCGGAATGCCGGAATATGATGGGAGGTTGGAGGAGAATGCAGATCAAACGATAAAAGGATAAAATTTACATACCCAACAGATAAAATAAATAAACCATTCACAAAATCCCCACCTCAAAAGGCGTGGAAACCGGGACAAACTCCGGAAAAATACGGAGGACTATATCACACGTCTGTCTCGTAGAATGATCAGGCAATAACTGTCAACATGGCTACCCCCCAAAACTCACCAAAGCCATACGCATCCGCTTGGCCATACCAAGAAAGGGAGGAGATAGAGCAATTACGTGCAGAGCACGTTACAGGACTACACGAACAAACAATCCATACATTTCTGTTTGCATGTTAAGAGCGACTTGAATTAAAAAATTCATATATTAAAATATCGTCACAACATAAACATTTGTATTTGGAATCATCTTTCAAAGTAAAGAAACACGTATTCTTTTGTTTTTGTAAAACCCACTTTAGAGGGTGTGTGTGTGTGTATGAATTGAAAGGTTAGTTGAATTCTTTGTGTGAGGATACTTACATCTCAAAAACTGACGATGTTACAGGCGTTAAACTGGTATTTGGAATCCCCTTTTTTGTTTTCGGAAAATCCACTTAAAGGGGTGAAAGAATTGGAAAAGCAGGTAAATTTTTGAAACGAGTAATGGTATTTTTGGGAAAGGCACTTAACGGGATTTTATGGGGATACTTATATCTCAAAAACTGAAGATGTTACAGACGTAGAAATAGGTATTTACTCACTTGTTACGGAGTATCGTGGATTTGCAGAGGTGAAAGAAGGTGCGGGGGTGAACAGGTCTCAAGCTACGAAATTAAAGTTAATTTAAAATTTAACAAGGTTATATTTTCTTTGCAAAATCAAGAAATAACAAGAATGGCAGGTACAGAGTAGCAAAGCAACTATTCGAGAATGTCCAATTACAGAGTTACAGGATTTGGGCTCCGAGAGCCAGACACACAATTCTTGAGCAATAAGCCCAACTTTCCTTCTATACAAGGTTCAACAAAGGGGCAGAAAACCCCAATCATGCCTAGGAGCACTTGCTCCCCTTTACACAGAAAAGCCTCCTCGAGGCACGCAAAAACAAATTTTTATTTTGGAAAAATCAACCCGCTCTCAAAGTTCTAGCCTATCAAAGGCCATACCAAATTCCACCTTCAAGCTGTCCTCCAAGGACATAGACACAGGGGTACAAATACCCAACCTACTGAGGCCCATTAAGTGAAGAAACAGAAATATTACATGGCCTCGGCAACACCAACTTGAGAGGAGGCACAACTGCACTCCTAATATATTTTACTAAAACCTACTTGGCACTAGGCCGCTTATGCAAGGGCTAATCCCATACTAAAGAGGTGACTTATATAAGAAAATGATTTACATTACATTAGAAGGGAAGAAACGGTTGTGAAAATAAGTTCACCTCAAAGCAATATGAGTGGGAGCTCGAGAGGGTTAAGCACTCTCTATCCCAATTTGTAGTTTAAAAAGATAGAATAGATACCAAGTGTTTTTACATTTTAGGGGAAAGTTACATGGTAAAACGCTTCGGACCTGCCCCGAGAGTTAAACTGCTGAGCTAGCAAGAAAAGAAATTATTAAACGGCCATTACCTGGTGGTTGAACTGCTGCCCGACGAAAGAGGCGCTTCCCGCCCCCTGCTACGTACTTTACACACTGAAAGATGTTACTGAAGTGGCGCCGAGACCCGAAAATCAGCAGTTTATATACTCTCGCGGAAAGTTCGAGGCGTTTCAAGAATGAGAACACCCTCCCACAAGAATTTTATTGGCTAACCAAGAAAACCCCTACACAAGATGAAGAAGAAACACATTATTGGTGGAAAATTAATTCGAGAAATTCGGGATTGGTAAATTCAAAACAAGGGGAAAGAAAGGGTTAATATTTCCAACTTAAACAATGACTGAAAGAAGTTTATCAAAGAACAAACTTATGAATTCAAAATTTCTCCAAAAACATAGTTCCTTCACTTCGCACTAGGGTGCACAATTGTAGTTCTTCAGTAGTGCCATCTGGAAGAGAATGTCCACACTTCTTACTACAGGCAAAACAAAAATACATCGAAAACGACCCAGTTCAGAAACTTCAAAATTTCCAAGTAGTAACATCTTCTGAGAAACTTGAAAATTAACACAGTAGATTAAGTTCAGGCTTCCTCCAGTAGGGGAGTTTCAACTGGCACAAATTTTAGATTAGCGGAGGTGTACCGCCCGGTACAAAAAATAAAGAGACATAGGTAATTTGTTTTCGGAAAATCCACGTAAGGGGAATCGGAAAAGGGGATGAAATTTTAAAAATAAGGAAAATAAGAAATCACGCATATTTTTTTTTCGGTAAAACCACTTGCGTTGGGGGTTTGACAGGACTGAAAATGGGGTTGAATTCTTTTTATTGGATACTGATATCTCAAAAACCGAAGATGTTACAGACTTGAAAATTTGGTATTTGTAGTCTCCTTTAGAAATAAAGAAATACGTATTTTTTGTTTTGGAAAATCAATTTAAAGGGGGGGGGGTGGAGGCGGGGGGTGTGTGAAACAATTGAAATATTGATTGAATTATTTGTGTGAAGATACTTGAATCTCAAAAACTAAAAATGTTTGAAACGTGAAAATTGGTCATTGGAATTTCTTTTAAAAATAAAGAAACACGTAATATTTTGTTTCCAGATAATCCACTTAAGGGGATTGAAAGAACTGAAAAATTAGTTGAATTATATGTATGAGCATTCTTATATAAACAGCTAAAGATGTTGCAGACAAGAAGCTTGGTATTTGGAAAGTCCTTTAAAAATACAGGAACATGTTTTTTAAATCGGAAAAGGCACTTAACGAGAGTGAAAACAAGTGAAAATGAGTTGAATTACTTTTTATGAGGATACTTATATCCCCAAAACTGAAGATGTTGCAGACGTGAAAACTGGTATTTGGAATCCACTTTAAAAATAAAGAAACTTTTTTGTTTTCGGAAAATCCACTTGGGTGGGTGGGGGTAAAAAGCCTGAAAGGGGGGTCGAATTCTTTTTATTAGGATTTCAAAAACTGAAGATGTTACCTACGTCAAAATGGGTATTTGGGATCTCCTTAAAAATAAAGAAATACGTATTTTTTTGTTTTCGGATAATCCACTTTGCCGGGGGGGGGGGCGGGGGGAGTTAAAAAATGGAAAAAATAAATTGAATTATTTGTATGAGGATACTTATTGTACCGTGCTATGCGAACAGAGGAGGAAAGAAGCGTACGGGCCGCGACCTGGGCATAGAGAGCACAACTTCTGGGGACTACATCATCTTTATTTAAATTTGTTTTCCCCTTATTGGGTTTTCCTTTTTCTTAACAAGATATATAATTTAGTACAGTAGGATTTACAAATATTTGAGAAGAAGCCTTGGGCTAGTGTAATATACATAAATCTGGAGATTGGTACAAAGGGATAAAATCCCTTATAACATCAGTAAATATATGTTACAATTAAGCTTCCAAAGCTTAGTATCCTAACATGAGACGCGCCTCTGACACATGCACAACTCATTTAACACCAGCTAATTCTGGAAAAATATCTAACATAATCTCACTAAGTTAACGGAACGCTAAACTAAAACCGAATAAACCTCTTAAAGCACTAATGAGCTGATATGCCTCAAACGGGAACACATAGCCCCAGATCCGGCAATAACTCAAGGAAAATAATTAGACGTTCCCGAAAGTACTTGGTCTTTACAGTGACGACTGGCCACAGCCAAATATAACACCTTTCTTTGATTAGAACAAGCAAGTGTACTCGCTGACTCGAAACGGCTTTAGCATTAAACATTTCAGATATATTTTCGTGAGCTAACAACGATAAAAGCCCGGATACCTCTACAGTGCGACTATCCAATAAGAATTGGGCAAATAAAACCTACTAGGCCAAAGGCCAAGTAAACAGTGGATAAGCCATACTACGAGTGATTGATAAAAGTAGTTGCCTGAAGGGCGACATCCAGTTTCGAAAACAGTCCTTACAGACCAAAACAAAGTGTTTTCCAAGGGTACTCGCGTACCTCAATTGCATTCTCTAGGAACTTCACATACCAATTCGATTTTCATCCTCCCTTCATCCCCTTAAGTAAGTATAAAGCTTTCAATTCAAACCTTACCTCCATGCCTCCGATATGCTATTAATTCTAAGAAGAAAAGAGATAGCAGGGAAGAGTGGGAAAGGCACTACAGGAGTACCTGCCTGTTTGCACATTAGATGGGTTACCAGGCAATGTTTGTGTTGGTAAGGTGGCCTAAAGGTGTGGTATTAAGGGTCAGGGGAAAACCCCATAGGAGAAAAAAGAAAGAGCCTACATGTAAAACCTGACATCTTTTGAGAGCACATGCACAGATGTGAGCTGGGAAAGTCCAGAGGTTGTGTAAGTTGAGAACAGGTATCATGCACCAGCCATGAAACGTAGTCTCGCCAGTCCGGTAATCAGGGGATCAGTCCGTCTGGGCACTGCCGTGACTAGCGCGGTCCTTGCTGGTTGTAGAGCCATGCGTCAAGTACCACTAGGGCCCGCCGCCCAACGCCACCTCCCTCGGGTCCCTCATACCCAGTGTCAGATCCCGGAGAATGAGGCCAGGCCCGCCTGGGCGGGGACTCATGGATGGGGGTGGGTCATCACGCCGGGCCTCCTTTCTTTCTGTCCGCGCCATGGCCCGGTAAACAGGGCGACGAGAGGCCGGGTAGCCCCCCGCGCAGTTGGCGCACACCGGTGCCTTTTGAAGTGCTGCGTAGGCCGTGTAGTGGTGATCACCCCCACAACAGTCACACGTTACTAAGAGCCCATACCTCACCTGCCGGTGGCCCAACGTCAGGCAGCGGAAACACTGCAAGAGCTGCCGAGGGGGACGTTTCGGTATCATCTGACTGCCGCTTCCCGCTGAGGTCCTCTTCTGATTGGCTCCTCGGTCGGCTGCTATCCTGGGAGCAGTACTGGGTTGCGGCTCCGCGGCCCTCCACCTCGTCCGGGGGTGTCATCTTCTTCCCGGAGGTGGGGGTCTCTTCTCGGCACGGGAAGAGGCCTCGGTTTGGTTGCCCTCATCCCTGCCTGGGGACCCAGGGGCTGCTGGTGATACCGCTGTAGAGTCGGCGTCTTCCTCCTCCTGGCTGGTGGCGGTGTCGTCAATTTGTGCCAACACTCGACAGCGTTCCCCGTTCTGTGGGGCGCACACCGATGTCTGCACTTCGACTGACACGCTGGCGGGCCGGGCCTGGATAGCAGCCTCCGAACGCCAGGGAGCGTCCTTCTTCACTCCTGTGCTGCAAAATGCCGTCCGGGGCGTTTTCCTGGATTGCGCCCGATGATAGGCCCTTCCTAGTGGGCCTTGGTCTGTGCCCACTTTGTTCACTTCACCGCAGGGGAGCTGGGGACTTCGGTTTGCGTCCATCTGGCAGAGCCGAACCGCTCGACTTGGGTCGCACAGTTGCGGCTCGGCGGGGTGGCGCCGTTGGTCTCCGGCTGGGTGGCTTGGACTAGGTCGGTGTTAAACGCCCTATGCCTTAGCCTCCCCCCGCCTGGCAATCGGCACAATCTACATTGCCTCCGATATGCTATTAGAAGAAAGAGATAGCAGGGAAGAGCCGGAAAGGTACTACAGGAGTACCTGCCTGTTTGCACGTTAGACGCGTTACAAGGCAAGGTTTGTGTTGGTAAGATGGTGTTAAGGCGTGGTATTGAAGGGTCAGGGAACACTACATAGGCAGAAAGAGCCTACATGTAAAACCTGACAAATTTTGATAGCACATGCAAGGATGTGGGCTGGTAAAGTCCAGAGGTTGTATTAGTTCAGAAGAGGTATCATGCGCCAGCCATGAGCCATAACCTCACCATTCCAGTTGTCAGGATATCAGTCCGTCTGGGCACTGCCGTGACTAGCGCGGGCCTCGCCGGTTGTGAAGCCATGGGTCAAGTACCACTAGGGCTCGCCGCACAGCGCCTGCTCCTTGGAATCCCTCGTACCCAGTCTCCGATCCTGGAGAATGAGGCCAAGCCCGCCGGGGAGGGGGCCTCCTGGATGGGGGCGATTCATGGCGCCGGGCCTCCTTCCTCTCTGCCGCGCCATGGCCCGGTAAACAGGGCAACTGCGATGACAGGCCGGGTGGCCCCCCGCGCAATTGGCGCACACCGGCGCCTCTTTAAGTGCTGCGCAAGCCGTGTAGTGGTGATCATCCCCACAAAGGTTGCACCTCACTAAGATCCCACACCTCAGGCAGCGGAAACACTGCAAGAGCTGCCGAGGGCGACGTTTTGGTCTCACCTGATTGCCGCTTCCCGCTGAGGTCCTCTCCTGATTAGCTCCCTCGGTGTACTGGTATCCTGGGAGCAGTCCTGGGTTGCGGCTCCGCGGCCCTCTCGTGGGGGGCCGGCGTCGTCTTCTTCCTCTTCGTCCGTGGGCGGCGTAATCTTCCCGGGAGTGGGGGGTCTCTTCTCGACAAGGGAAGAGGTTTCGTCCTGGTGGCCCTCTTCCCGGCCTGGTGACCCTGGGGTTGCTGTGATCCTGCTGTGGAGACGACGTCTTCGTCCTCCTGCCTGACGGCGGCGGCGTTGGTGTGTGCCGGCACTCGACTGCGTTCCCTGTCCTGTGGGGCGCACATCGATGTCTGCACCTCGACTGACACGCTGGCAGGCTGGGCCTGGACAATAGCCTCCGAACGCCAGGGAGCGTCCTCCTGGATTGCGCCCGATGATAGGCCCTTCCTGGTGGGCCTTGGTCTGTGCCCACTTTGTTCACTTCACCGCAGGGGAGCTGGGGACCTCGGTTTGCGTCCATCTGGCAGAGCCGAACCGCTCGACTTGGTTCGCACAGTTGCGGCTCGGCGGGGTGGCGTCGCTGGTCTCCGTCTCGGCCCTCCTCCTGGCACGCCGTCCTTTCCTGGTAGTCAGACGAGAGCTCGTTCTCCACGTCACGCATCCGCTTCTGGTTGCGATGCCTGATGATGAGGCCTCCTGGTTCGTATAAAGCTCTCCACGGACATGGTCGTCGAGATCTTCTAAACTTTGGCGAGGTGAGGAGCACAAGGTAAAGGCCGGAGCAGAAAGCCCCAATTGGTCGGCGAGGAAGGCGGGGCTCGTTGCCATGGAGGCAGGTAACTAGTGCGTCATGAAGGTCAAACTTGGCGCACCACCACACAGAATAAGGAAACAGACGTCGTACACAAAACCCTTACGTTGGGTTACATATAGTACACCTTTAGATTATACAACAAATGAGGCATAATTTACGAGGGTTTACTTCACCAAGTTAAAATTAAGACGTAGCAAACATAATTCAACCGAATGTTTTATATCTGCCAGCAACATAAGCAAGGGGATTTAGTAACTCATGGTACATTTATATCTAATAAAAACTAAAGTTGCTACAGACCTGAAAATTGGTATTTGGAATCTCCTCTAAAAATAAACAAACATGCATTGTTGGGGGGGGGGGATCAACTTGGGGGTCGGGGGTGAAAAGGAGATGAATTCCTTTTATGAGGACACATCTCAAAAACGTAAGATGATCTGTCGTGATATTTGGTATTTGGAAGCTCATTTATTAATAAAGAAACACGTACTTGTGTTTTCGGAGAATTCACTTGGAGGGGGGGTGTCAGGAAGTGAAAAAATGAATTCTTTTTATGAAGATACTTATTTCTCAAAAGCTCAAGGTTACACGCGTGAAAATTGGTACTTGGAAATTTTTTTAAACATAAAGAATTACTCCTTCTTTTCTTTCGGGGCGGGGGGAGGGGGTTATCAACTTAACGGAGGTGTAGTGAAAAAGGAGTTGATTTCAGTCTCTGAAGGTACTTATATTTAAAAACTGAAGATATTATAAACATGAAAACTTTTATTTCGAATCTTCTTTCAAAGTGAATAAACACGTAGCCTATTTTTCTTCGGAATATCCACTTAGGTGGGTTGTGGGTGGGGGAAAGACTGATGAAGTGGTTGAATTCTTTTTATGGCGATACTTATATCTCAACAACTGAAGACGTTACAGACGTGGAAATGGGTATTGGGAATCTCCTTTAAAAATAAAGAAACATGTTTGTTTGTTTCACCGACTTGAGAGAAGACTTTTTCTCACACGTACAGTTCTATGTCGCTTGATCATCTGAGCCTCAAAAGCAATACCACAAGCGCTGTTTTCAAGGAGTTTCTGGCGTTAATGAAAGTAAATTTTTCGGTGAGTTTTTATAATTAGGGGATTTTTTAGATAATGTGATATTACAGTAGCGAGGAAAGATTACTTTTATCAAATTACGAAATCCACGCGAGCGAAGGCGCTATAAACTGCTAGCAATTAATAAATAAACTTGTTGTATTGGACTGCACGCAACATTCAATGTTTTGACACTAAGTCACTGGTGCTTTGACCTTGGTAAATTCTCCGTTCGACATCTACAGAAACCTGTCAGGACTCGTAAAGGGAGTTTCTTCAAATTTAATTCGAATCGACCTTTAGCAAATCCATAAACGTTGTCCATCAACTTCCTTCAAACTCGGAATCACATCAGGCAAATACTTGTAGCCATGCACTGTAAAAGTTCCAACTCTAGGTCTTTGTTATTGAGTAACTGTTGGGCCTGTCTGATGACTGCTGCGTCCGTAGAGTGTAGGGCACAAATGAAGCATTCGATTTTCATCTAAGTTTTCGCCCAAGAATTCTTGAAGGGAAAACATATTCTGTCTATTTAAAAAAGGGCACAAAAAGTAGGGGGAACGAGGGTAACATATAGTAATCTCAAAAAAAAGAAAATTATACTGATGAGACCATTAAGCACTAATACAACTTAGGGAGACTATCCAACTCTGCTAACGTCTAGGACAAAATAAATAAATAAATAAATAAATAAATAAATAAATAAATAAATAAATAAATAAATAAATAAATAAATAAATAAATAAATAAATAAATAAATAAATAAATAAATAAATAAATAAATAAATAAATAAATAAATAAATAAATAAATAAATAAATAAATAAATAAATAAATAAATAAATAATAAAAAATAAATAATAAAAAATTCCTTAAAGAAGAAACAAACTACAATTGAGAAATTATATTGAAATAATCTACAAGTTTAAATGTAAATGTTTTCGCACAAGAAGTGTTGAAGAGTAAACAGATACCGGAAAAGTGGGGGAAAAGGTGGCAACATGTAGAAATCACACAAAAAAGGTGCAACAAATGGTGTTCATTTCATGTCCTCAAATTCATATCGATATCAAAATAGTTTTATTTTCGGAAACGTGTTGGATCTTGTCACAAGAGCTGCACGTGAACCTATCATCTCCGCTCTCTCTAGCACAATTACAATATCTCACAGAAATTCCAATTAGAATCTTTACTGATTCACTTTAATTTCACACTAATGGGACACCATTTTCAAACAAGGCAAATGCTGGGGCTCTACCTTAATTAAAGCCACGGCCGCCTCCTTCTGCCTTTCCTCTCCCATCGTCACCATAGACCTGTCTGTGTCGGTGCGACATAAAGCCAATTGATGGGACCTGAGTTATTAATAGACATTTAATAAGCCTAAGTCGTTATGATGGAGGATACATCTACATTCACTTCTTGACGTCGGTTCGACATAAAATTCGCCCGCAGGATTACTATAAAAATACAATCTCGCACTGGTCTAAGAAAATCATCACACATTGCTACAATTCCCGGGACTTAAATATCATGAGGACATTCCAGCCTGACTACAACACGGATATTAGGGACTTGCACCTACCTGGACCGTAAACAACGTGTCCTCCACACAATAAATAAACTGCGAGAGATGACACTCGATAAGAAACATCCTACGCTTAGGAAGGACGTAATAGTTCTTAATAACACTCGGGTCTCAAAATATAGCATCCGAAACCTCACACTATCACCTCTCAACATACATTCGAAAACATCTGTTTAAAACCTGATTCTACCATACTTACATTTACTTTAACAAAGGTGTTATGGATTTTATTATTACTAACGATTATTATTATTATTATTATTATTATTATTATTATTATTATTATTATTATTATTATTATTCTATAAATTAAACTTCCACACTTGTAATCATTCCAAATTTCTGGAATATGACGAAGACAATACATTTCACCACAATCACCATAGTACGCTTTCAGATGCCGTCGCACGGACTATTTGAAAATCCTTAGTCTGTTGCAGTACTTCGACGGGGTCAGGATTGGAATGAATGAAGCCCCATCTAGCGCGGAGGATAGAAATTATGCCGGCTGCCACTGGGGCAGTGATGAATAACTAACAGATGAATTGAAATGATATTGGAGTATGTTACTGGAATGAAAAATGACAGGGACAACTGGAGCACCCGGAGAAAAAACCTGACCCGCCACCACTTTGTCCAGCGCATATCTCAAATGAAGTGACCGAAATTTGAAGCGCGGGACCCAGGGCGCGCTGCCACACGAGCCAGCGAGGCACACGGACAATTTAATAGTAATAATTATTCCAACTTTCTAATACGTAAATGAATGTCTACCTTTACCCCCGAACACAGTGACACACGTAGATAACGCAAACGATATGTGAAAATACCGTCAAATGATTTAAACATGACACAATAGACTACTTTTTATAAGGCATAGTCTGCTAATAATGCTACAACTTTAACACAGTACTACAAGATCATTGAGAAAACGATAATGCCACAGACTTTTATCCTAGATCGAAGCTTACCTCCATCACAGATTTCGGCGGCGATCTCTCTGTATGGTGTACAACATGCAGGTATAAGAAAATTACATCAATTTTTGACATTTTCATTTGTGTATGCTAAAAACGTGAAAAGGAAAGAGACCAAAAAAAATTCCGTTCTCCATGGACGCACACATTTATTACGGATTCTAATTACCCTGCTACGGTAAAGGAGCGTTGGGCGGCGGTAAATAACCCAACGGGGAGACGGTCCCCTCACTGTAATCCATCCCTGATAGAGGCCAGCAGTACTAGGATGAGGCTCATCACTGGATTATTATGGGCGTCGCTGAATCAGCATCAACGGACATCATACTGGGAAACTACCACACTACCTTCCCGTGAGAATCTCTAATGAATATGTCTAATTTGGAAGTGAATTCGTCAAGCGATCCGGTTGACACCCGGTGCCATCTCAGGTCCAGGCTGAATGGTGTGAAACTGGTGACTGGACAGGCCTTGTGTGGGAAATCTGCGACTGGGAGGAGTAACATATTAAAGACAGCATCTCTTTGACGCCAAAATAAAATAGTAACTTAGAATGTAAGGGGATTCTTGGAACCTTGGAAAC
The DNA here is from genome assembly GCF_040414725.1 of Anabrus simplex. Taxonomy (NCBI): domain Eukaryota; kingdom Metazoa; phylum Arthropoda; class Insecta; order Orthoptera; family Tettigoniidae; genus Anabrus; species Anabrus simplex. Next base: position 518,942,331 of record NC_090267.1, read on the forward strand.
TTCAGATCATTGAGAAAGAAATGGAAAATCACACTCTAAACTTACTAGGTCTATCTAAAACACACTGGAAAGGTAACGGCTTCTTCTGCACCACTAAGGATAATACGGTGTACCTTTCTGGACCAGATAACGAAAGCGCTAACGGCGTTGCAGTAATTGTCCCTGCGCATTTGGTAAGTCTAGTGGATGGATGTTCATGTGTTAATGACAGAATCATCCACTTAACACTTAAGGCAGCACCATGTAAACTCCATATCATTCAAGTGTATGCACCTACATCTATTTCGAGCGAAGAAGAAATCAATAAATCTATGGAGAATTGGACGATGTAATGAAGAATATCCCAAGTAAGGAGATATCAGTGGTTCTCAGAGACTTTAATGCAAAGATTGGAGAAACGACAACTGACAGTGAGTTTAGACACATCGTGGGCCATTATGGCATTGGAAAGCGAAATGATAGTGGAGATAGGCTGCTACAGTTTTATAGTTTTGTAGTTTTGGTCTTTATAGAAATCAGATTGATTTTATATTGGTTAACAATCGCTGGAAATCCTCTGTCATCAATGCAAAAACATACCCTGGTGCAGATTGTGGCTCAGACCACCAACTGCTGTTTATGGTGTTCAGGTTGAAACTCAGAGGTAAGCGTCATGTACCCTGTAAAATGCAAAAGGTAGAAGGTGAAAACTTAAGGAGTTCTGGTGTGGAAATCCAAAATGGTCCATTAAACACTAGAAGGGAGCATAGTACTGATGAACGATCTACATGGGAAGACCTCAAACAAACCATTGCAATAAAACATTCTTCTCCAATACAGATTCATCGCAAGTGTTGGAACAGTGATCTTACGTGGCAGATCACAGACCAGCGGAAACACCTGAAAGAAACAGGCTTGCACATTCAAGACAGATATTGTGTCGTGAAATTCAACGTAATTGCCGCTTAGACAAACGTCAGGAATCTGTGAAGAAATTGAAGCTCATGGCCATCACAGTGAGACACGAGATATATACCGTAAAGTAAAGCCGCTGTCAAATAAATACAAACCTCGTGTATGGTCCATAGAAGATTCTAATAGTCATAGGATACATGATATTGAAATTGTATTCAATAGATGGAAACAGTACTGTGAGGAGTTGTATAAAGAAGAGACAGTACAGCAGATGATTGAATGGCGAGATTTTGAACAAGATCCAGATATCTTATTTCAGGAAACAAAAAGGGCAATCACGTCGTTGCGACCGCACATAGCAACGGGTTCTGACAACATAACAGCTGAACTACGGAAAGAGACGAGTGACATTGGTGCTCAAATTATCACAGACATTTGCAGTAAAATATGGAGAAATGGCAAATGGCCACCTGACTGGGTTACATCCATCTTCATCCCGTTGCATAAAAAGGGTTCAACAATGAAATGTGATAACTATAGGACTTTATCGTTATTCTCATAAACTAGCAAGTTCATGTTTTATATCTTGAAAGACAGACTCGATAATTATATTAGTTCAAAGATTCCCCCTGAACAAGCTGGTTTCGTCAAAGGAAAAGGCACAAGAGGACAGCTGTTGAACATCAGACAACTAATCGAAAAGAGCAGAGAATTCCAACTTCCTATGATCATTGGCTTGCTAGGAAAGCCTTTGACTGTGTTCAATAGGAGAAACTTTGGTAAGTATTATTTAAAACTAGCTGTAGTACCCGGCGTTGCCCGAATATTTTCTGAATATTTACCGGTACCTTTAAGATTTGCATTACCAGTTAGTTATGTGTGATGTGAATTTTTATAGAATTCCTTTTTGACTTGCAGATTGATATGTTATGATCTATTATGTAGTTATAAAATTATTTAGATGTGCTCGATTTCAAGTTTTAGATTATTTAGTTTTCGAGTAAAACTTCGTCCTTATGGTAGCTCGAATCGACTGGGAAGTATTTGATCCTGTCAAAAATGAATTAGTGATAACTCTATGTATTTAGCCGTCGCACTATAGATACGATGTACAGAATTTGAACTGTCAAGGAGATTGATCCCCTCCCGCCCTCAACCACTAAGAGATATAAACTCTAGATTGCCACCATTCATCTCAGTGACCCAGAAAACTGTAGATTCGACACTGATTTCCATTATTTTTATATCTCACTCCCCCTCACCCACACCCCAAAGGGGGCTGAACATGAATTTAAAAAAATTCGGAGTGTCACTAATTATTTCAGCTACCACAGAAACTATGGATTCGATAATATTATAGATTATTTTTATAGCACCACCCTCGCTCCCTGCCCATAAGGGTGCTAGGGGTGTCTTACCCTCACGCGGTTTGTCTCCTGATACTAACTGATAAGTGTACCAAGTTTGGTGAAATTGCTCCAGTGGTTTAGGAGGAGATGTGTCATTTACACACCCACACCCACACACCCACGCACCCACGCACACACATACATCAATTTTTATATATAGTAAGAAGATAATATTTTTATATGTAGTTTTTCGATTTATTGTATATCTCACCCCCTTCGCTCCCCACTTGGACATGCAAAAAATCCGGAGTAATACTATTCATCTCAGAGACACTGAAATCTATGGATTCGAAACTGTTTTTAATTATTTCTATATCTCACCCCCCTTTCCTCCCCACCTAAACGGAGGCTGGACTTTAAAAAATTCAAGAGTATTACTTTTCAACTCAGCGACCCCGAAAACTATGAATTCGACACTATTCTCGATTATTATTGTAACAACCCCCCACAGTGATCGTCTCCCGATAGTAAGTAATACGTGTACCAAGTTTGGTTGAAATTGCTCCAGTGGTTTAGGAGGAGATGTATCATTTACACACACACTTCCATTTCTATATATAGTAAGATTTTTACACTCGTACTTCACCCCGTTTCCATCCCCACCCAAAGGAGTCCTATGAGTGCCTTACACAACAGTATATTTTTTCCCGATATTAAGTCTTACTTTTACCAATTTTGATTGGCAGCTATGCCCAAACGTACATACATAATCTCACTGTTCTAGAATCCTGGGGCTGACGTTGCCATGGTTACAGCATTTCATTTCTTTTATCCGATTCCTAGAGCAGGGGTAGTGTGGTGCCAATACCTCCGTAACGGTTGGTTTAGGGCCTTAAAACATGGTTTTAGGGCCCGCAGGGCTTACCGAGTTTCGTTCTTTGCGTCAAGAGGATTAAATTGAGCTAGAGGGCTGAATATTATGATAGTCACGACGCCTCTCATGAGGCAAAACGAAGAAGAAGAGGAAGAAGAGGAAGAAGAATATGCTATCAATCTGATTTGATGATGCCCTAGATACCCAGAACGTGACAAGGTGGCGCGCTGTCTTTGAGTCTATAGATAATGTGTTCGATACTGTATCAACGCAAAGTTTTCTTTATTTTGACACTTATGGTGAAATAACGCCTGTCTTTCCAAACATCTAAACTGTTGGGCAAAACTTCATAAAAGGCTTCATAGCCTGAGTACCGCCATATACAACACGACAATAAATAATAATAATAATAATAATAATAATAATAATAATAATAATAATAATAATAATAATAATAATAATAATAATAATAATAATAATAATAATAATAATAATAATTGTTACGGAGATTTCCGTGGTAGGTAGAGGTGAAAGAAGGTGCGGGTGTGAATAGGTCTCCAACTACTGAATTAAAGTTAAATGTAAAATTTAACAAGGTTATTTTTTCTTTTCAAAAACAAAGAAATAACAAGCATGGCAGGTACAAAGTAGCAAGTCCAAAGGGTAGTTACGATATTTACAGGATTTGGGCTTCGCGCCCTGACTTGACAATGCTTGGGCAATCAGCTCAGTTTTACCCCAAACACAAGTTTCAACAGAGGGGCAGAAAACCCCATTCATGCCTAGGAGCCATTGCTCCAAATTACACTGAAAAGCCTCCACGAGGCATACAACACTCAATTTTCAAAAGAGCCACTCGCTCTCAAATTTAAGCCTCTCCCAGGCCACACCAAACTCCACCTTCAAGCTGTCCTCAACGGACATAAACACAGGGGTAAAATACCCAATCTACTGAGGCCTATTAAGCGAGAAAAGGTTAATTATATGGCCTCTAAAATACCAACTTGAAAGGAGGCTCTCCGCACTCCTAATACACTTTATTTAAAACCTACTTGGCACTAGGCCATTAATGCAAGGGCTAATCCCATACTACAGAGGTGACTTCAGAAAAGAACAATTTACATTATATATTAACGAAGAATAGGTTGAGAAAAATAAGTTCACCTCAAAACAATATGATTGGGAGCTCGAGAGGGTTAAGCACTCTCTATCCCGATATGCAGTTTAAAAGATGAAATAGATACAAGTTTCGTTACATTTTAAGGAAGGTTACATAATGGAAAAAGCTTCGGACCCGCCCCGAGAGTTAAACTGCTTAGCTAGCAAAGAAAGAAGTTATTAATCGGCCATTACCTGGTTGTTGACCGCCGCCGAAGAAAGAGGCGCTTCCCGCCCCCTGCTAGGTACTTTACACACAGAAAGATGGAACAGAAGTGGCGCAGAGACCCTAAAAACAGCAGTTTATATACTCTCGCGGAAGGTTCTAGGCGTTAGGGGAATGAGAACACCCGCCCACAATCACTTTATTGGAGAATAAAGAGAAACCCCTACACAAGATGAAGAAACACATTATTGGTGGAAAATTAATTTCAGAAATTCGGGATTGGCTAGATTTAAAACAAGGGGAAAGAAAGGGGTAATATTGCTAACTTAACCAATGACTGAAAGAAATTTAACAAAGAACAAACTTTTGAAATATAATTTTCTCCAAAGAACAGTTCTTTTTCTTCGCACTAGGGTGCACTATTGTAGTTCTTTAGTAGTGTCCTCTAGAAGAGAAAGTTCACACTTCTTACTTCAAGCAAAACAAAAACACATCAAAAATGACACAGTTCTAAAACTCCAAAATTTACAGGTAGTGACATCTTCTTAGAAGGTAGAAAATTAATACCGTCAATAAAGTTCAGGCTTCCTCCAGCAGAGGAGTTTCAACTGGCGCACCTTTTAAATTAGAAGCGTGGAGGTGTACCGCCCGGTACAATAATAATAATAATAATTGTACCGGGCGGTACACCTCTACGACGCAAGTTCAAACCTTGCGCCAATTGAAACTCCTCTACAGGAGAAACCCTGAACTTTAACAACTGAATCAACTCTACGATTTATCAGAAGATGCCACTGTGTGTTTTTGATTTGCTTTTGTTTTTCATTGATCAAGAAGTGTGAACATTCTCTAACAGATGTTTCTACCAAAAACTATGATAACGAACTCTGGTGTAAGGGAATGAACCTTCTTGGAGAAATGTTGCATTCATAAGTTTTGTCTTTACTAAATTTTGTTCTGTGGTTTGAGGGTTGGCAATATTAATCCTTTCCTTCCGCCTGGTTTTGAATTTAGCCAATCAGTAATTTCTGTAATTAATTTTCCTCCAATCATAGCTTTCTTCTTCGAATTTCCACGTGTAACTCTTAGTCGACCAATAAAAATTAAATGGGTGTGTCTACTCATTCCTGAAAGGTCTCGAATTTTCCGCGAGGGTATAAAAACCACTGATTTTCTTGTTTCCGGGCCACTCGTATAACATCTAACTCAGTGTGTGAATATGTAGCAGGGGGCGGGAAGCGCCTCTTTCTTCAAGCATCAGCTCTTCAACAAGGTAATGGCCTCTTAACATCTTTATTTATTGCTAGCTCAGCATTTTAACTCGCGGGGAAAGTTCGAAACGTTTAATATGTAACCTACATCCTTAAATACGTAAGCCTTTCAATCCTTGTAAAAACTTGAACTGTAATTCGGGGATAGAGAGTGTTTTACCCTCTCGAGCTCCCCTTCATTTTGAAATTGAGGTGACTACGTTTTCATAACCGTTTCTTCTCTGCTTTAATGTATTAAACTTTTCTCATACGAGCCACCTCCCTAGCTTGGGATTAGCCCCGGTGTATCGGCCTAGCGCCACTTAGGTTTTTAAATGTGTATTTAGGAGTGCTAGTTCACGCCTCCAGTCCTTTCTGTACTTTGGGCCAGTAACTTAACCTGATGTTTTGTTTTCTTCATGCGAAGGCCCTGTAGGTTGGGTATAAAATACCCCTGCTTCTTTGTGTGCCTTGAGGGCATTTAGAAGTGAAGTTTGTTGTGGCCTTTGATAGGCTTGTAAAATTGAGAGCAGGTCAGCTCTTTCGGGTATTTGAATAGTGCCTCTGAGAGGCTTGTGATTTAAAGGTGGGGGCAAGTGCTCCTTGTATGAAGGGGTTTTCTGCCCCTGGGATCAAATGTGTGACTTGGCAAAGTTCAGCTTGTAGCTCGAGGAATGTAAAAACGGGGCTCGAAACCCAAATCTTGTAACGAACTGTAATTTCTAATTTCTTAATTTGTTGATATGCTACTTGGTACCTGTTATACTCTATTATTTGTTAATTTTGAAAAGAAAATATAACCTTTGTTAAAGTTTTAAATTAACTTTAATTTTGGTAGTTGAGACCTATTCCAGCCCGCACCTTCTTTCACCTCTGACTTCCACGGATAACTTCGTAACAAGTGGTAGCAGAGCGTGTTTGAATGGGTCTCAATTTAGCCCCTGTTAACGGCTAAACATTGCCTTTGATTCGAACTCTTACAATTTTCTCCGTCGCTGGAAATTTTCGATTTTTCTAAATTTGTAAAGTGTCTGACATCATGCCCGGCCCTCGCGATGACCTCCATCCCGGCTATTTGCGCAAGGAGGAACTGATTTATGAATTAACCATTAGAAATGTTCAATCTGGAGGCACGGTATCACTAAGCTTAAAGATTCTCTTGATTTGCCGATTACCACCCCAACTTTGGGAGAGAAAGAGATTGATGACTCTCTCTCCACGATCACTGACAATACTACTGAGCTAGCATCCGTAGTTAGTTTTTTTGAACGGGGTGATCCTTCACCTAATCAACTTAAACGTGTACAAGATAGATTGTACCATTTTTCCAATAGAGTTAACGATCTGTTGTCTCTAAAGTTGAATGACATTCAAGAGAAGGAGGCTAGTGCTCTTCTCGAAAGCCTTTCTAAACTGTCCACTAAGGTTACCCTATTGTTAACTGGAGCTGTACCTCCTAAAACCGACCAACCCACTCTGGTAAACGTAGTTGGCGAGGAAGCCTCTTCTAAAGGAGAGGAAAATAGGACATCTGTAGGAGCTCAACAAACCTCTGCCCCATTAGATAGTGAAATTGAACGTCGTATCTCGTTGAATAATGCCCCTTCCGAAACAGCTTCTTCGCCACTTAGGCCTCTACCCACTATGTCACCTGGCTTCAGCAGTTTGCCCCATCCTTTAGCAATGTTGCTCCGAGGCATTTCGAAGTTCTCCGTTAATTCCACCAGTGATTTTATTGCTTTTCTAAGATTTTTCGTTGAGTTTCTGGATCATGCTCTTGTTTTTTCTCTTTCTCCGTGTCAAATTTTGCAGATCATTTATCCCTATTCAATTGGTGTTTTATTTGACAAAATAGTAAGAGCAATTGCTGATCAATCATCTATAGAAGAATTTCACGCCCATCTGTTAGCTAATTTTATTCCGGCTCGAGCTAGGTCATCACTAATTCAGAAGTACTATTACCGTATACAGCGGCTGGATGAAAATCTTGCCGACTTCGTCCAAGACATCAAATTCTACACCAGAGTATTTGACCTCCATTTTGCTGAAGATCAAATTGTACAAGCCATTTTGGAAGGCATTTCTCCATCTTACAGGTCATACTTGTGTTTTGCGTCGCGTCCGCAAACCTTTGCCGAATTAGAGGCTATGGCTGTCTCAGCGGAAGGAGTTAGATACGCCGACACCTTACCTGTCGCGAAAAAAACCCCTCCATCCTCTACGGCCTCCACCTCGCCGACCCGTCACACCCCGTAAATGTTACGCTTGCGGGTCGCCTGACCATCTTCGGAACAAGTGTCCATTAACTAAATGTAGTGGGACAAGGAATGGAACAGGGTCATCCCAAGGCTGTTTTAAATTCGGCGCTTTCTCCCATATTGCCAAGAATTACCCGAATTCGAATAGCACTCCCTCCTGCGCAACTTCGCGTGCAACTTCCACCAACAATAAAAAATGACTAGTGGTTTCGGCTGAGTCGACTAACTCTTCTTTCCGAGGCTCAGCCCCAAGTAAACTGCCGAAATCTCAGGGAAAACTCAGTCCCCTAATTTATCTTTCGAGGGTCCCAAAGAATGTCTTAGGATTGCGGCGGATACCCCCGCACCTGTTCCATTTCTCAAAACTGAATTGAAGAATGAACCTGTAACAGCGCTATTAGATTCTGGCAGTGTGTGTTCCATTATTTCGGCCGAGTGGTACTCCAAAATAAAATCTGTTTGTAAATTTCCTGATTTTTGTTCATCTTCGGTTCAATGCATTTCGGCTAATAATTCCCCGTTAGAAATTTTAAGTTTTCTGTATGCCAAAATTAGAATTGTTAAATTTACTTGGAAAGTTAAACTGTTTGTGGCTAAGCACTTGTCTTGCCCCATTGTATTAGGAGCGGATTTCATGTCACACACCGGTCTTGTGCTCGACATTCAGAGCAAGTCGTGCACTTTCAAATTTGCTAGTAATTTCAAAATCCCTTTACTAAAATGTAATTCTGTATCATGTTCATCTGTTTCGCCTACCCAGGATGAGATGTTGTTAGACCTTAGACATCTACCTGAGGAGCAGGCTGAGAGTATTCGTAAGTTGTGTCAGTCGTTTCCAGATGTTTTCTCTGATACTCTTGGTGTTACTGACCTGATAGAATACAAGATTGAGGTTACGGATTCGATTCCAGTCCGCTTTCCACCTTATAGGCTATCTCCACCTAAAATGAAGGCTCTGAAAGAAATCATAGATCAGATGTTGAAAGATGGTATTATTCGACCCTCTAAGTCGGCATATTCTTCGCCTATTTTTCTAGTCCCGAAACCCCAAGGTGGCTTCAGGCCTGCGATTGATTACAGGGCTCTCAATAGGAAGGTGGTGTTACAATATGTGCTCCTTCCAGACCTTCACTCTTGTTTTTCATGGTTTCGAGAGGCTAAATTTTTCACCATCTTAGACCTCAATCAGGCTTATAACCAGATCCCTCTGGCGGAAGAATCTAAACATCTTACAGCCTTTGCCACTGATTGGAACTTGTGTGAATACAACCGCGTGCCTTTCGTGCTCCCCACGGGAGCAGCCGTGCTTACGAGACTGCTAGACAGAGTCTTCTCCGACATCAAATTTGAGTATCTATACCATTATCTTGATGATGTCGTCGTATTTTCTGAGACCTTTGAAGAACATCTAGATCATCTGAAAGAGGTCCTGAGTCGCCTTCGTAAGGCAGGATTAACGGTGAAGTTGTCCAAGGTTGCCTTCGCTAAACCTTCCATGTCATTTCTAAGGCACAGTGTGTCGCGCGATGGTGTCGCTGTAGATCATTCTAGAACACAGGCCATCCGTGATTTCCAACCTCCTAAGGACATCAAAGGAATTGCCAGATTCATTGGTATGGTGAATTTCTTCAGGAAATTTATTCCTAACTTCGCTAATAGAGCGACTCCCTTGAACTTACTCCGCAGGAAAGGTGTCAAATTTGACTGGGGGCCTTCTCAACAAGCCGCTTTCGAAGACCTCAAATTAGCCCTTTGTAATGCCCCTGTCCTCGCTATGCCCGATTTCTCTAAGAAATTCATCGTCCAAAACAACGCGTCGTCGACGGCGGTAGCTGCAGTCCTTCTTCAAGGGACTGAACTAGGGAGGCGACCCATCGCCTATGCCTTTAGGACATTATTAGCCCAAGAATCCAAGTATTCCATCTATGAACTTGAGGGTTTGGCTGTCTTATTTGCACTAGAAAAGTTCCGCCTCTATCTGGAACATGTTAATTTCGACTTGGAGAGAGATATCCAAGCCTTAAGCTGGGTCTTAGCCAGGCCACGTCGTACGGGTCGTATAGCCCGCTGGGCCATCAGAATTTCTGCCTTCCAGTTTGACGTTAGGCATATTAGAGGTAGCCGTATGTTTTCTAATGATGTAGAGACCTCTGAACAGGAAGAAAGTTCTTCTCTTCCCGAGTCCATATCGCCTGGTGTAAATGCCATTCTAACGGATGCGCCCATGTTATTTAGGGATATTGAAAAATATCAACGTGAAGATCCAGTGCTGGCTCCTATTATGGAAACTCTTTTTCTGGGGAACATGTAGTCCCTTATGTATTGAGGAATGGTGTTTTTTTTGTTGCCCATCGGGGCATGATAAGATGATGAAAGTAGTGGTTCCAGCTGTTCTTGTGCCTATGATCTTCAAGTACTATCATGAGACCCCATTAGGGGGTCATTTAGGCATCTTAAAAACTCGAGAAAAGATCAGAGAAATGTTCATCTGGAAAGGTATGGACGGCGAAATTCGTGAATTAGTAAAGGCTTGTAAATCTTGTTGGCTTAGAAAACCTATTATGTCCACCAAGCTAGGCTTATTGTCTTCTCATCAAGCGTCGCGCCCCATGGAACGTCTTTACATCGACTACGTAGGACCCTTCCCCCTATCAAAGGCGAATGCCAATAAATTTATCTTTGTGTGTGTAGATGGTTTTACAAGATTTTCTTCAAAACTCGAGAAAAGATCAGAGAAATGTTCATCTGGAAAGGTATGGACGGCGAAATTCGAAATTCCGAATAAACTGGCTACCGCTCAGTCCACCATTTCTTGTTTAAATTCTATCTTTGCTTATTTTGGTCCGTGTCAATATATTGTGTCTGATAATGCTAAAGCCTTTACCTCTAATCTCTTTCCTATATTCTGTTTTGATCTATCTATCTCACATGTAACAACATCTCCATACTATCCTCAACCATCTCTTGCTGAACGGGTCAATCGTAATCTGAGGTCGGCTCTTATTGCCTATCATCACGACGATCACTCCAGGTGGGATACATCCCTGCATTGGTTACCCTTCGCTTTGAACTCGGCGGTTCATGAATCTCATAAATTCACCCCTGCTTCATTGATGTTCAAGTTTGTACCCAACACGCCGCTCTCTAACCTTTGGTCTCTTAGTGATATTCTGTCTGAGACAATAGATCCAGATAATATTAAAGATCTTCGGAAGAAGGCTAAGGCAAACCTTAAAATTTGTCATGAAAAGTTTAGGGAAAGATATGATCGTGGACGGAGGCCCACCAATTTAAAGGTAGGAGACTAAGTAATGGTCAAGAATTTTGTTCCCGCGGGCAAGCTTGCCCCAAGATTTCATGGGCCGTGCATTATTTTAGATTTTCTTACGCCGGTCACATTGTTAGTGAGCAATCCAGCCACAGAGAGGATATTTAGGGTCCACATTTCTCAAATTAAACCCGTGTAAAATCCGGGTTAACCTTGCCATTAACATTCTTCTGGGAACCTGAAGGTTACATTTTTTTCTCTAAATCCTAGGCCTTCTGCCCCTTATATTTTTACACTGGGTTTTTTAATCTGATCTGTATAAATATTGTAAAACCTTCTCCGAGGTACTCTGCTGTCCTCTCCGTACAGCTCCCGTCTCCTGCTAAACCACACCAGTGGCATTAAAATAAAATAAAAATTTCCACGTCACTGGCCCCTCTGCCTCACCTCCAAGATAATACCCTAAAGCAAAAGTTTCCAACAAAATTCTGCTGCCGTGATCTTACTGTTTCATTGCCCCCGCAGCCGTGCGGCGCCGTACCGCCACTGAGGTGGGGTACGGGCCTACTCCACTCCAGGGAAGTCAACCAGTGTACGGCGCGCCGGAGCCCTCCTTCCGGCCAAGGCTGATGTGCGGCGCACTAACCGCAAGCTACTCGTGGACTGTAAATAAAGTTCGCATCTGCGGCGTGCTTCACCACGACTACCCCTCTCATAGTAGCGGGAGAGGTGTATCTCAGGGTAGTTGAGGGGTTCGGGCGACCTCGACAGAACTTTGGCAGCGGCGAGTGGTCTTGCCGTCAAAATTAATTGACAGCTAATGTACTTCTTCAGCAACATGGACTCTCTATTTCGGCAATTAATAATTTCTTGCTTCAAATCAACCTTTGGTGCACTTAGAAAAATATTACTTCCATTAATTAATGTTTTTGTTTCGCAATTCTACTACTACAAAGAAATTCTAAAACTGGACTTAAAATAGTCACACCCGTCCATATTAAACAACTTAAAAGACCTCCGACTACCGGTACTGAAAATTTGTATTTTCTCTTCTAAATTCTCCTTCAACCAATCAGCAACAAACTTGGACTTTGTTTTGGAAAAAAAGCTAATTTCTTCTGTGTCACGCTTTGGAAGGACTTTCTTTTTGGCGGGGGGGAGGGCTGTACCGGGCGGTACACCTCTACAACGCAAATTCAAACCTTGCGCCAATTGAAACTCCTCTACAAGAGAAACCATGAACTTTAACAACTGAATCACCCCTACGATTTATCAGAAGATGCCACTGTGTGTTTTTGATTTGCTTTTGTTTTTCATTGATCAAGAAGTGTGAACATTCTCTAACAGATGTCTCTACCAAAACCTATGATAACGAACTCTGGTGTAAGGGAATAAACCTTCTTGGAGAAATGTTGTATTTATAAGTTTTGTCTTTACTAAATTTTGTTCTGTGGTTTGTGGGTTGGCAATATTAATCCTTTCCTTCGCCTGTTTTGAATTTAGCCAATCAGTAATTTCTGTAATTAATTCTCCTCCAATCATAGCTTTCTTCTTCAAATTTCCATGTGTAACTCTTAGACGACCAATAAAAATTGAGTGGGTGTGTCTACTCATTCCTGAAAGGTCTCAAATTTTCCGCGAGTGTATAAAAACTGCTGATTTCCTTGTTTCCGGGCCACTCGTATAACATCTAACTCAGTATGTGAATATGTAGCAGGGGGCGGGAAGCGCCTCTTTCTTCAAGCATCAGCTCTTCAACAAGGTAATGGCCTCTTAACATCTTTATTTATTGCTAGCTCAGCAGTTTAACTCGCGGGGAAAGTTCGAAACCTTTAATATGTAACCTATATCTTTAAATATGTAAGCCTTTCAATCCTTGTAAAAACTTCACATAACTTGAACTGTAATTCGGGGATAGAGGGTGCTTTACCCTCTCGAGCTCCCCTTCATTTTGAAATAGAGGTGACTACGTTTTCATAACCGTTTCTTCTCTGCTTTAATGTATTAAACTTTTCTCATACGAGTCACCTCCCTAGCATGGGATTAGCCCCGCTGTATCGGCCTAGCGCTACTTAGGTTTTTAAATGTGTATTTAGGAGTGCTAGTTCACGCCTCCAGTCCTTTCTGTACTTTGGGCCAGTAACTTAACCTGATGTTTTGTTTTCTTCATGCGAAGGCCCTGTAGGTTGGGTATAAAATACCCCTGTTTCTTTGTGTGCCTTGAGGGCAGTTAGAAGTGAAGTTTGTTGTGGCCTTTGATAGGCTTGTAAAATTGAGAGCAGGTCAGCTCTTTTCGGGTATTTGAATAGTGCCTCTGAGAAGCTTGTGATTTAAAGGTGGGAGCAAGTGCTCCTTGTATGAAGGGGTTTTCTGCCCCTGGGATCAAATGTGTGACTTGGCAAAGTTCAGCTTGTAGCTCGAGGAATATAAAATGGGGCTCGAAACCCAAATCTTGTAACGAACTGTAATTTCTAATTTCTTAATTTGTTGATATGCTACTTGGTACCTGTTATACTCTGTTATTTGTTGATTTTGAAAAGAAAATATAACCTTTGTTAAAGTTTTAAATTAACTTTAATTTTGGTAGTTGAGACCTATTCCAGCTCGCACCTTCTTTCACCTCTGACTTCCACGGATAACTCCGTAACAATAACAATAACGAACTGTGTCATTACAAATAATAACTCTGTATTCACTATTGTTATTTCGTTTCGGTGTTTTCCAAATTCGTACATTCCTCATCGCCACACGTTTCATTCCTGACTTGTGTCAATGTCATCTTTCATATGTGTGTACACTTGTAATGTTATGTCACCCTCTCAGACTGATTCTGATGATTTCGTCTGATTCCGCTTCGAACGGTAGCGCTGTACAGCGTCCGATGAGCCATCTGGTGACGAATGAACGTACCACTTCCACTTCTATTATTACGACTAAATTCAAACCTCATTGCTTGAGGAGGCTTTGTCGTGAACAGTCGAGATATCCTTCTAAAGACGCAGAGCAAAGTTCTCTGCGAAACGTAAAGAATTTCACCGCATTTTCTTCACACGGCATGTGCTCAAAAGCCTGTATCATGCCAATAACTATGATTTTTCCTTTTGTTTATTTGAGGCTCCTTGGACCTCGTAGTTCTTAAGTCTGGCGAGCTTCCTTTTAGCCCTGTATTCCTTCAACTTTGTTCTTGGTTTGCTTTCTTTCCTGAGTCCACTTCACTCCCACTGCAGGACGCCATGTTTTAGCAGTCTTACTTGTGTTCCGCACCCGACTTTATTGAGCTTTTGTACCTTTCACGCCTCTTTGCTGTGTTCTGGTGATATCCTGTTTCCTCTAAGAGAGAGACTTGTTCTACTAGTGTTAAGGAAGAATCTCTTTCGTAACTTTGCAGGTCCACCCGCTCCAGTAGTGGTGGTCAGCGGTGGTGTCAGAAGTCTGACCGTTCAGTGGAACATCACTGATTGTATACCGGCCGATGTAACAGGGTATACAGTTTATGTGATTCCCCAAGGACCCAAAGGAGATGACTGTGAAGAGATTGATGAAATTGTCTCAAAGAATGTCACTGCTGGAGAAGAAACTGAGGTCACCTTCTCTGATCTCCAACCTTATTACGACTATCAAGTGAATGTCACCGTGAATACGAAAAGTGGGGAAGAGGCGACTGGCACTGGTTACGCAACAACGGCCGAAGGCGGTGAGTGCTTCTGAATCTTGTTATAACTCTTATTCTAGTTCCAGAAACTGAGGTTTTTTCATCTCCATGCATTGTGTACGGCAGTGATCTCCCCTTCCTACCATATTTCTCCAGGAACAGAGTATTTATTTAATGTGTATAAAGTCGTTGTCTCTTCGTTCTCACAAGAGAAACAGGAGGTGTATATTGGGGACCATGTGGAGTGGGGGTCAGTATAGTCTGAGTTTGCTTCAGGACGAGCAGGCACCAAATAGTAAAACTATATTAGCTGTTTGTCACACGTTCCGTCTCGTGTCAACAGAGAGCAGTGGGACACTTTGGAGATCACCTAATTCCTTCCGGAACTCTATTCCAATACATTTTTGCTCCTGAGATACCTATATGTAGGACATTTTGAAAGAAATTTCCTGAGGACAGATGGCCTTCCTACAAATGTTCCCGAATTGCGCGGGGTGATAAAGTCTTTCTCAATCAACTTGTTTAATCATGTTCAGAAACGTTATGAACACATAATCATCATGTAGCAGTCCGTTACGTCGGCCAAGTCGGCGGCTCATCCATTGCAGACACGACTACCGGGTATGACTACTCGAAATTAAAGTCTTGAAATATAGTAACGGTGAAAATAAAACAATTCAATTTAAAATAATATAATTAATTAACAAATTAATAAAAAGACGCACAGCTTCTCTGTACCTTTGCATTTGTGCCTAAGGTTCTGCTTAAACTAAAAGCCATCATCATTAAGTTATCATAGCGGAACAGCACATGGAAGTCTCCGAATTCGTCTTCCATGAGGAACCGTGCTTCGGTCCACTTGAATATTGAAAGTTCAGTGTTCTAACAAGGACCGTTCTTACAGACCGCCCGGCTAACATAACCTAGATAGTGCTAGTTACTTATTGTTAATACACATTTGAGTCATTTGGTGTTCCAAATGAAAATAAAATACTGTAAAACTGTTTGTTTAAATGATAAATCTTCATCATAATTGTAACAACTGCTTGACTATCACGTAGTTCCACATGATGTTACAAACTGTCTGATATTACTGTTAATGCCATGAGGGGGAACAATTGAAAATTGATTATTTTCATTTCTACGTAGTATTCTCGAACCACCTACTCATTTCTGCCACGCGGCTGGGGAGAACACTGAAGTTAGAGTGAAATGATTCAGACTATGAAATAATATTGCATCACTTGTATCGTAAACTGACATAAACAATACACTCCGGGAAAATGAATAAAGAGCACCTAGAATTCGCCAGTCCAGCAAAGGGACATTTTATTTACACACTCTTGAGGACGTATACAACACACGATCACACGAAGCGAGACATACGCAACTGAGTACAGTCGACAGAGCGTGGACAAAATGAGCGCTAGTAGCGTTTAGACCGTACTTTGCAGAAATGCAGGCTGCAAATCTCCAATGGAGACGATCGTAGAGGTGACGAGTGTAGTGTTACGGAATGGCCTGCCATGGAATTTGCACCTGGTGCCTCAGTTGGGCCAGGTTCCGACCGCACAGGATGACGTTTCATCCGGCCCCAAACGTGTTCAATGGGGGACAGATCTGGGGATCGTGCTGGCCAGGGTAGTTGACGAACACTTTGGAGAGCACGTTGGGTGGCACGGAATACAAGTGGACGTGCATTGTCCTTCCAGAGAAGAACTGCCAGTGTAGGATATGACTGCTCACACCTGGACCCGACTAGGAAAGGCCGAGACACCGTCCTGAACTGGAGACGTCCCTCGTTATCGGTGATCAAGGAAATGAAACTAACCCTACAGCAATAAAAATCGGAATTAAATTCAGATGGGGGGTTTAAACAAAATTGAAACAAGGGTCATATTGAGAAAAGCCAGTAATGAAAAGATACTTAAAAGATTCAAACAATAGCATACCTTGTTGAAGAAATCTCTCAACATCATGAAGTGTGCGTGCTGTTATTACACTCCAATATTAAAATTAAAAATTGCCACATAGCTCACCTCCTCTAATAGAAACTTGGTACATCCTGTGGCAATATTATCACAATTTTCACGGCACAATAAGGTCGTTTCTTTCACGAGATCCCGTTTTTAATTCATAGTACTCGCGTGTTTACACGCCATTTTTCACACTACAATAGCATCGTCTCATCAAAGCTTCCACGCATCAAGGAGAATAAAGGTAAGAAGAAGATCAAAAACTGTAGATAATAACAACCCACAGAGACCAACATCACTGTACCAAGGCTCAAAGATTATAATCCCAAAGACACCTACGGGCATGCCCACAACCCAAAGAATAAATTAAACAAATATGGCGCCTTCACGGGCGAGCCATCGGCCAAGATCAGGACATGGCAAAAATAAATAAAGCAGTATCGAGATGAAACACAAAACACACAACCAAGATTAAAAGTGAAAATACAACTGACCGACACGTCACCTTCGCACTCCCCTGACTCACGGACACGCACCCACACATTCACACATTTGTCGGCATGGGCAAAAATATGAGCGGCAGCTCCATTTTATTAGATCAACACCAAACCACATAGTATAACTCGTCTGGTCACAACAACGGGTCTCGCATCAAACAGCTAACAGCGTACACATTCCAAACCATTCAATAACGAGATCGGATAAATAGTCCGTACTCAAGTCCATCGTGTCTCGCGCTCCGTACGACCAGAATTGAGCTTCGAGTCGACACTGCGTGCTTACATGCAATGGATGCCAAAATACCATACGACGCAGTGCACAGCAAAATCAGTTTGAGATCCAGTTACCAACATCGCATAATCATAATAAGAACAACAGACACACATTCCATTCATGCTGCGGGCCGGAAGAGGCGTATCATCATCATACATACATACATACATACATACATACATTATCATTATAGGCTGTTATGCCTTTCAGCGTTCAGTCTGCAAGCCTCTGAGAATTTACTAAACGTCGCCACAATCCTCGATTTGCAACTAGTGTTGCGGCTTCATTTAGTTCTATACCTCTTATCTTTAAATCGTTAGAAACCGAGTCTAACCATCGTCGTCTTGGTCTCCCTCTACTTCTCTTACCCTCCATAACAGAGTCCATTATTCTCCTAGGTAACCTATCCTCCTCCATTCGCCTCACATTGTTACCTGCGTAACAATTTTTCCCTCTTGGGAAATATTTTCGAAACTGGCCTCATGGCTGTGGGAAAACTGTGTCCTTCTTTATTTCTTCCTTTCAAAACTTATTGCCCGGCTGTCTGTATGCACGTCCTATCGGTGCCTGACTGTATTCTCCTGCACTCTAGTGGCGTAGGTATGTACTACCTCGCGAGCTACGTTACCACTCAGGCGCTTGCCCTCTGCGCACATGTGATCGTTGGGGCCGGCACTGCGGAATCTCGGGAAGTCGCCATTGCTGTTTGGTGAGAAGGAAGAGATGGACGTGTGTGGCTTCTCCCTCCCTAAGGGAGATCATTTCTCCGAAAATGTTCGAGCCTGGCTAAGGTTACATACGTGGGGCTTTTGCCCTGGGGATTTCTGCAAGTTGTTCTGGTTTATTATTCCTCGTCTGGAATTTGCATGTTATGTTTTTCTACAAAGTAAGTAGCATATTCTACCGAAGCTGTCCTCACAACTTTCATCTGGAAGAGACTGTAAGTGTTGTTACAACTAAACCTTTACTGATTTTTTGGTGAAAGACCTGAAAATTTTCCTATGTGAAGAAAGTGTGTGCGACACCATGTAACTGGCGTCATCTAAAAAACTAAGTCTTGCCTTGTGGAATTTTAAATTTTCGGCTTGTTAATTGGAACTTATAGCATGTGTAATTAGGTCTGTTAAATTGGGGCTTGCGTACTGTGTGAAAGAACGTTTTGGTTCCTTCGAAAACGTAATTGGGTAACCTAGTGTTTATTAATAACCTTTCTAGGCCTAAAGGTTTTGTGATAAAGGCTATCATTTTACTGGAATAATTTAACAAGCGAGTCGCTTCAGGGATGTGGGTGTTACGTGTACAGTGTGTCCCGGTACCTTTCTTTCTTGCTTCTCTGGTTGATTTTATTTTAATTTAACTTAATTTTATTCTCCCTTTTGGGTTTTGGGTTATTTTCTGCGTCTGTTTTCTTGGTCCTTTGTTAGTTTTCGCCTATTGTTGTTTGCGGCCTGTGATTGGCCCCTTCCTTCCCTTGACCCATTGTTGGTCGTTGCCATGGGAATGCTAATGTTGTTGATGTTGTTGTGATGGGATTGATGATTTGTATTTGATGTGCCGATGATGAATTCTACCTTCTCCGCGGATTTCCTTGGTCCATTTAATTTTTCTTTGAGATTTTAATTTTACCTTCTGCTCATTTTTCTTCCCGGTGTTTCGGTGCTTATTATTATTATTATTATTATTATTATTATTATTATTATTATTATTTTAACTTCTTGAAAAGTGCACGTAATACCTACCCATCCTTGCAGGGGGTCGTTTGACACATCCTAAAAAGGGGTTTTCAGTATCAATATCAAAAACTGTTTCTGTCAAGGTTGTTTCTCACGGTTGAAAGGATGTTAAAAAAAACTTTTGTACTGTACCAAGAAAACCTTTGGTTGTAAGAAAACTTGAGAGTTCATGAGGGGTTTCATAAATCTACATTATCTTGCTAAGTCTTTCAAGAACTAAATAATTATTTTCTTTATAAACGGTCGACCGTAGGGTTTTGGTTTGAGTTTAAATATTTTTAAATTTTTAATTTTATTATTTTCCAGCGAGGATATTCCTTCCTATTTGTTTATCACTTAATTATGCTGATTAAATATCTTGTTCCCCAAGGTGTTGGTGTTTTCCTTTAAAAGGGGTGATAATTTGATATGACCAGGTGTATTTTATCCGCTCCTTTGGGGGCCCTGTTTAATTTTCTCATGGTAAGTGCCCTTTTTTTCTTTAATTTGTCTTTGTCTAGCACGTTTCCACGTATCTGAACCGTGCCTTTGGTACACGGTCAGACCCTTGGTGCTGTCACTTGGGGTAATTATGCCTTTTATTGCTCTAAGTGTTACAGTTCGTGGCAGCAGAGCTTTAGTTAATTGATTTGTGTGCCTCTTACTTGGATCTACCTGTAGGTCTGTTGCATCCTCATTAAATTTATTTTGGCACTGTGTACTATATGCTTTATCTCCCTTTCATTAAGCTTTTCTATTTTGTTTGTGCCAACCACCTGAGTTTTTTTGCATTGTCCCTTTAAAAAACCTGGTCATTGGGGAACTTTGAATTATTTGAGGTTTCAAAGAGTGTAAAAAACTGAAACTTGTGAAAGGAACGCTTTTATTTGGATTAATTATTTTTGATTTATTGTTTCATGTACATCAACTATGGCGAGGGCTGTGCTGTTCCCATTCCAACTCAGGAAATCAGAGCTAGTTTATGAGCTCACTATCAGGGGTATCAATCCTGCTAATACTGTTGCCGAGTGCGCTGCTTTGCTGACATCGCATGTCCAGGTTCCTATTAATCTTGATTCTGTAAAGATGTGCTGCAACTTTGGTGAGTCCTTAAATTTAATTACTGACTGTCTCTCGGAGATAGAGGTTGTCAGACAAGAATTCATTGAAACTTCCCCCACTAAGGGGCAGATTAACAGACTTAAGGCTAGGGTGTGGCATTATTTAGGCCGCATCCAAGATTTGATTACTATGTGTCCCCAACCTAGTCTTGTTTCTGAAAGTACAAAGCTGTTGACCATTGCTTCTAGTATTTCTGCTGAACTAGATATAATGCTAGCAAGTAAGGATATGGAGAATTTATCAGTTGTTGAGAGGGAAACCTCATTACCTTCTAGTCATGCTGATGCCTCACTTAATAATCAAGCTTCATGTTGTGCTGCCTCCCCAGTTCTTGAAAATTTGTTAGCCCGTTTAAATTGTGCTCCCTCTCACTCTTCACTGAAGGATCTTTTCAACGGAGTTAAAAATTTCTCCGTCAATTCTATTGAAGAAAGTACCAGGTTTCTGAGGTTCCTGGTAGAAATGACAGAGTCAGGTAGCGTGTATTCTGTCGATGACTTGGGAATTTTCCGTGCCCTATTCTCTCATTGTGAGGGAATTTTGAAACGTGAAATTTCTGAAGCAATTTCAAATAATTTAACCATTATGGAATTTCATGAACTTGTATTGTCTAAATTTATTCCTTCATTGGTATTGCCGAGTTTGATTCCTCAGTATTGCTTCCGGACTCAATTGCTCCATGAAAACCTTTTGAACTATGTACTAGACTTGCAGTTTTATTGCAAGGTATTTAGAATTTCGGTGCCAGAGGAGGAAATGGTGGCCCGTATTCTGAAAGGTATTTCCCCTGCCTATCGTTCATACCTCTCCCTCACCAAGAGTCCGACTAATTTTCTTGAATTGGAAGCTGCGTGTACCTTTGCTGAAGATGTAAAGCACGGAGATGCCGCAAGACCTATCTGCCACCCTCCTCCTACTGTGAACCCTGTTTCGCCTCAAACTAGGGATAGTGGGTCTTCTAAAAAATGTTATAATTGCGGGTCACGTGATCACCTTAGGAATGCTTGCCCCTCAGTCAAGCGTGGCTCTGGTCCTTGTTGTTATTTGTGTGGCTCGAGGCAGCACCTTAAAAAGAATTGCCCTACTTCGTTCCGAAAACGCAGTCAATGACTAAGGCCTAATGGTAATTCTGGTGAATCGCTTGCGCCAGAAATTTTTGTGGATTCTGAAAAGGTTATTTGCCCCCGGGCACGCAATAAGATTTCTGCTTTGGTTGAGTCTAAAAGTACCTTCGCGAAAGTGGAACTGAATAATGAACCCATTGTTGCTCTTATGAACTCGGGTAGCGTCGTCACCTTAATTGATGCTAATTGGTATGATGAAATGAGGTCCCCTTGTAAACTGCCTGAGTTGAAGAAGGTCAATGTTGCATGTGTCACGGCTAATAAGCATAATATGAAAATTTTAGGGTCCGTTGATGTGAAATTGCGTATTGGTAATTTTACTTGGAAAGTTCTTTGCTTGGTAACTCCAAAGCTAGCGTGTAGCATGATTTTAGGTACGGACTTCTTGTCAAGAACTGGTTTAATTTTGGACCTCCAGGCTAGGAAATTTCACTTTAAATTTTCTCCAAATTGTAAATTCGATATTATTGATGGTCCTTTGGGTACCTTCAGTGTTTCTTGTGTAGGTAGGGCGCTACCTAGGGAGAACAACGAAATAGATCAGTTGGATCTTAGTCATTTGGATTATCAGCAGGCTAATAGTGTGCGTGACTTGTGCCACCAATTTCCCGATGTCTTCACTAGCAAGTTAGGAGTTACTGATGTTCTTGAGTATCAGATTGAGCTATCTGATAACACCCCTGTTAGATCTCCTCCTTACCGTCTTTCACCACCTAAGATGTTAGAACTCAAAAAGATTATTGATCAGATGCTTGCCGATGGGGTCATCAGACCGTCCACTTCTCCCTATGCATCTCCTGTTTTCCTAGTACCTAAACCCTCTGGGGGCTATCGTGCTGTAATTGACTACAGGGCTTTGAACCGCAAGATCATCTTGCAATCTATCCCTTTACCGGATTTGCACACTTGTTTTGGGTGGTTCTCAGGAGCCAAGTTTTTCACTGTGTTAGATCTCAATCAGGCGTATTACCAAGTACCGTTGTCTAAGTCATCTATTCCACTGACTGCTTTCATTACTGATTGGAACCTTTACGAATTTCTGAGACTTCCGTTCGGGATCTCTTGTGGTGCAGCCGTTCTTACGAGGCTGTTAGATTCAATACTTTCGGGTATTAAATTCAAGTTCGTTTTTCATTACCTGGACGACCTGGTAATTTTCTCAAATTCCTTTGAAGAACATGTCGAACATGTTAGAGAAGTCCTGGATCGCTTGCGAAAAGCTGGACTAACTGTTAAGTTGTCAAAGGTAGCGTTTGCTAAGCCGAGTATGTCTTTCCTTGGACATGTGGTTTCCTCTGATGGTGTCTCCATCGACCACTCTAGGACTCAGGCTATTAGGGACTTTCAACCCCCTAAAGATGTCAAAGGCATCGCACGTTTCGTGGGCATGGTGAACTTCTTCAGGAAGTTCATTCCAAATTTTGCAGAGATAGCAGCTCCTCTAAATCATCTCAGACGTAAGGATGTCAAGTTCATCTGGGGCCCCTCCCAGCAAGAAGCCTTTGAGACCCTGAAGCTTGCCTTGTCAAATTCTCCTGTGTTGGCTATACCCGACTTTAGTAAACGCTTTATTGTACAAACCGATGCCTCTGGAAAAGCAGTTGCTGGTGTACTCTTACAGGAATATGAGGATGGTCGTAGACCGGTTGCCTATGTGTCTAGGATCCTCAATGATCTGGAGAGTAAGTACTCCATCTATGAATTAGAATGTTTGGCCGTGCTGTTTGCTCTTGAAAAATTCAGACCTTTCATTGAACATGTAAATTTTGATCTGGAAACAGATAATCAGGCTCTGTCGTGGGTCTTGAACCGTCCCAAAAGAACGGGCAGAATCACTAGATGGGCGCTTAGGATCTCAGCCTTCAGTTTTCAAGTAAAGCATATTAGGGGGTCGGAAAATGTCATCGCTGACAGCCTTAGTAGAATGTTTGACGGGAGTTTTGGTCTTGATGAAAAATCTAAGGCTGAAGAATATGATGAAACTAATGTTGCTAGTGTGGGTGCCATTCTTTCGGACCTACCTCTGTTGTACCATGAGTATGCAGATCATCAAACGGCTGATCCTGATTTGAGAGAAATCATCGACAAAATTAGTGATGGTATTGTGGTTAAACCTTATTCTCTGGTGAAGGGTGTCTTATGCTGTAAAGGTCGAAGGGACACTAATTTCAAAATTGTTGTACCCAAGGTTTTAGTGCCAATCATCTTCAAGTACTATCACTCTTGTCCCATTGGTGGCCGTTTAGGCACCTTTAAAACTAGGCAGAAAATTGGACAGTTCTTCGTTTGGAAAAGAATGGATGGTGATATCCGAAACATGATTAGGTCCTGTAATATTTGTTCTATCAGCAAACCTAGTTTGAACAACCGTGTAGGTCTATTATCTTCTTCACAAGCTTCTCGCCCTATGGAACGGTTATTCATCGATTTCGTTGGTCCGCTCCCTCGCTCTACCTTGGGAAACACTCATATCTTCGTTGCTATTGATGCGTTTTCTAGATTCTCTTGGATTTTTCCCACTAGATCTACGACTGCTCGTACGACTATAAGTTGCCTTAATTCTATCTTCGCATCCTTCGGCCCTCCCAAGTTTCTGGTTTCTGATAATGCCAGTGCTTTCACTGGTCACTTGTTTAAGAAGTACCTTTTTGAGCTGAGCATTTCCCATGTCACCACTACCCCTTACTATCCTAACCCTTCTTACGCCGAGAGGATGAACAGGAACCTCAAATCTGCTCTAATTGCATATCATCACAATAACCAATCCAAGTGGGACTCTTGCCTGCACTGGTTGGCTCATGCCTTCAATTCTGCCACACACGAAACTCATGGTAAAACCCCCATGTCACTTATGTTCTGCTACACCCCGTACTCTCCTATTTCCAATGTTCTGGGCATTGATGATCTTCTTCCAGACTTGTCTAAACCAAATGACGTTCAGAAAATCTGGGATGAAGCAAAGAAGAAGTTGTCAGTATCCTATGAGAAAGGCAGGGTTAAGTATAACAAGGGTAGAAAGTCACCTAGGTTGAAGGTTGGAGATCAAGTTTTTGTCAAGACCTATCCCATTAGCAAGGCTATTAACAAGTTTTCAGCCAAACTTGCTCCTCGGTATCATGGTCCCTGTACTATTTTACAGTTTTTATCTCCGGTGTCGGTACTGGTGAGTGACCCCATCGCCAAGAGGATTAGACGGGTTCATTTGTCCCAGTTAAAAACAGGTTAACGCATATTTGGACTTGCGGATGAGAGCTACCTTTCAGTGAGCAAATTTGATTGGTCTCCGTGGGTTATTATGTAATTATTCTGGTCTAGTGTTAATTTTAATCATGTGATATTTTTCTCCCTTTTCTCGTGTGCTGTATTTATTTTGAGGAGTTTTGGTGTTGCTTGTCGTACTTAAACTTCTTTCCCTGTCAACCATGGTTGCTTAGTTGGGTGAGAATTTTTACCACGTGTTTAAGCTTTGGTACCTTATCTGCTGCGTTCACGCCTCCGGTGATTCTTGGCATGACCATGTAGTACTTTCTAGCGTGTACTTGTTCTAAACATTGTATTTTGAAAAGGTAATTGCGGTTTGCGAGAAATGTGTGTACTTTCTCTTGCTCTATTGGCACCCGATTTCTTAATTGTTAATATCTAACTACTCTTTGGGTCTGGGTGCAGGTCTCTCCGTCTATCATAATTCGATTGTATCCTGATCATTTACGTTTGCAAAATTTTGATAATAAATTTATTTATTGGCTCTTGTACTGCTGTTGCCTTGGTTTGGTACTCATTTGGAAAATTCTGGGCAATTTCTGCTCTGTGCGTTGTTAATCCGGTAGGAAATCTGTTAGTCTCCTAACCCCTATTTATCTTGCCCTGTCCTAGTCTTTGGTCCTAGTTCTTGTTATCTGATTCCTTGCGGGTAATATTTCGGTTATCTATTCCTATTGTGGTTTGTTAGGTGTGCTTTGTTGAAACGAATTAGCTTTTGGTTTCCTTGTTGGTGTAAGTTGACTAGGATCTGGATATACCCGGTGTTATGGTCCTGTTGCTTATGTTTTGGATCGGATGTGGGTAATGGCAATGGCGGAACTCTGTCAATTGGAATTGGTGGTGGTTGGTTGTTTGTCTCTACGGCATGGACTTCACAGTCTTCACTGCCTTCTATCTCCAATTTCTGGTGACACGATTCCCTAGGTTGCGAGTGCTCTGATGTCCTTCTCTGGGGCATTTCTGTTATCTGTTGTGAATTCCCGGTTTACTAAGTTATCCTTCCCTAATCATTCTTGTACCGATGGTTTTCTGGTAAAAAGAAAAAAAATACCCTGCCCCGGCTAACCTATTTTGGTAAATTTTTCTTTGGGCTTTCCTTCCTGGTTGTGGCAGTTAACTAGCTGGTTTCTTATTGTATTTCTGCTTGCAAGTGGTATTAATTCTATCCTCTTCTGAAGTCCTTACTTCCCTGGTTTTGTCTCTAAGTGGTGTATTATTCTTGTAGTATGTTATTTAATCGAGTTGTAGCTCCATGTCGTCCTGCCCAGTCTATTTGTTATTGTGGTGTTTTGCACGTATTGCACTAATGGATCCTGAACCTGAGGAGTGCTGTCTCCTTTCGTGCCTTGTAGGTATTGGTTTCGGTCCTGTCTTAGAAATGTTGTAAACGGTACCGTGGTTTGGTTTTAGGTTTGCCTTGTGAGGTAGAATGACGGCTTCACGACATGTTGTTGAGGGTAGTTGCTGTTTTCCTCCCTTTTAGCTAACGCATGTCCGTTGTGGTCCATTTTTGTTGTATTGTTGTCGTGTAGTATTGGTTACTTATTATGGCGCTTCGGTATGGGCGGTGTTGCCTTTAATTTACCCTGTGTCCCGGCAGATTGGGAAATAAACCCTGGCATGGATTTACTACTCTCTGTAGGTGTGTCTTATCTGCTTGCATATAATGTGTGATTTCTGTACGACCTGGTCTATTTTTAATTTTAATTCTCTGCATACCCTAGTAATCAGACGTCATCATGCAATTATCCTATACTATAATGTTCTTCTCGAAATAACCTGCCAGCCTATTGGTCCTTTTCCTTCTGGAGTGTTTGAAAACCTTGGCTATCGTTTATCATCTTGTCGTCCTACGGTGCTCCAGTTGAGTATGGGATCAGCTGGTGCTTCATAGGCGGCACTGAAACCTTCCCACTATCTGGTGATGTGTTTGTTTGGTGGTGTTTCTTATTTCTCTGTTATTTGGAGTGTTTTCTAGTTACCTGGTTCGTGACCTATCTTTCATATCTTATTTCCCTTGTACAATGTTAGAGAACTACCTGTGACTGTGTGGCCACAGTGTGAGTCTCGGATATCACCTTGTTCTAGTCTGGATTTGTCCGAGGTTTCTGGTGGATAGCCGGTAGGGAATCTTGTCAGATCTGTGCTCCCATATTCAAAGGCGTTGGCTTGATTGAGGTGCTTTATTGAACCTTTTAATTGATTGAGTCGCCCTTGGTTAAGATATATGTTTGTATGTGCAGTAAAATTGTGAGAAATGTGTTTTTAGATGGGGTAACACTCCTATTTCCTTTCAGCCAATTTTTGTCCCGTTTCATCATGGTGTTAAAGATTGTGTTTCATAACCTCTGCTACCCTCCTATTACTCTTTGCTTGGTGTTGTTTTGGCTCGTTGCTGATGACCAACTATACGCGTACCCTCCATCTGAAAGATCTTGAAGTCTCCAACCGCAGCCTGTACATTCATCTTGTCTTGAGTAATTATTTACTGTAACCCATGTATTTTGATTCTTACCTAGTATCCTATTTCTGGGAGTTTCTCTTAATGGTAATATTAAAAAAAGGGTAAACTATATCCAATCCTGTTTCTTGTTTATTTGGGTTTTGCATGGAATGTATACATGGTATTAAAATTGATTTATTGCTAAATTTATTTCTTGTCCTTGGGCATGTACTTAAAGGGTTTAAGTCTTGTTAATTGGCTCACTGATTGGTGGTTCTATTCCGTTTTAAATTTAATTTAGGGAGGTTGTAAGCTTAATTAACTTGTAGTTCTGTGTAACGTTTTTCAACATCCTTTTCCTTGGTCTGGGTCTTGGTTTCGTAATATTATGTATGGAAGGGAGTTCCTCTTAGCATTTCTGTTCTTGCAATCACTCAGCACCCTTGAGTTGGTGCTTGTCTGTAAGTTTTTCTTTCTATGTAAAGTTGCCTCCTGGTTTCTGTTTGTCAATGGTGACGTTATTGCGTAGCCATCCTGGTAGGATTGGTTGTATGCATTGAATGGTGTTTTGTGGAGATAACCATCTTGGTTTCCTAGGTTATTGTTTTTCTTGTGTATTGAAAATTGTATCCTTGCCTATATATTTTTGTTGGCATGATACCTTAAATGTAATGTAATTTAGTTTTTGGGTATGGATTGTTTAAATAATTATCGTATTCTGTTCCTGTGCCATACCGTAATCTTAAGTCATGTTAATCTAGTTTATGGTTAGGTTAAGTATTTTCGGTTGGACCTTATGATTGTGTTTTACGCTCACCAATGTTGTTTTCTCTCTTCCCTTCCCTTTCTGGGCGTTTTTCCTTTTTGGGGTTGTCGTTACCATCCAAACCAAAGGGTGGAAACCAAATGAAGGCGTTTCTTATCTAACGCAAGTCCTATAATATTACAAATTTAACAAACATGTAGTAATTTAAGTCTAGGTATGTGATCTGGTGCAGTTAAGACCTAGAAGGTCTAATGTTCTGAAAGCAAATAGTTATGAACTTTACCTAAAGGTGTGTATGTACCACAAGGTAGCGTAACCTCCGATCAGATGACGCATACGAACTTGCGGAAGATAATAGTTCGCATTAAAGTTTAGCAAGAAATCTAGAGAAGAAGTGTTCCCTGTGATCTGGACCATTAATAATTTGCCTGCGACTTGGGTGTTGCACAGTTTGGTGCATGGAACTTCATTATTATTGAAAGTGGCTAGACATTTGGTGTCGTCTAAGTGAACTGTACTGTTTCTTTAATTTAAATCACATGTGTTTGGGTTCTTAGTGACTGTTGGACTCGTTCTGCTGGTGGTGCATAAACTGAGGCTGGCGATTGGTGGTCATTTTCACATTCGGACTATTCTACCAAAAACTTTGTTTGCTTCAAGACCACCGCCTTATGATGGTAAACATGTGTGGGACATGTCAAGTTTCGGGCAGGGACACTGTTACCTGCGTAACAATTTTTCCCTCTTGGGAAATATTTTCGAAACTGGCCTCATGGCTGTGGAAAAACTGTGTCCTTAGAAGTGGTTCGCCGCTTCTTTACTTCTTCCTTTCAAAACTTATTGCCCGGCTGTCTGTATGCACGTCCTATCGGTGCCTGACTGTATTCTCCTGCACTCTAGTGGCGTAGGTATGTACTACCTCGCGAGGTACGTTACCACTCAGGCGCTTGCCCTCTGCGCACATGTGATCGTTGGGGCCGGCACTGCGGAATCTCGGGAAGTCGCCATTGCTGTTTGGTGAGAAGGAAGAGATGGACGTGTGTGGCTTCTCTCTCCCTAAGGAGATCATTTCTCCGAAAATGTTCGAGCCTGGCTAAGGTTACATACGTGGGGCTTTTACCCTGGGGATTTCTGCAAGTTGTTCTGGTTTATTATTCCTCGTCTGGAATTTGCATGTTATGTTTTTTTTAAGTAAGTAAGTAGCATATTCTACCGAAGCCGTCCTCACAACCTACCAACTGGATGAAACTGTAAGTGTTGTTGCAACTAAACCTTTACTGATTTTTGGTGAAAGACCTGAAAATTTTCCTATGTGAAGAAAGTGGTGCGACACTAGGTAACTAGCGTCATCTAAAGACTAAGTCTTGCCTTGCGGAATTTCATATTTTCGGCTTGTTAATTGGAACTTACACCATGTGTAATTATGTCTGTTAAATTGGGGCTTGCGTACTGTGTGAAAGAACGTTTTGGATTCTTCGAAAACATAATTGGGTAACCTAGTGTTTATTAATAACTTTTCTAGGCCTAAAGGTTTTGTGATAAAGGCTATCATTTTACTGGAATAATTTAACAAGCGAGTCGCTTCAGGGATGTGGGTGTTACGTGTACAGTGTGTCCCGGTACCTTTCTTACTTGCTTCTCTGGTTGATTTTATTTTAATTTAACTTAATTTTATTCTCCCTTTGGGTTTTGGGGTTATTTTCTGCGTCTGTTTTCTTGGCCCTTTGTTAGTTTTCGCCTATTGTTGTTTGCGGCCTGTGATTGGCCCCTTCCTTCCCTTGACCCATTGTTGGTCGTTGCCATGGGAATGCTAATGTTGTTGATGTTGTTGTGATGGGATTGATGATTTGTATTTGATGTGCCGATGATGAATTCTACCTTCTCCGCGGATTTCCTTGGTCCATTTAATTTTTCTTTGAGATTTTAATTTTACCTTCTGCTCATTTTTCCTCCCGGTGTTTCGGTGCTTATTATTATTATTATTATTTTAACTTCTTGAAAAGTGCACGTAATACCTACCCATCCTTGCAGGGGGTCGTTTGACACATCCTAAAAAGGGGTTTTCAGTATCAATATCAAAAACTGTTTCTGTCAAGGTTGTTTCTCTCGGTTGAAAGGATGTTAAAAAAAACTTTTGTACTGTACAAAGAAAACCTTTGGTTGTAAGAAAACTTGAGAGTTGGCGAGGGGTTTCATAAATCTACATTATCTTGCTAAGTCTTTCAAGAACTAAATAATTATTTTCTTTATAAACGGTCGACCGTAGGGTTTTGGTTTGAGTTTAAATATTTTTAAATTTTTAATTTTATTATTTTCCAGCGAGGATATTCCTTCCTATTTGTTTATCACTTAATTATGCTGATTAAATATCTTGTTCCCCAAGGTGTTGGTGTTTACCTTTAAAAGGGGTGATAATTTGATATGACCAGGTGTATTTTATCCGCTCCTTTGGGGGCCCTGTTTTATTTTCTCATGGCAAGTGCCCTTTTTTTCTTTAATTTGTCTTTGTCTAGCACGTTTCCACGTATCTGAACCGTGCCTTTGGTACACGGTCAGACCCTTGGTGCTGTCACTTGGGGTAATTATGCCTTTTATTGCTCTAAGTGTTCGAGTGTTCAGGTTGAAACTCAGAGGTAAGCGTCATGTACCCTGTAAAATGCAAAAGGTAGAAGGTGAAAACTTAAGGAGTTCTGGTGTGGAAATCCAAAATGGTCCATTAAACACTAGAAGGGAGCATAGTACTGATGAACGATCTACATGGGAAGACCTCAAACAAAATACAGTGACCATTGCAATAAAACATTCTTCTCCAATACAGATTCATCGCAAGTGTTGGAACAGTGATCTTACGTGGCAGATCACAGACCAGCGGAAACACCTGAAAGAAACAGGCTTGCACATTCAAGACAGATATTGTGTCGTGAAATTCAACGTAATTGCCGCTTAGACAAACGTCAGGAATCTGTGAAGAAATTGAAGCTCATGGCCATCACAGTGAGACACGAGATATATACCGTAAAGTAAAGCCGCTGTCAAATAAATACAAACCTCGTGTATGGTCCATAGAAGATTCTAATGGTCATAGGATACA
The DNA here is from genome assembly GCF_040414725.1 of Anabrus simplex. Taxonomy (NCBI): domain Eukaryota; kingdom Metazoa; phylum Arthropoda; class Insecta; order Orthoptera; family Tettigoniidae; genus Anabrus; species Anabrus simplex. The sequence continues at coordinate 518,973,469 of NC_090267.1, forward strand.
TGATATTGAAATTGTATTCAATAGATGGAAACAGTACTGTGAGGAGTTGTATAAAGAAGAGACAGTACAGCCGATGATTGAATGGCGAGATTTTGAACAAGATCCAGATATCTTATTTCAGGAAACAAAAAGGGCAATCACGTCGTTGCGACTGCACATAGCAACGGGTTCTGACAACATAACAGCTGAACTACGGAAAGAGACGAGTGACATTGGTGCTCAAATTATCACAGACATTTGCAGTAAAATATGGAGAAATGGCAAATGGCCACCTGACTGGGTTACATCCATCTTCATCCCGTTGCATAAAAAGGGTTCAACAATGAAATGTGATAACTATAGGACTTTATCGTTATTCTCATAAACTAGCAAGTTCATGTTTTATATCTTGAAAGACAGACTCGATAATTATATTAGTTCAAAGATTCCCCCTGAACAAGCTGGTTTCGTCAAAGGAAAAGGCACAAGAGGACAGCTGTTGAACATCAGACAACTAATCGAAAAGAGCAGAGAATTCCAACTTCCTATGATCATTGGCTTGCTAGGAAAGCCTTTGACTGTGTTCAATAGGAGAAACTTTGGTAAGTGTTATTTAAAACTAGCTGTAGTACCCGGCGTTGCCCGAATATTTTCTGAATATTTACCGGTACCTTTAAGATTTGCATTACCAGTTAGTTATGTGTGATGTGAATTTTTATAGAATTCCTTTTTGACTTGCAGATTGATATGTTATGATCTATTATGTAGTTATAAAATTATTTAGATGTGCTCGATTTCAAGTTTTAGATTATTTAGTTTTCGAGTAAAACTTCGTCCTTATGGTAGCTCGAATCGACTGGGAAGTATTTGATCCTGTCAAAAATGAATAAGTGATAACTCTATGTATTTAGCTGTCGCACTATAGGTACGATGTACAGAATTTGAACTGTCGAGGAGATTGATCCCCTCCCGCCCTCAACCACTAAGAGATATAAACTCTAGATTGTCACCATTCATCTCAGTGACCCAGAAACTGTAGATTCGACACTGATTTCCATTATTTTTATATCTCACTCCCCCTCACCCACACCCCAAAGGGGGCTGAACATGAATTTAAAAAAATTCGGAGTGTCACTAATTATTTCAGCTACCACAGAAACTATGGATTCGATAATATTATAGATTATTTTTATAGCACCACCCTCGCTCCCTGCCCATAAGGGTGCTAGGGGTGTCTTACCCTCACGCGGTTTGTCTCCTGATACTAACTGATAAGTGTACCAAGTTTGGTGAAATTGCTCCAGTGGTTTAGGAGGAGATGTGTCATTTACACACCCACACCCACACACCCACGCACCCACGCACACACATACATCAATTTTTATATATAGTAAGAAGATAATATTTTTATATGTAGTTTTTCGATTTATTGTATATCTCACCCCCTTCGCTCCCCACTTGGACATGCAAAAAATCCGGAGTAATACTATTCATCTCAGAGACACTGAAATCTATGGATTCGAAACTGTTTTTAATTATTTCTATATCTCACCCCCCTTTCCTCCCCACCTAAACGGAGGCTGGACTTTAAAAAATTCAAGAGTATTACTTTTCAACTCAGCGACCCCGAAAACTATGAATTCGACACTATTCTCGATTATTATTGTAACAACCCCCCACAGTGATCGTCTCCCGATAGTAAGTAATACGTGTACCAAGTTTGGTTGAAATTGCTCCAGTGGTTTAGGAGGAGATGTATCATTTACACACACACTTCCATTTCTATATATAGTAAGATTTTTACACTCGTACTTCACCCCGTTTCCATCCCCACCCAAAGGAGTCCTATGAGTGCCTTACACAACAGTATATTTTTTCCCGATATTAAGTCTTACTTTCACCAATTTTGATTGGCAGCTATGCCCAAACGTACATACATAATCTCACTGTTCTAGAATCCTGGAGCTGACGTTGCCATGGTTACAGCATTTCATTTCTTTTATCCGATTCCTAGAGCAGGGGTAGTGTGGTGCCAATACCTCCGTAACGGTTGGTTTAGGGCCTTAAAACATGGTTTTCGGGCCCGCAGGGCTTACCGAGTTTCGTTCTTTGCGTCAAGAGGATTAAATTGAGCTAGAGGGCTGAATATTATGATAGTCACGACGCCTCAGTCATGAGGCAAAACGAAGAAGAAGAGGAAGAAGAGGAAGAAGAATATGCTATCAATCTGATTTGATGATGCCCTAGATACCCAGAACGTGACAAGGTGGCGCGCTGTCTTTGAGTCTATAGATAATGTGTTCGATACTGTATCAACGCAAAGTTTCCTTTATTTTGACACTTATGGTGAAATAACGCCTGTCTTTCCAAACATCTAAACTGTTGGGCAAAACTTCATAAAAGGCTTCATAGCCTGAGTACCGCCATATACAACACGACAATAAATAATAATAATAATAATAATAATAATAATAATAATAATAATAATAATAATAATAATAATAATAATAATAATAATAATAATAATTGTACCGGGCGGTACACCTCTACGACGCAAGTTCAAACCTTGCGCCAATTGAAACTCCTCTACAGGAGAAACCCTGAACTTTAACAACTGAATCAACTCTACGATTTATCAGAAGATGCCACTGTGTGTTTTTGATTTGCTTTTGTTTTTCATTGATCAAGAAGTGTGAACATTCTCTAACAGATGTCTCTACCAAAAACTATGATAACGAACTCTGGTGTAAGGGAATGAACCTTCTTGGAGAAATGTTGCATTCATAAGTTTTGCCTTTACTAAATTTTGTTCTGTGGTTTGAGGGTTGGCAATATTAATCCTTTCCTTCCGCCTGTTTTGAATTTAGCCAATCAGTAATTTCTGTAATTAATTTTCCTCCAATCATAGCTTTCTTCTTCGAATTTCCATGTGTAACTCTTAGTCGACCAATAAAAATTAAATGGGTGTGTCTACTCATTCCTGAAAGGTCTCGAATTTTCCGCGAGGGTATAAAAACTGCTGATTTCCTTGTTTCCGGGCCACTCGTATAACATCTAACTCAGTGCGTGAATATGTAGCAGGGGGCGGGAAGTGCCTCTTTCTTCAAGCATCAGCTCTTCAACAAGGTAATGGCCTCTTAACATCTTTATTTATTGCTAGCTCAGCATTTTAACTCGCGGGGAAAGTTCGAAACGTTTAATATGTAACCTACATCCTTAAATATGTAAGCCTTTCAATCCTTGTAAAAACTTCACATAACTTGAACTGTAATTCGGGGATAGAGAGTGCTTTACCCTCTCGAGCTCCCCTTCAATTTGAATTTGAGGTGACTACGTTTTCATAACCGTTTCTTCTCTGCTTTAATGTATTAAACTTTTCTCATACGAGCCACCTCCCTAGCTTGGGATTAGCCCCGGTGTATCGGCCTAGCGCCACTTAGGTTTTTAAATGTGTATTTAGGAGTGCTAGTTCACGCCTCCAGTCCTTTCTGTACTTTGGGCCAGTAACTTAACCTGATGTTTTGTTTCCTTCATGCGAAGGCCCTGTAGGTTGGGTATAAAATACCCCTGTTTCTTTGTGTGCCTTGAGGGCAGTTACAAGTGAAGTTTGTTGTGGCCTTTGATAGGCTTGTAAAATTTAGAGCAGGTCAGCTCTTTCGGGTATTTGAATAGTGCCTCTGAGAGGCTTGTGATTTAAAGGTGGGGGCAAGTGCTCCTTGTATGAAGGGGTTTTCTGCCCCTGGGATCAAATGTGTGACTTGGCAAAGTTCAGCTTGTAGCTCGAGGAATGTAAAAACGGGGCTCGAAGCCCAAATCTTGTAACGAACTGTAATTTCTAATTTCTTAATTTGTTGATATGCTACTTGGTACCTGTTATACTCTATTATTTGTTAATTTTGAAAAGAAAATATAACCTTTGTTAAAGTTTTAAATTAACTTTAATTTTGGTAGTTGAGACCTATTCCAGCCCGCACCTTCTTTCACCTCTGACTTCCACGGATAACTTCGTAACAAGTGGTAGCAGAGCGTGTTTGAATGGGTCTCAATTTAGCCCCTGTTAACGGCTAAACATTGCCTTTGATTCGAACTCTTACAATTTTCTCCGTCGCTGGAAATTTTCGATTTTTCTAAATTTGTAAAGTGTCTGACATCATGCCCGGCCCTCGCGATGTCCTCCATCCCGGCTATTTGCGCAAGGAGGAACTGATTTATGAATTAACCATTAGAAATGTTCAATCTGGAGGCACGGTATCACTAAGCTTAAAGATTCTCTTGATTTGCCGATTACCACCCCAACTTTGGGAGAGAAAGAGATTGATGACTCTCTCTCCACGATCACTGACAATACTACTGAGCTAGCATCCGTAGTTAGTTTTTTTGAACGGGGTGATCCTTCACCTAATCAACTTAAACGTGTACAAGATAGATTGTACCATTTTTCCAATAGAGTTAACGATCTGTTGTCTCTAAAGTTGAATGACATTCAAGAGAAGGAAGCTAGTGCTCTTCTCGAAAGCCTTTCTAAACTGTCCACTAAGGTTACCCTATTGTTAACTGGAGCTGTACCTCCCAAAACCGACCAACCCACTCTGGTAAACGTAGTTGGCGAGGAAGACTCTTCTAAAGGAGAGGAAAATAGGACATCTGTAGGAGCTCAACAAACCTCTGCCCCATTAGATAGTGAAATTGAACGTCGTATCTCGTTGAATAATGCCCCTTCCGAAACAGCTTCTTCGCCACTTAGGCCTCTACCCACTATGTCACCTGGCTTCAGCAGTTTGCCCCATCCTTTAGCAATGTTGCTCCGAGGCATTTCGAAGTTCTCCGTTAATTCCACCACTGATTTTATTGCTTTTCTAAGATTTTTCGTTGAGTTTCTGGATCATGTTCTTGTTTTTTCTCTTTCTCCGTGTCAAATTTTGCAGATCATTTATCCCTATTCAATTGGTGTTTTATTTGACAAAATAGTAAGAGCAATTGCTGATCAATCATCTATAGAAGAATTTCACGCCCATCTGTTAGCTAATTTTATTCCGGCTCGAGCTAGGTCATCACTAATTCAGAAGTACTATTACCGTATACAGCGGCTGGATGAAAATCTTGCCGACTTCGTCCAAGACATCAAATTCTACACCAGAGTATTTGACCTCCATTTTGCTGAAGATCAAATTGTACAAGCCATTGTGGAAGGCATTTCTCATCTTACAGGTCATACTTGTGTTTTGCGTCGCGTCCGCAAACCTTTGCCGAATTAGAGGCTATGGCTGTCTCAGCGGAAGGAGTTAGATACGCCGACACCTTACCTGTCGCGAAAAAAACCCCTCCACCCTCTACGGCCTCCACCTCGCCGACCCGTCACACCCCGTAAATGTTACGCTTGCGGGTCGCCTGACCATCTTCGGAACAAGTGTCCATTAACTAAATGTAGTGGGACAAGGAATGGAACAGGGTCATCCCAAGGCTGTTTTAAATTCGGCGCTTTCTCCCATATTGCCAAAAATTACCCGAATTCGAATAGCATTCCTTCCTGCTCAACTTCGCGTGCAACTTCCACCAACAATAAAAAATGACTAGTGGTTTCGGCTGAGTCGACTAACTCTTCTTTCCGAGGCTCAGCCCCAAGTAAACCTGCCGAAATCTCAGGGAAAACTCAGTCCCCTAATTTATCTTTCGAGGGTCCCAAAGAATGTCTTAGGATTGCGGCGGATACCCCCGCACCTGTTCCATTTCCCAAAACTGAATTGAATAATGAACCTTTAACAGCGCTATTAGATTCTGGCAGTGTGTGTTCCATTATTTCGGCCGAGTGGTACTCCAAAATAAAATCTGTTTGTAAATTTCCTGATTTTTGTTCATCTTCGGTTCAATGCATTTCGGCTAATAATTCCCCGTTAGAAATTTTAAGTTTTCTGTATGCCAAAATTAGAATTGTTAAATTTACTTGGAAAGTTAAACTGTTTGTGGCTAAGCACTTGTCTTGCCCCATTGTATTAGGAGCGGATTTCATGTCACACACCGGTCTTGTGCTCGACATTCAGAGCAAGTCGTGCACTTTCAAATTTGCTAGTAATTTCAAAATCCCTTTACTAAAATGTAATTCTGTATCATGTTCATCTGTTTCGCCTACCCAGGATGAGATGTTGTTAGACCTTAGACATCTACCTGAGGAGCAGGCTGAGAGTATTCGTAAGTTGTGTCAGTCGTTTCCAGATGTTTTCTCTGATACTCTTGGTGTTACTGACCTTATAGAATACAAGATTGAGGTTACGGATTCGATTCCAGTCCGCTTTCCACCTTATAGGCTATCTCCACCTAAAATGAAGGCTCTGAAAGAAATCATAGATCAGATGTTGAAAGATGGTATTATTCGACCCTCTAAGTCGGCATATTCTTCGCCTATTTTTCTAGTCCCGAAACCCCAAGGTGGCTTCAGGCCTGCGATTGATTACAGGGCTCTCAATAGGAAGGTGGTGTTACAATATGTGCTCCTTCCAGACCTTCACTCTTGTTTTTCATGGTTTCGAGAGGCTAAATTTTTCACCATCTTAGACCTCAATCAGGCTTATAACCAGATCCCTCTGGCGGAAGAATCTAAACATCTTACAGCCTTTGCCACTGATTGGAACTTGTATGAATACAACCGCGTGCCTTTCGTGCTCCCCACGGGAGCAGCCGTGCTTACGAGACTGCTAGACAGAGTCTTCTCCGACATCAGATTTGAGTATCTATACCATTATCTTGATGATGTCGTCGTATTTTCTGAGACCTTTGAAGAACATCTAGATCATCTGAAAGAGGTCCTGAGTCGCCTTCGTAAGGCAGGATTAACGGTGAAGTTGTCCAAGGTTGCCTTCGCTAAACCTTCCATGTCATTTCTAAGGCACAGTGTGTCGCCCGATGGTGTCGCTGTAGATCATTCTAGAACACAGGCCATCCGTGATTTCCAACCTCCTAAGGACATCAAAGGAATTGCCAGATTCATTGGTATGGTGAATTTCTTTAGGAAATTTATTCCTAACTTCGCTAATAGAGCGACTCCCTTGAACTTACTCCGCAGGAAAGGTGTCAAATTTGAGTGGGGGCCTTCTCAACAAGCCGCTTTCGAAGACCTCAAATTAGCCCTTTGTAATGCCCCTGTCCTCGCTATGCCCGATTTCTCTAAGAAATTCATCGTCCAAAACAGCGCGTCGTCGACGGCGGTAGCTGCAGTCCTTCTTCAACGGACTGAACTCGGGAGGCGACCCATCGCCTATGCCTTTAGGACATTATCAGCCCAAGAATCCAAGTATTCCATCTATGAACTTGAGGGTTTGGCTGCCTTATTTGCACTAGAAAAGTTCCGCCTCTATTTGGAACATGTTAATTTCGACTTGGAGACAGATAACCAAGCCTTAAGCTGGGTCTTATCCAGGCCACGTCGTACGGGTGGTATAGCCCGCTGGGCCATCAGAATTTCTGCCTTCCAGTTTGACGGTAGGCATATTAGAGGTAGCCGTATGTTTTCTAATGATGTAGAGACCTCTGAACAGGAAGACAGTTCTTCTCTTCCCGAGTCCATATCGCCTGGTGTAAATGCCATTCTAACGGATGCGCCCATGTTATTTAGGGATATTGAAAAATATCAACGTGAAGATCCAGTGCTGGCTCATATTATGGAAACTCTTTTTCTGGGGAACATGTCGTCCCTTATGTATTGAGGAATGGTGTTTTATGTTGCCCGTCGGGGCATGATAAGATGACGAAAGTAGTGGTTCCAGCTGTTCTTGTGCCTATGATCTTCAAGTACTATCATGAGACCCCATTAGGGGGTCATTTAGGCATCTTAAAAACTCGAGAAAAGATCAGAGAAATGTTCATCTGGAAAGGTATGGACGGCGAAATTCGTGAATTAGTAAAGGCTTGTAAACCTTGTTGGCTTAGAAAACCTATTATGTCCACCAAGCTAGGCTTATTGTCTTCTCATCAAGCTTCGCGCCCCATGGAACGTTTTTACATCGACTACGTAGGACCCCTCCCCCTATCAAAGGGGAATGCCAATAAATTTATCTTTGTGTGTGTAGATGGTTTTACAAGATTTTCTTCAAAACTCGAGAAAAGATCAGAGAAATGTTCATCTGGAAAGGTATGGACGGCGAAATTCGAAATTCCGACTAAACTGGCTACCGCTCAGTCCACCATTTCTTGTTTAAATTCTATCTTTGCTTATTTTGGTCCGTGTCAATATATTGTGTCTGATAATGCTAAAGCCTTTACCTCTAATCTCTTTCCTATATTCTGTTTTGATCTATCTATCTCACATGTAACAACTTCTCCATACTATCCTCAACCATCTCTTGCTGAACGGGTCAATCGTAATCTGAGGTCGGCTCTTACTGCCTATCATCACGACGATCACTCCAGGTGGGATACATCCCTGCATTGGTTACCCTTCGCTTTGAACTCGGCGGTTCATGAATCTCATAAATTCACCCCTGCTTCATTGATGTTCAAGTTTGTACCCAACACGCCGCTCTCTAACCTTTGGTCTCTTAGTGATATTCTGTCTGAGACAATAGATCCAGATAATATTAAAGATCTTCGGAAGAAGGCTAAGGCAAACCTTAAAATTTGTCATGAAAAGTTTAGGGAAAGATATGATCGTGGACGGAGGCCCACCAATTTAAAGGTAGGAGACTAAGTAATGGTCAAGAATTTTGTTCCCGCGGGCAAGCTTGCCCCCAGATTTCATGGGCCGTGCATTATTTTAGATTTTCTTACGCCGGTCACATTGTTAGTGAGCAATCCAGCCACAGAGAGGATATTTAGGGTCCACATTTCTCAAATTAAACCCGTGTAAAATCAGGGTTAACCTTGCCATTAACATTCTTCTGGGAACCTGAAGTTTACATTTTTTCTCTAAATCCTAGGCCTTCTGCCCCTTATATTTTTACACTGGTTTTTTTTAATCTGCTCTGTATAAATATTGTAAAACCTTCTCCGAGGTACTCTGCTGTCCTCTCCGTACAGCTCCCGTCTCCTGCTAAACCACACCAGTGGCATTAAAATAAAATAAAAATTTCCACGCCGCTGGCCCCTCTGCCTCACCTCCAAGATAATACCCTAAAGCAAAAGTTTCCAACAAAATTCTGCTGCCGTGATCTTACTGTTTCAGTGCCCCGCAGCCGTGCGGCGCCGTACCGCCACTGAGGTGGGGTACGGGCCTACTCCACTCCAGGGAGGTCAACCAGTGTACGGCGCGCCGGAGCCCTCCTTCCGGCCAACGCTGATGTGCGGCGCACTAACCGCAAGCTACTCGTGGACTGTAAATAAAGTTCGCATCTGCGGCGTGCTTCACCACGACTACCCCTCCCATAGTAGCGGGAGAGGTGTATCTCAGGGTAGTTGAGGGGTTCGGGCGACCTCGACAGAACTTTGGCAGCGGCGAATGGTCTTGCCGTCAAAATTAATTGACAGCTAATGTACTTCTTCAGCAACATGGACACTCTTTTTCGGCAATTAATAATTTCTTGCTTCAAATCAACCTTTGGTGCACTTAGAAAAATATTACTTCCATGAATTAATGTTTTTGTTTCGCAATTCTACTACTACAAAGAAATTCTAAAACTGGACTTAAACTAGTCACACCCGTAAATATTAAACAACTTAAAAGACCTCCGACTACCGGTACTGAAAATTTGTATTTTCTCTTCTAAATTCTCCTTCAACCAATCAGCAACAAACTTGGACTTTGTTTTGGAAAAAAAGCTAATTTCTTCTGTGTCACGCTTTGGAAGGACTTTCTTTTTGGCGGGGGGGGGGGGGGAGGGCTGTACCGGGCGGTACACCTCTACGACGCAAATTCAAACCTTGCGCCAATTGAAACTCCTCTACAAGAGAAACCATGAACTTTAACAACTGAATCTCCCCTACGATTTATCAGAAGATGCCACTGTGTGTTTTTGATTTGCTTTTGTTTTTCATTGATCAAGAAGTGTGAACATTCTCTAACAGATGTCTCTACCAAAAACTATGATAACGAACTCTGGTGTAAGGGAATAAACCTTCTTGGAGAAATGTTGTATTTATAAGTTTTGTCTTTACTAAATTTTGTTCTGTGGTTTGTGGGTTGGCAATATTAATCCTTTCCTTCGCCTGTTTTGAATTTAGCCAATCAGTAATTTCTGTAATTAATTCTCCTCCAATCATAGCTTTCTTCTTCAAATTTCCATGTGTAACTCTTAGACGACCAATAAAAATTGAGTGGGTGTGTCTACTCATTCCTGAAAGGTCTCAAATTTTCCGCGAGTGTATAAAAACTGCTGATTTCCTTGTTTCCGGGCCACTCGTATAACATCTAACTCAGTATGTGAATATGTAGCAGGGGGCGGGAAGCGCCTCTTTCTTCAAGCATCAGCTCTTCAACAAGGTAATGGCCTCTTAACATCTTTATTTATTGCTAGCTCAGCAGTTTAACTCGCGGGGAAAGTTCGAAACCTTTAATATGTAACCTATATCTTTAAATATGTAAGCCTTTCAATCCTTGTAAAAACTTCACATAACTTGAACTGTAATTCGGGGATAGAGAGTGCTTTACCCTCTCGAGCTCCCCTTCATTTTGAAATAGAGGTGACTACGTTTTCATAACCGTTTCTTCTCTGCTTTAATGTATTAAACTTTTCTCATACGAGTCACCTCCCTAGCATGGGATTAGCCCCGCTGTATCGGCCTAGCGCTACTTAGGTTTTTAAATGTGTATTTAGGAGTGCTAGTTCACGCCTCCAGTCCTTTCTGTACTTTGGGCCAGTAACTTAACCTGATGTTTTGTTTTCTTCATGCGAAGGCCCTGTAGGTTGGGTATAAAATACCCCTGTTTCTTTGTGTGCCTTGAGGGCAGTTAGAAGTGAAGTTTGTTGTGGCCTTTGATAGGCTTGTAAAATTGAGAGCAGGTCAGCTCTTTTCGGGTATTTGAATAGTGCCTCTGAGAAGCTTGTGATTTAAAGGTGGGAGCAAGTGCTCCTTGTATGAAGGGGTTTTCTGCCCCTGGGATCAAATGTGTGACTTGGCAAAGTTCAGCTTGTAGCTCGAGGAATATAAAATGGGGCTCGAAGCCCAAATCTTGTAACGAACTGTAATTTCTAATTTCTTAATTTGTTGATATGTTACTTGGTACCTGTTATACTCTGTTATTTGTTGATTTTGAAAAGAAAATATAACCTTTGTTAAAGTTTTAAATTAACTTTAATTTTGGTAGTTGAGACCTATTCCAGCTCGCACCTTCTTTCACCTCTGACTTCCACGGATAACTCCGTAACAATAACAATAACGAACTGTGTCATTACAAATAATAACTCTGTATTCACTATTGTTATTTCGTTTCGGTGTTTTCCAAATTCGTACATTCCTCATCGCCACACGTTTCATTCCTGACTTGTGTCAATGTCATCTTTCATATGTGTGTACACTTGTTATGTTATGTCACCCTCTCAGACTGATTCTGATGATTTCGTCTGATTCCGCTTCGAACGGTAGCGCTGTACACCGTCCGATGAGCCATCTGGTGACGAATGAACGTACCACTTCCACTTCTATTATTACGACTAAATTCAAACCTCATTGCTTGAGGAGGCTTTGTCGTGAACAGTCGAGATATCCTTCTAAAGACGCAGAGCAAAGTTCTCTGCGAAACGTAAAGAATTTCACCGCATTTTCTTCACACGGCATGTGCTCAAAAGCCTGTATCATGCCAATAACTATGATTTTTCCTTTTGTTTATTTGAGGCTCCTTGGACCTCGTAGTTCTTAAGTCTGGCGAGCTTCCTTTTAGCCCTGTATTCCTTCAACTTTGTTCTTGGTTTGCTTTCTTTCCTGAGTCCACTTCACTCCCACTGCAGGACGCCATGTTTTAGCAGTCTTACTTGTGTTCCGCACCCGACTTTATTGAGCTTTTGTACCTTTCACGCCTCTTTGCTGTGTTCTGGTGATATCCTGTTTCCTCTAAGAGAGAGACTTGTTCTACTAGTGTTAAGGAAGAATCTCTTTCGTAACTTTGCAGGTCCACCCGCTCCAGTAGTGGTGGTCAGCGGTGGTGTCAGAAGTCTGACCGTTCAGTGGAACATCACTGATTGTATACCGGCCGATGTAACAGGGTATACAGTTTCTGTGATTCCCCAAGGACCCAAAGGAGATGACTGTGAAGAGATTGATGAAATTGTCTCAAAGAATGTCACTGCTGGAGAAGAAACTGAGGTCACCTTCTCTGATCTCCAACCTTATTACGACTATCAAGTGAATGTCACCGTGAATACGAAAAGTGGGGAAGAGGCGACTGGCACTGGTTACGCAACAACGGCCGAAGGCGGTGAGTGCTTCTGAATCTTGTTATAACTCTTATTCTAGTTCCAGAAACTGAGGTTTTTTCATCTCCATGCATTGTGTACGGCAGTGATCTCCCCTTCCTACCATATTTCTCCAGGAACAGAGTATTTATTTAATGTGTATAAAGTCGTTGTCTCTTCGTTCTCACAAGAGAAACAGGAGGTGTATATTGGGGACCATGTGGAGTGGGGGTCAGTATAGTCTGAGTTTGCTTCAGGACGAGCAGGCACCAAATAGTAAAACTATATTAGCTGTTTGTCACACGTTCCGTCTCGTGTCAACAGAGAGCAGTGGGACACTTTGGAGATCACCTAATTCCTTCCGGAACTCTATTCCAATACATTTTTGCTCCTGAGATACCTATATGTAGGACATTTTGAAAGAAATTTCCTGAGGACAGATGGCCTTCCTACAAATGTTCCCGAATTGCGCGGGGTGATAAAGTCTTTCTCAATCAACTTGTTTAATCATGTTCAGAAACGTTATGAACACATAATCATCATGTAGCAGTCCGTTACGTCGGCCAAGTCGGCGGCTCATCCATTGCAGACACGACTACCGGGTATGACTACTCGAAATTAAAGTCTTGAAATATAGTAACGGTGAAAATAAAACAATTCAATTTAAAATAATATAATTAATTAACAAATTAATAAAAAGACGCACAGCTTCTCTGTACCTTTGCATTTGTGCCTAAGGTTCTGCTTAAACTAAAAGCCATCATCATTAAGTTATCATAGCGGAACAGCACATGGAAGTCTCCGAATTCGTCTTCCATGAGGAACCGTGCTTCGGTCCACTTGAATATTGAAAGTTCAGTGTTCTAACAAGGACCGTTCTTACAGACCGCCCGGCTAACATAACCTAGATAGTGCTAGTTACTTATTGTTAATACACATTTGAGTCATTTGGTGTTCCAAATGAAAATAAAATACTGTAAATCTGTTTGTTTAAATGATAAATCTTCATCATAATTGTAACAACTGCTTGACTATCACGTAGTTCCACATGATGTTACAAACTGTCTGATATTACTGTTAATGCCATGAGGGGGAACAATTGGAAATTGATTATTTTCATTTCTACGTAGTATTCTCGAACCACCTACTCATTTCTGCCACGCGGCTGGGGAGAACACTGAAGTTAGAGTGAAATGATTCAGACTATGAAATAATATTGCATCACTTGTATCGTAAACTGACATAAACAATACACTCCGGGAAAATGAATAAAGAGCACCTAGAATTCGCCAGTCCAGCAAAGGGACATTTTATTTACACACTCTTGAGGACGTATACAACACACGATCACACGAAGCGAGACATACGCAACTGAGTACAGTCGACAGAGCGTGGACAAAATGAGCGCTAGTAGCGTTTAGACCGTACTTTGCAGAAATGCAGGCTGCAAATCTCCAATGGAGACGATCGTAGAGGTGACGAGTGTAGTGTTACGGAATGGCCTGCCATGGAATTTGCACCTGGTGCCTCAGTTGGGCCCGGTTCCGACCGCACAGGATGACGTTTCATCCGGCCCCAAACGTGTTCAATGGGGGACAGATCTGGGGATCGTGCTGGCCAGGGTAGTTGACGAACACTTTGGAGAGCACGTTGGGTGGCACGGAATACAAGTGGACGTGCATTGTCCTTCCAGAGAAGAACTGCCAGTGTAGGGTATGACTGCTCACACCTGGACCCGACTAGGAAAGGCCGAGACACCGTCCTGAACTGGAGACGTCCCTCGTTATCGGTGATCAAGGAAATGAAACTAATCCTACAGCAATAAAAATCGGAATTAAATTCAGATGGGGGGTTTAAACAAAATTGAAACAAGGTTCATATTGAGAAAAGCCAGTAATGAAAAGATACTTAAAAGATTCAAACAATAGCATACCTTGTTGAAGAAATCTCTCAACATCATGAAGTGTGCGTGCTGTTATTACACTCCAATATTAAAATTAAAAATTGCCACATAGCTCACCTCCTCTAATAGAAACTTGGTACATCCTGTGGCAATATTATCACAATTTTCACGGCACAATAAGGTCGTTTCTTTCACGAGATCCCGTTTTTAATTCATAGTACTCGCGTGTTTACACGCCATTTTTCACACTACAATAGCATCGTCTCATCAAAGCTTCCACGCATCAAGGAGAATAAAGGTAAGAAGAAGATCAAAAACTTTAGATAATAACAACCCACAGAGACCAACATCACTGTACCAAGGCTCAAAGATTATAATCCCAAAGACACCTACGGGCATGCCCACAACCCAAAGAATAAATTAAACAAATATGGCGCCTTCACGGGCGAGCCATCGGCCAAGATCAGGACATGGCAAAAATAAATAAAGCAGTATCGAGATGAAACACAAAACACACAACCAAGATTAAAAGTGAAAATACAACTGACCGACACGTCACCTTCGCACTCCCCTGACTCACGGACACGCACTCACACATTCACACATTTGTCGGCATGGGCAAAAATATGAGCGGCAGCTCTATTTTATTAGATCAACACCAAACCACATAGTATAACTCATCTGGTCACAACAACGGGTCTCGCATCAAACAGCTAACAGCGTGCACATTCCAAACCATTCAATAACGAGATCGGATAAATAGTCCGTACTCAAGTCCATCGTGTCTCGCGCTCCGTACGACCAGAATTGAGCTTCGAGTCGACACTGCGTGCTTACATGCAATGGATGCCAAAATACCATACGACGCTGTGTACAGCAAAATCAGTTTGAGATCCAGTTACCAACATCGCATAATCATAATAAGAACAACAGACACACATTCCATTCATGCTGCGGGCCGGAAGAGGCGTATCATCATCATACATACATACATACATACATACATACATTATCATTATAGGCTGTTATGCCTTTCAGCGTTCAGTCTGCAAGCCTCTGAGAATTTACTAAACGTCGCCACAATCCTCGATTTGCAACTAGTGTTGCGGCTTCATTTAGTTCTATACCTCTTACCTTTAAATCCTTAGAAACCGAGTCTAACCATCGTCGTCTTGGTCTCCCTCTACTTCTCTTACCCTCCATAACAGAGTCCATTATTCTCCTAGGTAACCTATCCTCCTCCATTCGCCTCACATTGTTACCTGCGTAACAATTTTTCCCTCTTGGGAAATATTTTCGAAACTGGCCTCATGGCTGTGGAAAAACTGTGTCCTTCTTTATTTCTTCCTTTCAAAACTTATTGCCCGGCTGTCTGTATGCACGTCCTATCGGTGCCTGACTGTATTCTCCTGCACTCTAGTGGCGTAGGTATGTACTACCTCGCGAGCTACGTTACCACTCAGGCGCTTGCCCTCTGCGCACATGTGATCGTTGGGGCCGGCACTGCGGAATCTCGGGAAGTCGCCATTGCTGTTTGGTGAGAAGGAAGAGATGGACGTGTGTGGCTTCTCCCTCCCTAAGGGAGATCATTTCTCCGAAAATGTTCGAGCCTGGCTAAGGTTACATACGTGGGGCTTTTGCCCTGGAGAATTCTGCAAGTGTTTTGGTCTATTATTCCTCGTCTGGAATTTGCATGTTATGTTTTTTTTAAGTAAGTAAGTAGCATATTCTACCGAAGCTGTCCTCACGACTTTCATCTGGAAGAGACTGTAAGTGTTGTTACAACTAAACCTTTACTGATTTTTTGGTGAAAGACCTGAAAATTTTCCTATGTGAAGAAAGTGTGTGCGACACCATGTAACTGGCGTCATCTAAAAAACTAAGTCTTGCCTTGTGGAATTTTAAATTTTCGGCTTGTTAATTGGAACTTATAGCATGTGTAATTAGGTCTGTTAAATTGGGGCTTGCGTACTGTGTGAAAGAACGTTTTGGTTCCTTCGAAAACGTAATTGGGTAACCTAGTGTTTATTAATAACCTTTCTAGGCCTAAAGGTTTTGTGATAAAGGCTATCATTTTACTGGAATAATTTAACAAGCGAGTCGCTTCAGGGATGTGGGTGTTACGTGTACAGTGTGTCCCGGTACCTTTCTTTCTTGCTTCTCTGGTTGATTTTATTTTAATTTAACTTAATTTTATTCTCCCTTTTGGGTTTTGGGTTATTTTCTGCGTCTGTTTTCTTGGTCCTTTGTTAGTTTTCGCCTATTGTTGTTTGCGAGCTGTGATTGGCCCCTTCCTTCCCTTGACCCATTGTTGGTCGTTGCCATGGGAATGCTAATGTTGTTGATGTTGTTGTGATGGGATTGATGATTTGTATATGATGTGCCGATGATGAATTCTACCTTCTCCGCGGATTTCCTTGGTCCATTTAATTTTTCTTTGAGATTTTAATTTTACCTTCTGCTCATTTTTCCTCCCGGTGTTTCGGTGCTTATTATTATTATTATTATTATTATTATTATTTTAACTTCTTGAAAAGTGCACGTAATACCTACCCATCCTTGCAGGGGGTCGTTTGACACATCCTAAAAAGGGGTTTTCAGTATCAATATAAAAAACTGTTTCTGTCAAGGTTGTTTCTCACGGTTGAAAGGATGTTAAAAAAAACTTTTGTACTGTACCAAGAAAACCTTTGGTTGTAAGAAAACTTGAGAGTTCATGAGGGGTTTCATAAATCTACATTATCTTGCTAAGTCTTTCAAGAACTAAATAATTATTTTCTTTATAAACGGTCGACCGTAGGGTTTTGGTTTGAGTTTAAATATTTTTAAATTTTTAATTTTATTATTTTCCAGCGAGGATATTCCTTCCTATTTGTTTATCACTTAATTATGCTGATTAAATATCTTGTTCCCCAAGGTGTTGGTGTTTTCCTTTAAAAGGGGTGATAATTTGATATGACCAGGTGTATTTTATCCGCTCCTTTGGGGGCCCTGTTTAATTTTCTCATGGTAAGTGACCTTTTTTCTTTAATTTGTCTTTGTCTAGCACGTTTCCACGTATCTGAACCGTGCCTTTGGTACACGGTCAGACCCTTGGTGCTGTCACTTGGGGTAATTATGCCTTTTATTGCTCTAAGTGTTACAGTTCGTGGCAGCAGAGCTTTAGTTAATTGATTTGTGTGCCTCTTACTTGGATATACCTGTAGGTCTGTTGCATCCTCATTAAATTTATTTTGGCACTGTGTACTATATGCTTTATCTCCCTTTCAATAAGCTTTTCTATTTTGTTTGTGGCAACCACCTGAGTTTTTTTGCATTGTCCCTTTAAAAAACCTGGTCATTGGGGAACTTTGAATTATTTGAGGTTTCAAAGAGTGTAAAAAACTGAAACTTGTAAAGTATCTTACTGTGAAAGGAACGCTTTTATTTGGATTAATTATTTTTGATTTATTGTTTCATGTACATCAACTATGGCGAGGGCTGTGCTGTTCCCATTCCAACTCAGGAAATCAGAGCGAGTTTATGAGCTCACTATCAGGGGTATCAATCCTGCTAATACTGTTGCCGAGTGCGCTGCTTTGCTGACATCGCATGTCCAGGTTCCTATTAATCTTGATTCTGTAAAGATGTGCTGCAACTTTGGTGAGTCCTTAAATTTAATTACTGACTGTCTCTCGGAGATAGAGGTTGTCAGACAAGAATTCATTGAAACTTCCCCCACTAAGGGGCAGATTAACAGACTTAAGGCTAGGGTGTGGCATTATTTAGGCCGCATCCAAGATTTGATTACTATGTGTCCCCAACCTAGTCTTGTTTCTGAAAGTACAAAGCTGTTGACCATTGCTTCTAGTATTTCTGCTGAACTAGATATAATGCTAGCAAGTAAGGATATGGAGAATTTATCAGTTGTTGAGAGGGAAACCTCATTACCTTCTAGTCATGCTGATGCCTCACTTAATAATCAAGCTTCATGTTGTGCTGCCTCCCCAGTTCTTGAAAATTTGTTAGCCCGTTTAAATTGTGCTCCCTCTCACTCTTCACTGAAGGATCTTTTCAACGGAGTTAAAAATTTCTCCGTCAATTCTATTGAAGAAAGTACCAGGTTTCTGAGGTTCCTGGTAGAAATGACAGAGTCAGGTAGCGTGTATTCTGTCGATGACTTGGGAATTTTCCGTGCCCTATTCTCTCATTGTGAGGGAATTTTGAAACGTGAAATTTCTGAAGCAATTTCAAATAATTTAACCATTATGGAATTTCATGAACTTGTATTGTCTAAATTTATTCCTTCATTGGCATTGCCGAGTTTGATTCCTCAGTATTGCTTCCGGACTCAATTGCTCCATGAAAACCTTTTGAACTATGTACTAGACTTGCAGTTTTATTGCAAGGTATTTAGAATTTCGGTGCCAGAGGAGGAAATGGTGGCCCGTATTCTGAAAGGTATTTCCCCTGCCTATCGTTCATACCTCTCCCTCACCAAGAGTCCGACTAATTTTCTTGAATTGGAAGCTGCGTGTACCTTTGCTGAAGATGTAAAGCACGGAGATGCCGCAAGACCTATCTGCCACCCTCCTCCTACTGTGAACCCTGTTTCGCCTCAAACTAGGGATAGTGGGTCTTCTAAAAAATGTTATAATTGCGGGTCACGTGATCACCTTAGGAATGCTTGCCCCTCAGTCAAGCGTGGCTCTGGTCCTTGTTGTTATTTGTGTGGCTCGAGGCAGCACCTTAAAAAGAATTGCCCTACTTCGTTCCGAAAACGCAGTCAATGACTAAGGCCTAATGGTAATTCTGGTGAATCGCTTGCGCCAGAAATTTTTGTGGATTCTGGAAAGGTTATTTGCCCGCGGGCACGCAATAAGATTTCTGCTTTGGTTGAGTCTAAAAGTACCTTCGCGAAAGTGGAACTGAATAATGAACCCATTGTTGCTCTTATGAACTCGGGTAGCGTCGTCACCTTAATTGATGCTAATTGGTATGATGAAATGAGGTCCCCTTGTAAACTGCCTGAGTTGAAGAAGGTCAATGTTGCATGTGTCACGGCTAATAAGCATAATATGAAAATTTTAGGGTCCGTTGATGTGAAATTGCGTATTGGTAATTTTACTTGGAAAGTTCTTTGCTTGGTAACTCCAAAGCTAGCGTGTAGCATGATTTTAGGTACGGACTTCTTGTCAAGAACTGGTTTAATTTTGGTTCTCCAGGCTAGGAAATTTCACTTCAAATTTTCTCCAAATTGTAAATTCGATATTATTGATGGTCCTTCGGGTACCTTCAGTGTTTCTTGTGTAGGTAGGGCGCTTCCTAGGGAGAACAACGAAATAGATCAGTTGGATCTTAGTCATTTGGATTATCAGCAGGCTAATAGTGTGCTTGACTTGTGCCACCAAGTTAGGAGTTACTGATGTTCTTGAGTATCAGATTGAGCTATCTGATAACACCCCTGTTAGATCTCCTCCTTACCGTCTTTCACCACCTAAGATGTTAGAACTCAAAAAGATTATTGATCAGATGCTTGCACCCTCTGGGGGCTATCGTGCTGTAATTGACTACAGGGCTTTGAACCGCAAGATCATCTTGCAATCTATCCCTTTACCGGATTTGCACACTTGTTTTGGGTGGTTCTCAGGAGCCAAGTTTTTCACTGTGTTAGATCTCAATCAGGCGTATTACCAAGTCCCGTTGTCTAAGTCATCTATTCCACTGACTGCTTTCATTACTGATTGGAACCTTTACGAATTTCTGAGACTTCCGTTCGGGATCTCTTGTGGTGCAGCCGTTCTTACGAGGCTGTTAGATTCAATACTTTCGGGTATTAAATTCAAGTTCGTTTTTCATTACCTGGACGACCTGGTAATTTTCTCAAATTCCTTTGAAGAACATGTCGAACATGTTAGAGAAGTCCTGGATCGCTTGCGAAAAGCTGGACTAACTGTTAAGTTGTCAAAGGTAGCGTTTGCTAAGCCGAGTATGTCTTTCCTTGGACATGTGGTTTCCTCTGATGGTGTCTCCATCGACCACTCTAGGACTCAGGCTATTAGGGACTTTCAACCCCCTAAAGATGTCAAAGGCATCGCACGTTTCGTGGGCATGGTGAACTTCTTCAGGAAGTTCATTCCAAATTTTGCAGAGATAGCAGCTCCTCTAAATCATCTCAGACGTAAGGATGTCAAGTTCATCTGGGGCCCCTCCCAGCAAGAAGCCTTTGAGACCCTGAAGCTTGCCTTGTCAAATTCTCCTGTGTTGGCTATACCCGACTTTAGTAAACGCTTTATTGTACAAACCGATGCCTCTGGAAAAGCAGTTGCTGGTGTACTCTTACAGGAATATGAGGATGGTCGTAGACCGGTTGCCTATGTGTCTAGGATCCTCAATGATCTGGAGAGTAAGTACTCCATCTATGAATTAGAATGTTTGGCCGTGCTGTTTGCTCTTGAAAAATTCAGACCTTTCATTGAACATGTAAATTTTGATCTGGAAACAGATAATCAGGCTCTGTCGTGGGTCTTGAACCGTCCAAAAAGAACGGGCAGAATCACTAGATGGGCGCTTAGGATCTTAGCCTTCAGTTTTCAAGTAAAGCATATTAGGGGGTCGGAAAATGTCATCGCTGACAGCCTTAGTAGAATGTTTGACGGGAGTTTTGGTCTTGATGAAAAATCTAAGGCTGAAGAATATGATGAAACTAATGTTGCTAGTGTGGGTGCCATTCTTTCGGACCTACCTCTGTTGTACCATGAGTATGCAGATCATCAAACGGCTGATCCTGATTTGAGAGAAATCATCGACAAAATTAGTGATGGTATTGTGGTTAAACCTTATTCTCTGGTGAAGGGTGTCTTATGCTGTAAAGGTCGAAGGGACACTAATTTCAAAATTGTTGTACCCAAGGTTTTAGTGCCAATCATCTTCAAGTACTATCACTCTTGTCCCATTGGTGGCCGTTTAGGCACCTTTAAAACTAGGCAGAAAATTGGACAGTTCTTCGTTTGGAAAAGAATGGATGGTGATATCCGAAACATGATTAGGTCCTGTAATATTTGTTCTATCAGCAAACCTAGTTTGAACAACCGTGTAGGTCTATTATCTTCTTCACAAGCTTCTCGCCCTATGGAACGGTTATTCATCGATTTCGTTGGTCCGCTCCCTCGCTCTACCTTGGGAAACACTCATATCTTCGTTGCTATTGATGCGTTTTCTAGATTCTCTTGGATTTTTCCCACTAGATCTACGACTGCTCGTACGACTATAAGTTGCCTTAATTCTATCTTCGCATCCTTCGGCCCTCCCAAGTTTCTGGTTTCTGATAATGCCAGTGCTTTCACTGGTCACTTGTTTAAGAAGTACCTTTTTGAGCTGAGCATTTCCCATGTCACCACTACCCCTTACTATCCTAACCCTTCTTACGCCGAGAGGATGAACAGGAACCTCAAATCTGCTCTAATTGCATATCATCACAATAACCAATCCAAGTGGGACTCTTGCCTGCACTGGTTGGCTCATGCCTTCAATTCTGCCACACACGAAACTCATGGTAAAACCCCCATGTCACTTATGTTCTGCTACACCCCGTACTCTCCTATTTCCAATGTTCTGGGCATTGATGATCTTCTTCCAGACTTGTCTAAACCAAATGACGTTCAGAAAATCTGGGATGAAGCAAAGAAGAAGTTGTCAGTATCCTATGAGAAAGGCAGGGTTAAGTATAACAAGGGTAGAAAGTCACCTAGGTTGAAGGTTGGAGATCAAGTTTTTGTCAAGACCTATCCCATTAGCAAGGCTATTAACAAGTTTTCAGCCAAACTTGCTCCTCGGTATCATGGTCCCTGTACTATTTTACAGTTTTTATCTCCGGTGTCGGTACTGGTGAGTGACCCCATCGCCAAGAGGATTAGACGGGTTCATTTGTCCCAGTTAAAAACAGGTTAACGCATATTTGGACTTGCGGATGAGAGCTACCTTTCAGTGAGCAAATTTGATTGGTCTCCGTGGGTTATTATGTAATTATTCTGGTCTAGTGTTAATTTTAATCATGTGATATTTTTCTCCCTTTTCTCGTGTGCTGTATTTATTTTGAGGAGTTTTGGTGTTGCTTGTCGTACTTAAACTTCTTTCCCTGTCAACCATGGTTGCTTAGTTGGGTGAGAATTTTTACCACGTGTTTAAGCTTTGGTACCTTATCTGCTGCGTTCACGCCTCCGGTGATTCTTGGCATGACCATGTAGTACTTTCTAGCGTGTACTTGTTCTAAACATTGTATTTTGAAAAGGTAATTGCGGTTTGCGAGAAATGTGTGTACTTTCTCTTGCTCTATTGGCACCCGATTTCTTAATTGTTAATATCTAACTACTCTTTGGGTCTGGGTGCAGGTCTCTCCGTCTATCATAATTCGATTGTATCCTGATCATTTACGTTTGCAAAATTTTGATAATAAATTTATTTATTGGCTCTTGTACTGCTGTTGCCTTGGTTTGGTACTCATTTGGAAAATTCTGGGCAATTTCTGCTCTGTGCGTTGTTAATCCGGTAGGAAATCTGTTAGTCTCCTAACCCCTATTTATCTTGCCCTGTCCTAGTCTTTGGTCCTAGTTCTTGTTATCTGATTCCTTGCGGGTAATATTTCGGTTATCTATTCCTATTGTGGTTTGTTAGGTGTGCTTTGTTGAAACGAATTAGCTTTTGGTTTCCTTGTTGGTGTAAGTTGACTAGGATCTGGATATACCCGGTGTTATGGTCCTGTTGCTTATGTTTTGGATCGGATGTGGGTAATGGCAATGGCGGAACTCTGTCAATTGGAATTGGTGGTGGTTGGTTGTTTGTCTCTACGGCATGGACTTCACAGTCTTCACTGCCTTCTATCTCCAATTTCTGGTGACACGATTCCCTAGGTTGCGAGTGCTCTGATGTCCTTCTCTGGGGCATTTCTGTTATCTGTTGTGAATTCCCGGTTTACTAAGTTATCCTTCCCAAATCATTCTTGTACCGATGGTTTTCTGGTAAAAAGAAAAAAAAATACCCTGCCCCGGCTAACCTATTTTGGTAAATTTTTCTTTGGGCTTTCCTTCCTGGTTGTGGCAGTTAACTAGCTGGTTTCTTATTGTATTTCTGCTTGCAAGTGGTATTAATTCTATCCTCTTCTGAAGTCCTTACTTCCCTGGTTTTGTCTCTAAGTGGTGTATTATTCTTGTAGTATGTTATTTAATCGAGTTGTAGCTCCATGTCGTCCTGCCCAGTCTATTTGTTATTGTGGTGTTTTGCACGTATTGCACTAATGGATCCTGAACCTGAGGAGTGCTGTCTCCTTTCGTGCCTTGTAGGTATTGGTTTCGGTCCTGTCTTAGAAATGTTGTAAACGGTACCGTGGTTTGGTTTTAGGTTTGCCTTGTGAGGTAGAATGACGGCTTCACGACATGTTGTTGAGGGTAGTTGCTGTTTTCCTCCCTTTTAGCTAACGCATGTCCGTTGTGGTCCATTTTTGTTGTATTGTTGTCGTGTAGTATTGGTTACTTATTATGGCGCTTCGGTATGGGCGGTGTTGCCTTTAATTTACCCTGTGTCCCGGCAGATTGGGAAATAAACCCTGGCATGGATTTACTACTCTCTGTAGGTGTGTCTTATCTGCTTGCATATAATGTGTGATTTCTGTACGACCTGGTCTATTTTTAATTTTAATTCTCTGCATACCCTAGTAATCAGACGTCATCATGCAATTATCCTATACTATAATGTTCTTCTCGAAATAACCTGCCAGCCTATTGGTCCTTTTCCTTCTGGAGTGTTTGAAAACCTTGGCTATCGTTTATCATCTTGTCGTCCTACGGTGCTCCAGTTGAGTATGGGATCAGCTGGTGCTTCATAGGCGGCACTGAAACCTTCCCACTATCTGGTGATGTGTTTGTTTGGTGGTGTTTCTTATTTCTCTGTTATTTGGAGTGTTTTCTAGTTACCTGGTTCGTGACCTATCTTTCATATCTTATTTCCCTTGTACAATGTTAGAGAACTACCTGTGACTGTGTGGCCACAGTGTGAGTCTCGGATATCACCTTGTTCTAGTCTGGATTTGTCCGAGGTTTCTGGTGGATAGCCGGTAGGGAATCTTGTCAGATCTGTGCTCCCATATTCAAAGGCGTTGGCTTGATTGAGGTGCTTTATTGAACCTTTTAATTGATTGAGTCGCCCTTGGTTAAGATATATGTTTGTATGTGCAGTAAAATTGTGAGAAATGTGTTTTTAGATGGGGTAACACTCCTATTTCCTTTCAGCCAATTTTTGTCCCGTTTCATCATGGTGTTAAAGATTGTGTTTCATAACCTCTGCTACCCTCCTATTACTCTTTGCTTGGTGTTGTTTTGGCTCGTTGCTGATGACCAACTATACGCGTACCCTCCATCTGAAAGATCTTGAAGTCTCCAACCGCAGCCTGTACATTCATCTTGTCTTGAGTAATTATTTACTGTAACCCATGTATTTTGATTCTTACCTAGTATCCTATTTCTGGGAGTTTCTCTTAATGGTAATATTAAAAAAAGGGTAAACTATATCCAATCCTGTTTCTTGTTTATTTGGGTTTTGCATGGAATGTATACATGGTATTAAAATTGATTTATTGCTAAATTTATTTCTTGTCCTTGGGCATGTACTTAAAGGGTTTAAGTCTTGTTAATTGGCTCACTGATTGGTGGTTCTATTCCGTTTTAAATTTAATTTAGGGAGGTTGTAAGCTTAATTAACTTGTAGTTCTGTGTAACGTTTTTCAACATCCTTTTCCTTGGTCTGGGTCTTGGTTTCGTAATATTATGTATGGAAGGGAGTTCCTCTTAGCATTTCTGTTCTTGCAATCACTCAGCACCCTTGAGTTGGTGCTTGTCTGTAAGTTTTTCTTTCTATGTAAAGTTGCCTCCTGGTTTCTGTTTGTCAATGGTGACGTTATTGCGTAGCCATCCTGGTAGGATTGGTTGTATGCATTGAATGGTGTTTTGTGGAGATAACCATCTTGGTTTCCTAGGTTATTGTTTTTCTTGTGTATTGAAAATTGTATCCTTGCCTATATATTTTTGTTGGCATGATACCTTAAATGTAATGTAATTTAGTTTTTGGGTATGGATTGTTTAAATAATTATCGTATTCTGTTCCTGTGCCATACCGTAATCTTAAGTCATGTTAATCTAGTTTATGGTTAGGTTAAGTATTTTCGGTTGGACCTTATGATTGTGTTTTACGCTCACCAATGTTGTTTTCTCTCTTCCCTTCCCTTTCTGGGCGTTTTTCCTTTTTGGGGTTGTCGTTACCATCCAAACCAAAGGGTGGAAACCAAATGAAGGCGTTTCTTATCTAACGCAAGTCCTATAATATTACAAATTTAACAAACATGTAGTAATTTAAGTCTAGGTATGTGATCTGGTGCAGTTAAGACCTAGAAGGTCTAATGTTCTGAAAGCAAATAGTTATGAACTTTACCTAAAGGTGTGTATGTACCACAAGGTAGCGTAACCTCCGATCAGATGACGCATACGAACTTGCGGAAGATAATAGTTCGCATTAAAGTTTAGCAAGAAATCTAGAGAAGAAGTGTTCCCTGTGATCTGGACCATTAATAATTTGCCTGCGACTTGGGTGTTGCACAGTTTGGTGCATGGAACTTCATTATTATTGAAAGTGGCTAGACATTTGGTGTCGTCTAAGTGAACTGTACTGTTTCTTTAATTTAAATCACATGTGTTTGGGTTCTTAGTGACTGTTGGACTCGTTCTGCTGGTGGTGCATAAACTGAGGCTGGCGATTGGTGGTCATTTTCACATTCGGACTATTCTACCAAAAACTTTGTTTGCTTCAAGACCACCGCCTTATGATGGTAAACATGTGTGGGACATGTCAAGTTTCGGGGAGGGACACTGTTACCTGCGTAACAATTTTTCCCTCTTGGGAAATATTTTCGAAACTGGCCTCATGGCTGTGGAAAAACTGTGTCCTTAGAAGTGGTTCGCCGCTTCTTTACTTCTTCCTTTCAAAACTTATTGCCCGGCTGTCTGTATGCACGTCCTATCGGTGCCTGACTGTATTCTCCTGCACTCTAGTGGCGTAGGTATGTACTACCTCGCGAGGTACGTTACCACTCAGGCGCTTGCCCTCTGCGCACATGTGATCGTTGGGGCCGGCACTGCGGAATCTCGGAAAGTCGCCATTGCTGTTTGGTGAGAAGGAAGAGATGGACGTGTGTGGCTTCTCTCTCCCTAAGGAGATCATTTCTCCGAAAATGTTCGAGCCTGGCTAAGGTTACATACGTGGGGCTTTTGCCCTGGGGATTTCTGCAAGTTGTTCTGGTTTATTATTCCTCGTCTGGAATTTGCATGTTATGTTTTTTTTTTACGTAAGTAAGTAGCATATTCTACCGAAGCCGTCCTCACAACCTTCCAACTGGATGAAACTGTAAGTGTTGTTGCAACTAAACCTTTACTGATTTTTGGTGAAAGACCTGAAAATTTTCCTATGTGAAGAAAGTGGTGCGACACTAGGTAACTAGCGTCATCTAAAGACTAAGTCTTGCCTTGTGGAATTTCATATTTTCGGCTTGTTAATTGGAACTTATACCATGTGTAATTATGTCTGTTAAATTGGGGCTTGCGTACTGTGTGAAAGAACGTTTTGGATTCTTCGAAAACATAATTGGGTAACCTAGTGTTTATTAATAACTTTTCTAGGCCTAAAGGTTTTGTGATAAAGGCTATCATTTTACTGGAATAATTTAACAAGCGAGTCGCTTCAGGGATGTGGGTGTTACGTGTACAGTGTGTCCCGGTACCTTTCTTACTTGCTTCTCTGGTTGATTTTATTTTAATTTAACTTAATTTTATTCTCCCTTTGGGTTTTGGGGTTATTTTCTGCGTCTGTTTTCTTGGCCCTTTGTTAGTTTTCGCCTATTGTTGTTTGCGGCCTGTGATTGGCCCCTTCCTTCCCTTGACCCATTGTTGGTCGTTGCCATGGGAATGCTAATGTTGTTGATGTTGTTGTGATGGGATTGATGATTTGTATTTGATGTGCCGATGATGAATTCTACCTTCTCCGCGGATTTCCTTGGTCCATTTAATTTTTCTTTGAGATTTTAATTTTACCTTCTGCTCATTTTTCCTCCCGGTGTTTCGGTGCTTATTATTATTATTATTATTATTTTAACTTCTTGAAAAGTGCACGTAATATCTACCCATCCTTGCAGGGGGTCGTTTGACACATCCTAAAAAGGGGTTTTCAGTATCAATATCAAAAACTGTTTCTGTCAAGGTTGTTTCTCTCGGTTGAAAGGATGTTAAAAAAAACTTTTGTACTGTACAAAGAAAACCTTTGGTTGTAAGAAAACTTGAGAGTTGGCGAGGGGTTTCATAAATCTACATTATCTTGCTAAGTCTTTCAAGAACTAAATAATTATTTTCTTTATAAACGGTCGACCGTAGGGTTTTGGTTTGAGTTTAAATATTTTTAAATTTTTAATTTTATTATTTTCCAGCGAGGATATTCCTTCCTATTTGTTTATCACTTAATTATGCTGATTAAATATCTTGTTCCTCAAGGTGTTGGTGTTTACCTTTAAAAAGGGTGATAATTTGATATGACCAGGTGTATTTTATCCGCTCCTTTGGGGGCCCTGTTTTATTTTCTCATGGCACGTGCCCTTTTATTCTTTAATTTGTCTTTGTCCAGGACGTTTCCACGTATCTGAACCGTGCCTTTGGTACACGGTCAGACCCTTGGTGCTGTCACTTGGGGTAATTATGCCTTTTATTGCTCTAAGTGTTCGAGTGTTCAGGTTGAAACTCAGAGGTAAGCGTCATGTACCCTGTAAAATGCAAAAGGTAGAAGGTGAAAACTTAAGGAGTTCTGGTGTGGAAATCCAAAATGGTCCATTAAACACTAGAAGGGAGCATAGTACTGATGAACGATCTACATGGGAAGACCTCAAACAAAATACAGTGACCATTGCAATAAAACATTTTTCTCCAATACAGATTCATCGCAAGTGTTGGAACAGTGATCTTACGTGGCAGATCACAGACCAGAAACACCTGAAAGAAACAGGCTTGCACATTCAAGACAGATATTGTGTCGTGAAATTCAACGTAATTGCCGCTTAGACAAACGTCAGGAATCTGTGAAGAAATTGAAGCTCATGGCCATCACAGTGAGACACGAGATATATACCGTAAAGTAAAGCCGCTGTCAAATAAATACAAACCTCGTGTATGGTCCATAGAAGATTCTAATGGTCATAGGATACATGATATTGAAATTGTATTCAATAGATGGAAACAGTACTGTGAGGAGTTGTATAAAGAAGAGACAGTACAGCCGATGATTGAATGGCGAGATTTTGAACAAGATCCAGATATCTTATTTCAGGAAACAAAAAGGGCAATCACGTCGTTGCGACTGCACATAGCAACGGGTTCTGACAACATAACAGCTGAACTACGGAAAGAGACGAGTGACATTGGTGCTCAAATTATCACAGACATTTGCAGTAAAATATGGAGAAATGGCAAATGGCCACCTGACTGGGTTACATCCATCTTCATCCCGTTACATAAAAAGGGTTCAACAATGAAATGTGATAACTATAGGACTTTATCGTTATTCTCATAAACTAGCAAGTTCATGTTTTATATCTTGAAAGACAGACTCGATAATTATATTAGTTCAAAGATTCCCCCTGAACAAGCTGGTTTCGTCAAAGGAAAAGGCACAAGAGGACAGCTGTTGAACATCAGACAACTAATCGAAAAGAGCAGAGAATTCCAACTTCCTATGATCATTGGCTTGCTAGGAAAGCCTTTGACTGTGTTCAATAGGAGAAACTTTGGTAAGTGTTATTTAAAACTAGCTGTAGTACCCGGCGTTGCCCGAATATTTTCTGAATATTTACCGGTACCTTTAAGATTTGCATTACCAGTTAGTTATGTGTGATGTGAATTTTTATAGAATTCCTTTTTGACTTGCAGATTGATATGTTATGATCTATTATGTAGTTATAAAATTATTTAGATATGCTCGATTTCAAGTTTTAGATTATTTAGTTTTCGAGTAAAACTTCGTCCTTATGGTAGCTCGAATCGACTGGGAAGTATTTGATCCTGTCAAAAATGAATAAGTGATAACTCTATGTATTTAGCTGTCGCACTATAGGTACGATGTACAGAATTTGAACTGTCGAGGAGATTGATCCCCTCCCGCCCTCAACCACTAAGAGATATAAACTCTAGATTGTCACCATTCATCTCAGTGACCCAGAAAACTGTAGATTCGACACTGATTTCGATTATTTTTATATCTCACTCCCCCTCACCCACACCCCAAAGGGGGCTGAACATGAATTAAAAAAAAATCGGAGTGTCACTAATTATTTCAGCTACCACAGAAACTATGGATTCGATAATATTATAGATTATTTTTATAGCACCACCCTCGCTCCCTGCCCATAAGGGTGCTAGGGGTGTCTTACCCTCACGCGGTTTGTCTCCTGATACTAACTGATAAGTGTACCAAGTTTGGTGAAATTGCTCCAGTGGTTTAGGAGGAGATGTGTCATTTACACACCCACACCCACACACCCACGCACCCACGCACACACATACATCAATTTTTATATATAGTAAGAAGATAATATTTTTATATGTAGTTTTTCGATTTATTGTATATCTCACCCCCTTCGCTCCCCACTTGGACATGCAAAAAATCCGGAGTAATACTATTCATCTCAGAGACACTGAAATCTATGGATTCGAAACTGTTTTTAATTATTTCTATATCTCACCCCCCTTTCCTCCCCACCTAAACGGGGGCTGGACTTTAAAAAATTCAAGAGTATTACTTTTCAACTCAGCGACCCCGAAAACTATGAATTCGACACTATTCTCGATTATTATTGTAACAACCCCCCACAGTGATCGTCTCCCGATAGTAAGTAATACGTGTACCAAGTTTGGTTGAAATTGCTCCAGTGGTTTAGGAGGAGATGTATCATTTACACACACACTTCCATTTCTATATATAGTAAGATTTTTACACTCGTACTTCACCCCGTTTCCATCCCCACCCAAAGGAGTCCTATGAGTGCCTTACACAACAGTATATTTTTTCCCGATATTAAGTCTTACTTTCACCAATTTTGATTGGCAGCTATGCCCAAACGTACATACATAATCTCACTGTTCTAGAATCCTGGAGCTGACGTTGCCATGGTTACAGCATTTCATTTCTTTTATCCGATTCCTAGAGCAGGGGTAGTGTGGTGCCAATACCTCCGTAACGGTTGGTTTAGGGCCTTAAAACATGGTTTTCGGGCCCGCAGGGCTTACCGAGTTTCGTTCTTTGCGTCAAGAGGATTAAATTGAGCTAGAGGGCTGAATATTATGATAGTCACGACGCCTCAGTCATGAGGCAAAACGAAGAAGAAGAGGAAGAAGAGGAAGAAGAATATGCTATCAATCTGATTTGATGATGCCCTAGATACCCAGAACGTGACAAGGTGGCGCGCTGTCTTTGAGTCTATAGATAATGTGTTCGATACTGTATCAACGCAAAGTTTCCTTTATTTTGACACTTATGGTGAAATAACGCCTGTCTTTCCAAACATCTAAACTGTTGGGCAAAACTTCATAAAAGGATTCATAGCCTGAGTACCGCCATATACAACACGACAATAAATAATAATAATAATAATAATAATAATAATAATAATAATAATAATAATAATAATAATAATAATAATTGTACCGGGCGGTACACCTCTACGACGCAAGTTCAAACCTTGCGCCAATTGAAACTCCTCTACAGGAGAAACCCTGAACTTTAACAACTGAATCAACTCTACGATTTATCAGAAGATGCCACTGTGTGTTTTGGATTTGCTTTTGTTTTTCATTGATCAAGAAGTGTGAACATTCTCTAACAGATGTCTCTACCAAAAACTATGATAACGAACTCTGGTGTAAGGGAATGAACCTTCTTGGAGAAATGTTGCATTCATAAGTTTTGTCTTTACTAAATTTTGTTCTGTGGTTTGAGGGTTGGCAATATTAATCCTTTCCTTCCGCCTGTTTTGAATTTAGCCAATCAGTAATTTCTGTAATTAATTTTCCTCCAATCATAGCTTTCTTCTTCGAATTTCCATGTGTAACTCTTAGTCGACCAATAAAAATTAAATGGGTGTGTCTACTCATTCCTGAAAGGTCTCGAATTTTCCGCGAGGGTATAAAAACCACTGATTTTCTTGTTTCCGGGCCACTCGTATAACATCTAACTCAGTGCGTGAATATGTAGCAGGGGGCGGGAAGTGCCTCTTTCTTCAAGCATCAGCTCTTCAACAAGGTAATGGCCTCTTAACATCTTTATTTATTGCTAGCTCAGCATTTTAACTCGCGGGGAAAGTTCGAAACGTTTAATATGTAACCTACATCCTTAAATATGTAAGCCTTTCAATCCTTGTAAAAACTTCACATAACTTGAACTGTAATTCGGGGATAGAGAGTGCTTTACCCTCTCGAGCTCCCCTTCAATTTGAATTTGAGGTGACTACGTTTTCATAACCGTTTCTTCTCTGCTTTAATGTATTAAACTTTTCTCATACGAGCCACCTCCCTAGCTTGGGATTAGCCCCGGTGTATCGGCCTAGCGCCACTTAGGTTTTTAAATGTGTATTTAGGAGTGCTAGTTCACGCCTCCAGTCCTTTCTGTACTTTGGGCCAGTAACTTAACCTGATGTTTTGTTTTCTTCATGCGAAGGCCCTGTAGGTTGGGTATAAAATACCCCTGTTTCTTTGTGTGCCTTGAGGGCAGTTAGAAGTGAAGTTTGTTGTGGCCTTTGATAGGCTTGTAAAATTTAGAGCAGGTCAGCTCTTTCGGGTATTTGAATAGTGCCTCTGAGAGGCTTGTGATTTAAAGGTGGGGGCAAGTGCTCCTTGTATGAAGGGGTTTTCTGCCCCTGGGATCAAATGTGTGACTTGGCAAAGTTCAGCTTGTAGCTCGAGGAATGTAAAAACGGGGCTCGAAGCCCAAATCTTGTAACGAACTGTAATTTCTAATTTCTTAATTTGTTGATATGCTACTTGGTACCTGTTATACTCTATTATTTGTTAATTTTGAAAAGAAAATATAACCTTTGTTAAAGTTTTAAATTAACTTTAATTTTGGTAGTTGAGACCTATTCCAGCCCGCACCTTCTTTCACCTCTGACTTCCACGGATAACTTCGTAACAAGTGGTAGCAGAGCGTGTTTGAATGGGTCTCAATTTAGCCCCTGTTAACGGCTAAACATTGCCTTTGATTCGAACTCTTACAATTTTCTCCGTCGCTGGAAATTTTCGATTTTTCTAAATTTGTAAAGTGTCTGACATCATGCCCGGCCCTCGCGATGTCCTCCATCCCGGCTATTTGCGCAAGGAGGAACTGATTTATGAATTAACCATTAGAAATGTTCAATCTGGAGGCACGGTATCACTAAGCTTAAAGATTCTCTTGATTTGCCGATTACCACCCCAACTTTGGGAGAGAAAGAGATTGATGACTCTCTCTCCACGATCACTGACAATACTACTGAGCTAGCATCCGTAGTTAGTTTTTTTGAACGGGGTGATCCTTCACCTAATCAACTTAAACGTGTACAAGATAGATTGTACCATTTTTCCAATAGAGTTAACGATCTGTTGTCTCTAAAGTTGAATGACATTCAAGAGAAGGAGGCTAGTGCTCTTCTCGAAAGCCTTTCTAAACTGTCCACTAAGGTTACCCTATTGTTAACTGGAGCTGTACCTCCCAAAACCGACCAACCCACTCTGGTAAACGTAGTTGGCGAGGAAGACTCTTCTAAAGGAGAGGAAAATAGGACATCTGTAGGAGCTCAACAAACCTCTGCCCCATTAGATAGTGAAATTGAACGTCGTATCTCGTTGAATAATGCCCCTTCCGAAACAGCTTCTTCGCCACTTAGGCCTCTACCCACTATGTCACCTGGCTTCAGCAGTTTGCCCCATCCTTTAGCAATGTTGCTCCGAGGCATTTCGAAGTTCTCCGTTAATTCCACCAGTGATTTTATTGCTTTTCTAAGATTTTTCGTTGAGTTTCTGGATCATGTTCTTGTTTTTTCTCTTTCTCCGTGTCAAATTTTGCAGATCATTTATCCCTATTCAATTGGTGTTTTATTTGACAAAATAGTAAGAGCAATTGCTGATCAATCATCTATAGAAGAATTTCACGCCCATCTGTTAGCTAATTTTATTCCGGCTCGAGCTAGGTCATCACTAATTCAGAAGTACTATTACCGTATACAGCGGCTGGATGAAAATCTTGCCGACTTCGTCCAAGACATCAAATTCTACACCAGAGTATTTGACCTCCATTTTGCTGAAGATCAAATTGTACAAGCCATTGTGGAAGGCATTTCTCATCTTACAGGTCATACTTGTGTTTTGCGTCGCGTCCGCAAACCTTTGCCGAATTAGAGGCTATGGCTGTCTCAGCGGAAGGAGTTAGATACGCCGACACCTTACCTGTCGCGAAAAAAACCCCTCCACCCTCTACGGCCTCCACCTCGCCGACCCGTCACACCCCGTAAATGTTACGCTTGCGGGTCGCCTGACCATCTTCGGAACAAGTGTCCATTAACTAAATGTAGTGGGACAAGGAATGGAACAGGGTCATCCCAAGGCTGTTTTAAATTCGGCGCTTTCTCCCATATTGCCAAAAATTACCCGAATTCGAATAGCACTCCCTCCTGCTCAACTTCGCATGCAACTTCCACCAACAATAAAAAATGACTAGTGGTTTCGGCTGAGTCGACTAACTCTTCTTTCCGAGGCTCAGCCCCAAGTAAACCTGCCGAAATCTCAGGGAAAACTCAGTCCCCTAATTTATCTTTCGAGGGTCCCAAAGAATGTCTTAGGATTGCGGCGGATACCCCCGCACCTGTTCCATTTCCCAAAACTGAATTGAATAATGAACCTTTAACAGCGCTATTAGATTCTGGCAGTGTGTGTTCCATTATTTCGGCCGAGTGGTACTCCAAAATAAAATCTGTTTGTAAATTTCCTGATTTTTGTTCATCTTCGGTTCAATGCATTTCGGCTAATAATTCCCCGTTAGAAATTTTAAGTTTTCTGTATGCCAAAATTAGAATTGTTAAATTTACTTGGAAAGTTAAACTGTTTGTGGCTAAGCACTTGTCTTGCCCCATTGTATTAGGAGCGGATTTCATGTCACACACCGGTCTTGTGCTCGACATTCAGAGCAAGTCGTGCACTTTCAAATTTGCTAGTAATTTCAAAATCCCTTTACTAAAATGTAATTCTGTATCATGTTCATCTGTTTCGCCTACCCAGGATGAGATGTTGTTAGACCTTAGACATCTACCTGAGGAGCAGGCTTAGAGTATTCGTAAGTTGTGTCAGTCGTTTCCAGACGTTTTCTCTGATACTCTTGGTGTTACTGACCTTATAGAATACAAGATTGAGGTTACGGATTCGATTCCAGTCCGCTTTCCACCTTATAGGCTATCTCCACCTAAAATGAAGGCTCTGAAAGAAATCATAGATCAGATGTTGAAAGATGGTATTATTCGACCCTCTAAGTCGGCATATTCTTCGCCTATTTTTCTAGTCCCGAAACCCCAAGGTGGCTTCAGGCCTGCGATTGATTACAGGGCTCTCAATAGGAAGGTGGTGTTACAATATGTGCTCCTTCCAGACCTTCACTCTTGTTTTTCATGGTTTCGAGAGGCTAAATTTTTCACCATCTTAGACCTCAATCAGGCTTATAACCAGATCCCTCTGGCGGAAGAATCTAAACATCTTACAGCCTTTGCCA
The DNA here is from genome assembly GCF_040414725.1 of Anabrus simplex. Taxonomy (NCBI): domain Eukaryota; kingdom Metazoa; phylum Arthropoda; class Insecta; order Orthoptera; family Tettigoniidae; genus Anabrus; species Anabrus simplex. The sequence continues at coordinate 519,008,509 of NC_090267.1, forward strand.
CTGAATGGAACTTGTATGAATACAACCGCGTGCCTTTCGTGCTCCCCACGGGAGCAGCCGTGCTTACGAGACTGCTAGACAGAGTCTTCTCCGACATCAGATTTGAGTATCTATACCATTATCTTGATGATGTCGTCGTATTTTCTGAGACCTTTGAAGAACATCTAGATCATCTGAAAGAGGTCCTGAGTCGCCTTCGTAAGGCAGGATTAACGGTGAAGTTGTCCAAGGTTGCCTTCGCTAAACCTTCCATGTCATTTCTAAGGCACAGTGTGTCGCCCGATGGTGTCGCTGTAGATCATTCTAGAACACAGGCCATCCGTGATTTCCGACCTCCTAAGGACATCAAAGGAATTGCCAGAATCATTGGTATGGTGAATTTCTTCAGGAAATATATTCCTAACTTCGCTAATAGAGCGACTCCCTTGAACTTACTCCGCAGGAAAGGTGTCAAATTTGAGTGGGGGCCTTCTCAACAAGCCGCTTTCGAAGACCTCAAATTAGCCCTTTGTAATGCCCCTGTCCTCGCTATGCCCGATTTCTCTAAGAAATTCATCGTCCAAAACAGCGCGTCGTCGACGGCGGTAGCTGCAGTCCTTCTTCAAGGGACTGAACTAGGGAGGCGACCCATCGCCTATGCCTTTAGGACATTATCAGCCCAAGAATCCAAGTATTCCATCCATGAACTTGAGGGTTTGGCTGCCTTATTTGCACTAGAAAAGTTCCGCCTCTATCTGGAACATGTTAATTTCGACTTGGAGACAGATAACCAAGCCTTAAGCTGGGTCTTATCCAGGCCACGTCGTACGGGTGGTATAGCCCGCTGGGCCATCAGAATTTCTGCCTTCCAGTTTGACGGTAGGCATATTAGAGGTAGCCGTATGTTTTCTAATGATGTAGAGACCTCTGAACAGGAAGACAGTTCTTCTCTTCCCGAGTCCATATCGCCTGGTGTAAATGCCATTCTAACGGATGCGCCCATGTTATTTAGGGATATTGAAAAATATCAACGTGAAGATCCAGTGCTGGCTCCTATTATGGAAACTCTTTTTCTGGGGAACATGTCGTCCCTTATGTATTGAGGAATGGTGTTTTATGTTGCCCGTCGGGGCATGATAAGATGATGAAAGTAGTGGTTCCAGCTGTTCTTGTGCCTATGATTTTCAAGTACTATCATGAGACCCCATTAGGGGGTCATTTAGGCATCTTAAAAACTCGAGAAAAGATCAGAGAAATGTTCATCTGGAAAGGTATGGACGGCGAAATTCGTGAATTAGTAAAGGCTTGTAAACCTTGTTGGCTTAGAAAACCTATTATGTCCACCAAGCTAGGCTTATTGTCTTCTCATCAAGCTTCGCGCCCCATGGAACGTTTTTACATCGACTACGTAGGACCCCTCCCCCTATCAAAGGGGAATGCCAATAAATTTATCTTTGTGTGTGTAGATGGTTTTACAAGATTTTCTTCAAAACTCGAGAAAAGATCAGAGAAATGTTCATCTGGAAAGGTATGGACGGCGAAATTCGAAATTCCGACTAAACTGGTTACCGCTCAGTCCACCATTTCTTGTTTAAATTCTATCTTTGCTTATTTTGGTCCGTGTCAATATATTGTGTCTGATAATGCTAAAGCCTTTACCTCTAATCTCTTTCGTAAATTCTGTTTTGATCTATCTATCTCACATGTAACAACTTCTCCATACTATCCTCAACCATCTCTTGCTGAACGGGTCAATCGTAATCTGAGGTCGGCTCTTACTGCCTATCATCACGACGATCACTCCAGGTGGGATACATCCCTGCATTGGTTACCCTTCGCTTTGAACTCGGCGGTTCATGAATCTCATAAATTCACCCCTGCTTCATTGATGTTCAAGTTTGTACCCAACACGCCGCTCTCTAACCTTTGGTCTCTTAGTGATATTCTGTCTGAGACAATAGATCCAGATAATATTAAAGATCTTCGGAAGAAGGCTAAGGCAAACCTTAAACTTTGTCATGAAAAGTTTAGGGAAAGATATGATCGTGGACGGAGGCCCACCAATTTAAAGGTAGGAGACTAAGTAATGGTCAAGAATTTTGTTCCCGCGGGCAAGCTTGCCCCCAGATTTCATGGGCCGTGCATTATTTTAGATTTTCTTACGCCGGTCACATTGTTAGTGAGCAATCCAGCCACAGAGAGGATATTTAGGGTCCACATTTCTCAAATTAAACCCGTGTAAAATCCGGGTTAACCTTGCCATTAACATTCTTCTGGGAACCTGAAGGTTACATTTTTTTCTCTAAATCCTAGGCCTTCTGCCCCTTATATTTTTACACTGGGTTTTTTTAATCTGCTCTGTATAAATATTGTAAAACCTTCTCCGAGGTACTCTGCTGTCCTCTCCGTACAGCTCCCGTCTCCTGCTAAACCACACCAGTGGCATTAAAATAAAATAAAAGTTTCCACGCCGCTGGCCCCTCTGCCTCACCTCCAAGATAATACCCTAAAGCAAAAGTTTCCAACAAAATTCTGCTGCCGTGATCTTACTGTTTCAGTGCCCCCGCAGCCGTGCGGCGCCGTACCGCCACTGAGGTGGGGTACGGGCCTACTCCACTCCAGGGAGGTCAACCAGTGTACGGCGCGCCGAAGCCCTCCTTCCGGCCAAGCCTGATGTGCGGCGCACTAACCGCAAGCTACTCGTGGACTGTAAATAAAGTTCGCATCTGCGGCGTGCTTCACCACGACTACCCCTCTCATAGTAGCGGGAGAGGTGTATCTCAGGGTAGTTGAGGGGTTCGGGCGACCTCGACAGAACTTTGCAGCGGCGAATGGTCTTGCCGTCAAAATTAATTGACAGCTAATGTACTTCTTCAGCAACATGGACACTCTTTTTCGGCAATTAATAATTTCTTGCTTCAAATCAACCTTTGGTGCACTTAGAAAAATATTACTTCCATGAATTAATGTTTTTGTTTCGCAATTCTACTACTACAAAGAAATTCTAAAACTGGACTTAAACTAGTCACACCCGTCCATATTAAACAACTTAAAAGACCTCCGACTACCGGTACTGAAAATTTGTATTTTCTCTTCTAAATTCTCCTTCAACCAATCAGCAACAAACTTGGACTTTGTTTTGGAAAAAAAGCTAATTTCTTCTGTGTCACGCTTTGGAAGGACTTTCTTTTTGGCGGGGGGGGGGGGGAGGGCTGTACCGGGCGGTACACCTCTACGACGCAAATTCAAACCTTGCGCCAATTGAAACTCCTCTACAAGAGAAACCATGAACTTTAACAACTGAATCACCCCTACGATTTATCAGAAGATGCCACTGTGTGTTTTTGATTTGCTTTTGTTTTTCATTGATCAAGAAGTGTGAACATTCTCTAACAGATGTCTCTACCAAAAACTATGATAACGAACTCTGGTGTAAGGGAATAAACCTTCTTGGAGAAATGTTGTATTTATAAGTTTTGTCTTTACTAAATTTTGTTCTGTGGTTTGTGGTTTGGCAATATTAATCTTTTCCTTCGCCTGTTTTGAATTTAGCCAATCAGTAATTTCTGTAATTAATTTTCCTCCAATCATAGCTTTCTTCTTCAAATTTCCATGTGTAACTCTTAGACGACCAATAAAAATTGAGTGGGTGTGTCTACTCATTCCTGAAAGGTCTCGAATTTTCCGCGAGTGTATAAAAACTGCTGATTTCCTTGTTTCCGGGCCACTCGTATAACATCTAACTCAGTATGTGAATATGTAGCAGGGGGCGGGAAGCGCCTCTTTCTTCAAGCATCAGCTCTTCAACAAGGTAATGGCCTCTTAACATCTTTATTTATTGCTAGCTCAGCAGTTTAACTCGCGGGGAAAGTTCGAAACCTTTAATATGTTACCCATATCTTTAAATATGTAAGCCCTTCAATCCTTGTAAAAACTTCACATAACTTGAACTGTAATTCGGGGATAGAGAGTGCTTTACCCTCTCGAGCTCCCCTTCATTTTGAAATAGAGGTGACTACGTTTTCATAACCGTTTCTTCTCTGCTTTAATGTATTAAACTTTTCTCATACGAGTCACCTCCCTAGCATGGGATTAGCCCCGCTGTATCGGCCTAGCGCTACTTAGGTTTTTAAATGTGTATTTAGGAGTGCTAGTTCACGCCTCCAGTCCTTTCTGTACTTTGGGCCAGTAACTTAACCTGATGTTTTGTTTTCTTCATGCGAAGGCCCTGTAGGTTGGGTATAAAATACCCCTGTTTCTTTGTGTGCCTTGAGGGCAGTTAGAAGTGAAGTTTGTTGTGGCCTTTGATAGGCTTGTAAAATTGAGAGCAGGTCAGCTCTTTTCGGGTATTTGAATAGTGCCTCTGAGAAGCTTGTGATTTAAAGGTGGGAGCAAGTGCTCCTTGTATGAAGGGGTTTTCTGCCCCTGGGATCAAATGTGTGACTTGGCAAAGTTCAGCTTGTAGCTCGAGGAATATAAAATGGGGCTCGAAGCCCAAATCTTGTAACGAACTGTAATTTCTAATTTCTTAATTTGTTGATATGCTACTTGGTACCTGTTATACTCTGTTATTTGTTGATTTTGAAAAGAAAATATAACCTTTGTTAAAGTTTTAAATTAACTTTAATTTTGGTAGTTGAGACCTATTCCAGCTCGCACCTTCTTTCACCTCTGACTTCCACGGATAACTCCGTAACAATAACAATAACGAACTGTGTCATTACAAATAATAACTCTGTATTCACTATTGTTATTTCGTTTCGGTGTTTTCCAAATTCGTACATTCCTCATCGCCACACGTTTCATTCCTGACTTGTGTCAATGTCATCTTTCATATGTGTGTACACTTGTTATGTTATGTCACCCTCTCAGACTGATTCTGATGATTTCGTCTGATTCCGCTTCGAACGGTAGCGCTGTACAGCGTCCGATGAGCCATCTGGTGACGAATGAACGTACCACTTCCACTTCTATTATTACGACTAAATTCAAACCTCATTGCTTGAGGAGGCTTTGTCGTGAACAGTCGAGATATCCTTCTAAAGACGCAGAGCAAAGTTCTCTGCGAAACGTAAAGAATTTCACCGCATTTTCTTCACACGGCATGTGCTCAAAAGCCTGTATCATGCCAATAACTATGATTTTTCCTTTTGTTTATTTGAGGCTCCTTGGACCTCGTAGTTCTTAAGTCTGGCGAGCTTCCTTTTAGCCCTGTATTCCTTCAACTTTGTTCTTGGTTTGCTTTCTTTCCTGAGTCCACTTCACTCCCACTGCAGGACGCCATGTTTTAGCAGTCTTACTTGTGTTCCGCACCCGACTTTATTGAGCTTTTGTACCTTTCACGCCTCTTTGCTGTGTTCTGGTGATATCCTGTTTCCTCTAAGAGAGAGACTTGTTCTACTAGTGTTAAGGAAGAATCTCTTTCGTAACTTTGCAGGTCCACCCGCTCCAGTAGTGGTGGTCAGCGGTGGTGTCAGAAGTCTGACCGTTCAGTGGAACATCACTGATTGTATACCGGCCGATGTAACAGGGTATACAGTTTATGTGATTCCCCAAGGACCCAAAGGAGATGACTGTGAAGAGATTGATGAAATTGTCTCAAAGAATGTCACTGCTGGAGAAGAAACTGAGGTCACCTTCTCTGATCTCCAACCTTATTACGACTATCAAGTGAATGTCACCGTGAATACGAAAAGTGGGGAAAAGGCGACTGGCACTGGTTACGCAACAACGGCCGAAGGCGGTGAGTGCTTCTGAATCTTGTTATAACTCTTATTCTAGTTCCAGAAACTGAGGTTTTTTCATCTCCATGCATTGTGTACGGCAGTGATCTCCCCTTCCTACCATATTTCTCCAGGAACAGAGTATTTATTTAATGTGTATAAAGTAGTTGTCTCTTCGTTCTCACAAGAGAAACAGGAGGTGTATATTGGGGACCATGTGGAGTGGGGGTCAGTATAGTCTGAGTTTGCTTCAGGACGAGCAGGCACCAAATAGTAAAACTATATTAGCTGTTTGTCACACGTTCCGTCTCGTGTCAACAGAGAGCAGTGGGACACTTTGGAGATCACCTAATTCCTTCCGGAACTCTATTCCAATACATTTTTGCTCCTGAGATACCTATATGTAGGACATTTTGAAAGAAATTTCCTGAGGACAGATGGCCTTCCTACAAATGTTCCCGAATTGCGCGGGGTGATAAAGTCTTTCTCAATCAACTTGTTTAATCATGTTCAGAAACGTTATGAACACATAATCATCATGTAGCAGTCCGTTACGTCGGCCAAGTCGGCGGCTCATCCATTGCAGACACGACTACCGGGTATGACTACTCGAAATTAAAGTCTTGAAATATAGTAACGGTGAAAATAAAACAATTCAATTTAAAATAATATAATTAATTAACAAATTAATAAAAAGACGCACAGCTTCTCTGTACCTTTGCATTTGTGCCTAAGGTTCTGCTTAAACTAAAAGCCATCATCATTAAGTTATCATAGCGGAACAGCACATGGAAGTCTCCGAATTCGTCTTCCATGAGGAACCGTGCTTCGGTCCACTTGAATCTTGAAAGTTCAGTGTTCTAACAAGGACCGTTCTTACAGACCGCCCGGCTAACATAACCTAGATAGTGCTAGTTACTTATTGTTAATACACATTTGAGTCATTTGGTGTTCCAAATGAAAATAAAATACTGTAAATCTGTTTGTTTAAATGATAAATCTTCATCATAATTGTAACAACTGCTTGACTATCACGTAGTTCCACATGATGTTACAAACTGTCTGATATTACTGTTAATGCCATGAGGGGGAACAATTGGAAATTGATTATTTTCATTTCTACGTAGTATTCTCGAACCACCTACTCATTTCTGCCACGCGGCTGGGGAGAACACTGAAGTTAGAGTGAAATGATTCAGACTATGAAATAATATTGCATCACTTGTATCGTAAACTGACATAAACAATACACTCCGGGAAAACGAATAAAGAGCACCTAGAATTCGCCAGTCCAGCAAAGGGACATTTTATTTACACACTCTTGAGGACGTATACAACACACGATCACACGAAGCGAGACATACGCAACTGAGTACAGTCGACAGAGCGTGGACAAAATGAGCGCTAGTAGCGTTTAGACCGTACTTTGCAGAAATGCAGGCTGCAAATCTCCAATGGAGACGATCGTAGAGGTGACGAGTGTAGTGTTACGGAATGGCCTGCCATGGAATTTGCACCTGGTGCCTCAGTTGGGCCAGGTTCCGACCGCACAGGATGACGTTTCATCCGGCCCCAAACGTGTTCAATGGGGGACAGATCTGGGGATCGTGCTGGCCAGGGTAGTTGACGTACACTTTGGAGAGCACGTTGGGTGGCACGGAATACAAGTGGACGTGCATTGTCCTTCCAGAGAAGAACTGCCAGTGTAGGATATGACTGCTCACACCTGGACCCGACTAGGAAAGGCCGAGACACCGTCCTGAACTGGAGACGTCCCTCGTTATCGGTGATCAAGGAAATGAAACTAATCCTACAGCAATAAAAATCGGAATTAAATTCAGATGGGGGGTTTAAACAAAATTGAAACAAGGGTCATATTGAGAAAAGCCAGTAATGAAAAGATACTTAAAAGATTCAAACAATAGCATACCTTGTTGAAGAAATCTCTCAACATCATGAAGTGTGCGTGCTGTTATTACACTCCAATATTAAAATTAAAAATTGCCACATAGCTCACCTCCTCTAATAGAAACTTGGTACATCCTGTGGCAATATTATCACAATTTTCACGGCACAATAAGGTCGTTTCTTTCACGAGATCCCGTTTTTAATTCATAGTACTCGCGTGTTTACACGCCATTTTTCACACTACAATAGCATCGTCTCATCAAAGCTTCCACGCATCAAGGAGAATAAAGGTAAGAAGAAGATCAAAAACTTTAGATAATAACAACCCACAGAGACCAACATCACTGTACCAAGGCTCAAAGATTATAATCCCAAAGACACCTACGGGCATGCCCACAACCCAAAGAATAAATTAAACAAATATGGCGCCTTCACGGGCGAGCCATCGGCCAAGATCAGGACATGGCAAAAATAAATAAAGCAGTATCGAGATGAAACACAAAACACACAACCAAGATTAAAAGTGAAAATACAACTGACCGACACGTCACCTTCGCACTCCCCTGACTCACGGACACGCACTCACACATTCACACATTTGTCGGCATGGGCAAAAATATGAGCGGCAGCTCCATTTTATTAGATCAACACCAAACCACATAGTATAACTCATCTGGTCACAACAACGGGTCTCGCATCAAACAGCTAACAGCGTGCACATTCCAAACCATTCAATAACGAGATCGGATAAATAGTCCGTACTCAAGTCCATCGTGTCTCGCGCTCCGTACGACCAGAATTGAGCTTCGAGTCGACACTGCGTGCTTACATGCAATGGATGCCAAAATACCATACGACGCAGTGCACAGCAAAATCAGTTTGAGATCCAGTTACCAACATCGCATAATCATAATAAGAACAACAGACACACATTCCATTCATGCTGCGGGCCGGAAGAGGCGTATCATCATCATACATACATATATACATACATTATAATTATAGGCTGTTATGCCTTTCAGCGTTCAGTCTGCAAGCCTCTGAGAATTTACTAAACGTCGCCACAATCCTCGATTTGCAACTAGTGTTGCGGCTTCATTTAGTTCTATACCTCTTATCTTTAAATCGTTAGAAACCGAGTCTAACCATCGTCGTCTTGGTCTCCCTCTACTTCTCTTACCCTCCATAACAGAGTCCATTATTCTCCTAGGTAACCTATCCTCCTCCATTCGCCTCACATTGTTACCTGCGTAACAATTTTTCCCTCTTGGGAAATATTTTCGAAACTGGCCTCATGGCTGTGGAAAAACTGTGTCCTTCTTTATTTCTTCCTTTCAAAACTTATTGCCCGGCTGTCTGTATGCACGTCCTATCGGTGCCTGACTGTATTCTCCTGCACTCTAGTGGCGTAGGTATGTACTACCTCGCGAGCTACGTTACCACTCAGGCGCTTGCCCTCTGCGCACATGTGATCGTTGGGGCCGGCACTGCGGAATCTCGGGAAGTCGCCATTGCTGTTTGGTGAGAAGGAAGAGATGGACGTGTGTGGCTTCTCTCTCCCTAAGGAGATCATTTCTCCGAAAATGTTCGAGCCTGGTTAAGATTACATACGTAGGGCTTTTGCCCTGGAGAATTCTGCAAGTGTTTTGGTCTATTATTCCTCGTCTGGAATTTGCATGTTATGTTTTTCTACAAAGTAAGTAGCATATTCTACCGAAGCTGTCCTCACAACTTTCATCTGGAAGAGACTGTAAGTGTTGTTACAACTAAACCTTTACTGATTTTTTGGTGAAAGACCTGAAAATTTTCCTATGTGAAGAAAGTGTGTGCGACACCATGTAACTGGCGTCATCTAAAAAACTAAGTCTTGCCTTGTGGAATTTTAAATTTTCGGCTTGTTAATTGGAACTTATAGCATGTGTAATTAGGTCTGTTAAATTGGGGCTTGCGTACTGTGTGAAAGAACGTTTTGGTTTCTTCGAAAACGTAATTGGGTAACCTAGTGTTTATTAATAACCTTTCTAGGCCTAAAGGTTTTGTGATAAAGGCTATCATTTTACTGGAATAATTTAACAAGCGAGTCGCTTCAGGGATGTGGGTGTTACGTGTACAGTGTGTCCCGGTACCTTTCTTTCTTGCTTCTCTGGTTGATTTTATTTTAATTTAACTTAATTTTATTCTCCCTTTTGGGTTTTGGATTATTTTCTGCGTTTGTTTACTTGGTCCTTTGTTAGTTTTCGCCTATTGTTGTTTGCGAGCTGTGATTGGCCCCTTCCTTCCCTTGACCCATTGTTGGTCGTTGCCATGGGAATGCTAATGTTGTTGATGTTGTTGTGATGGGATTGATGATTTGTATTTGATCTGCCGATGATGAATTCTACCTTCTCCGCGGATTTCCTTGGTCCATTTAATTTTTCTTTGAGATTTTAATTTTACCTTCTGCTCATTTTTCCTCCCGGAGTTTCGGTGCTTATTATTATTATTATTTTAATTTCTTGAAAAGTGCACGTAATACCTACCCATCCTTGCAGGGGGTCGTTTGACACATCCTAAAAGGGGTTTTCAGTATCAATATCAAAAACTGTTTCTGTCAAGGTTGTTTCTCACGGTTGAAAGGATGTTAAAAAAAAACTTTTGTACTGTACCAAGAAAACCTTTGGTTGTAAGAAAACTTGAGAGTTCATGAGGGGTTTCATAAATCTACATTATCTTGCTAAGTCTTTCAAGAACTAAATAATTATTTTCTTTATAAACGGTCGACCGTAGGGTTTTGGTTTGAGTTTAAATATTTTTAAATTTTTAATTTTATTATTTTCCAGCGAGGATATTCCTTCCTATTTGTTTATCACTTAATTATGCTGATTAAATATCTTGTTCCCCAAGGTGTTGGTGTTTTCCTTTAAAAGGGGTGATAATTTGATATGACCAGGTGTATTTTATCCGCTCCTTTGGGGGCCCTGTTTAATTTTCTCATGGTAAGTGCCCTTTTTTATTTAATTTGTCTTTGTCTAGCACGTTTCCACGTATCTGAACCGTGCCTTTGGTACACGGTCAGACCCTTGGTGCTGTCACTTGGGGTAATTATGCCTTTTATTGCTCTAAGTGTTACAGTTCGTGGCAGCAGAGCTTTAGTTAATTGATTTGTGTGCCTCTTACTTGGATCTACCTGTAGGTCTGTTGCATCCTCATTAAATTTATTTTGGCACTGTGTACTATATGCTTTATCTCCCTTTCATTAAGCTTTTCTATTTTGTTTGTGCCAACCACCTGAGTTTTTTTGCATTGTCCCTTTAAAAAACCTGGTCATTGGGGAACTTTGAATTATTTGAGGTTTCAAAGAGTGTAAAAAACTGAAACTTGTAAAGTATCTTACTGTGAAAGGAACGCTTTTATTTGGATTAATTATTTTTGATTTATTGTTTCATGTACATCAACTATGGCGAGGGCTGTGCTGTTCCCATTCCAACTCAGGAAATCAGAGCGAGTTTTTGAGCTCACTATCAGGGGTATCAATCCTGCTAATACTGTTGCCGAGTGCGCTGCTTTGCTGACATCGCATGTCCAGGTTCCTATTAATCTTGATTCTGTAAAGATGTGCTGCAACTTTGGTGAGTCCTTAAATTTAATTACTGACTGTCTCTCGGAGATAGAGGTTGTCAGACAAGAATTCATTGAAACTTCCCCCACTAAGGGGCAGATTAACAGACTTAAGGCTAGGGTGTGGCATTATTTAGGCCGCATCCAAGATTTGATTACTATGTGTCCCCAACCTAGTCTTGTTTCTGAAAGTACAAAGCTGTTGACCATTGCTTCTAGTATTTCTGCTGAACTAGATATAATGCTAGCAAGTAAGGATATGGAGAATTTATCAGTTGTTGAGAGGGAAACCTCATTACCTTCTAGTCATGCTGATGCCTCACTTAATAATCAAGCTTCATGTTGTGCTGCCTCCCCAGTTCTTGAAAATTTGTTAGCCCGTTTAAATTGTGCTCCCTCTCACTCTTCACTGAAGGATCTTTTCAATGGAGTTAAAAATTTCTCCGTCAATTCTATTGAAGAAAGTACCAGGTTTCTGAGGTTCCTGGTAGAAATGACAGAGTCAGGTAGCGTGTATTCTGTCGATGACTTGGGAATTTTCCGTGCCCTATTCTCTCATTGTGAGGGAATTTTGAAACGTGAAATTTCTGAAGCAATTTCAAATAATTTAACCATTATGGAATTTCATGAACTTGTATTGTCTAAATTTATTCCTTCATTGGCATTGCCGAGTTTGATTCCTCAGTATTGCTTCCGGACTCAATTGCTCCATGAAAACCTTTTGAACTATGTACTAGACTTGCAGTTTTATTGCAAGGTATTTAGAATTTCGGTGCCAGAGGAGGAAATGGTGGCCCGTATTCTGAAAGGTATTTCCCCTGCCTATCGTTCATACCTCTCCCTCACCAAGAGTCCGACTAATTTTCTTGAATTGGACGCTGCGTGTACCTTTGCTGAAGATGTAAAGCACGGAGATGCCGCAAGACCTATCTGCCACCCTCCTCCTACTGTGAACCCTGTTTCGCCTCAAACTAGGGATAGTGGGTCTTCTAAAAAATGTTATAATTGCGGGTCACGTGATCACCTTAGGAATGCTTGCCCCTCAGTCAAGCGTGGCTCTGGTCCTTGTTGTTATTTGTGTGGCTCGAGGCAGCACCTTAAAAAGAATTGCCCTACTTCGTTCCGAAAACGCAGTCAATGACTAAGGCCTAATGGTAATTCTGGTGAATCGCTTGCGCCAGAAATTTTTGTGGATTCTGAAAAGGTTATTTGCCCGCGGGCACGCAATAAGATTTCTGCTTTGGTTGAGTCTAAAAGTACCTTCGCGAAAGTGGAACTGAATAATGAACCCATTGTTGCTCTTATGAACTCGGGTAGCGTCGTCACCTTAATTGATGCTAATTGGTATGATGAAATGAGGTCCCCTTGTAAACTTCCTGAGTTGAAGAAGGTCAATGTTGCATGTGTCACGGCTAATAAGCATAATATGAAAATTTTAGGGTCCGTTGATGTGAAATTGCGTATTGGTAATTTTACTTGGAAAGTTCTTTGCTTGGTAACTCCAAAGCTAGCGTGTAGCATGATTTTAGGTACGGACATCTTGTCAAGAACTGGTTTAATTTTGGACCTCCAGGCTAGGAAATTTCACTTCAAATTTTCTCCAAATTGTAAATTCGATATTATTGATGGTCCTTTGGGTACCTTCAGTGTTTCTTGTGTAGGTAGGGCGCTACCTAGGGAGAACAACGAAATAGATCAGTTGGATCTTAGTCATTTGGATTATCAGCAGGCTAATAGTGTGCTTGACTTGTGCCACCAAGTTAGGAGTTACTGATGTTCTTGAGTATCAGATTGAGCTATCTGATAACACCCCTGTTAGATCTCCTCCTTACCGTCTTTCACCACCTAAGATGTTAGAATTCAAAAAGATTATTGATCAGATGCTTGCACCCTCTGGGGGCTATCGTGCTGTAATTGACTACAGGGCTTTGAACCGCAAGATCATCTTGCAATCTATCCCTTTACCGGATTTGCACACTTGTTTTGGGTGGTTCTCAGGAGCCAAGTTTTTCACTGTGTTAGATCTCAATCAGGCGTATTACCAAGTCCCGTTGTCTAAGTCATCTATTCCACTGACTGCTTTCATTACTGATTGGAACCTTTACGAATTTCTGAGACTTCCGTTCGGGATCTCTTGTGGTGCAGCCGTTCTTACGAGGCTGTTAGATTCAATACTTTCGGGTATTAAATTCAAGTTCGTTTTTCATTACCTGGACGACCTGGTAATTTTCTCAAATTCCTTTGAAGAACATGTCGAACATGTTAGAGAAGTCCTGGATCGCTTGCGAAAAGCTGGACTAACTGTTAAGTTGTCAAAGGTAGCGTTTGCTAAGCCGAGTATGTCTTTCCTTGGACATGTGGTTTCCTCTGATGGTGTCTCCATCGACCACTCTAGGACTCAGGCTATTAGGGACTTTCAACCCCCTAAAGATGTCAAAGGCATCGCACGTTTCGTGGGCATGGTGAACTTCTTCAGGAAGTTCATTCCAAATTTTGCAGAGATAGCAGCTCCTCTAAATCATCTCAGACGTAAGGATGTCAAGTTCATCTGGGGCCCCTCCCAGCAAGAAGCCTTTGAGACTCTGAAGCTTGCCTTGTCAAATTCTCCTGTGTTGGCTATACCCGACTTTAGTAAACGCTTTATTGTACAAACCGATGCCTCTGGAAAAGCAGTTGCTGGTGTACTCTTACAGGAATATGAGGATGGTCGTAGACCGGTTGCCTATGTGTCTAGGATCCTCAATGATCTGGAGAGTAAGTACTCCATCTATGAATTAGAATGTTTGGCCGTGCTGTTTGCTCTTGAAAAATTCAGACCTTTCATTGAACATGTAAATTTTGATCTGGAAACAGATAATCAGGCTCTGTCGTGGGTCTTGAACCGTCCCAAAAGAACGGGCAGAATCACTAGATGGGCGCTTAGGATCTCAGCCTTCAGTTTTCAAGTAAAGCATATTAGGGGGTCGGAAAATGTCATCGCTGACAGCCTTAGTAGAATGTTTGACGGGAGTTTTGGTCTTGATGAAAAATCTAAGGCTGAAGAATATGATGAAACTAATGTTGCTAGTGTGGGTGCCATTCTTTCGGACCTACCTCTGTTGTACCATGAGTATGCAGATCATCAAACGGCTGATCCTGATTTGAGAGAAATCATCGACAAAATTAGTGATGGTATTGTGGTTAAACCTTATTCTCTGGTGAAGGGTGTCTTATGCTGTAAAGGTCGAAGGGACACTAATTTCAAAATTGTTGTACCCAAGGTTTTAGTGCCAATCATCTTCAAGTACTATCACTCTTGTCCCATTGGTGGCCGTTTAGGCACCTTTAAAACTAGGCAGATAATTGGACAGTTCTTCGTTTGGAAAAGAATGGATGGTGATATCCGAAACATGATTAGGTCCTGTAATATTTGTTCTATCAGCAAACCTAGTTTGAACAACCGTGTAGGTCTATTATCTTCTTCACAAGCTTCTCGCCCTATGGAACGGTTATTCATCGATTTCGTTGGTCCGCTCCCTCGCTCTACCTTGGGAAACACTCATATCTTCGTTGCTATTGATGCGTTTTCTAGATTCTCTTGGATTTTTCCCACTAGATCTACGACTGCTCGTACGACTATAAGTTGCCTTAATTCTATCTTCGCATCCTTCGGCCCTCCCAAGTTTCTGGTTTCTGATAATGCCAGTGCTTTCACTGGTCACTTGTTTAAGAAGTACCTTTTTGAGCTGAGCATTTCCCATGTCACCACTACCCCTTACTATCCTAACCCTTCTTACGCTGAGAGGATGAACAGGAACCTCAAATCTGCTCTAATTGCATATCATCACAATAACCAATCCAAGTGGGACTCTTGCCTGCACTGGTTGGCTCATGCCTTCAATTCTGCCACACACGAAACTCATGGTAAAACCCCCATGTCACTTATGTTCTGCTACACCCCGTACTCTCCTATTTCCAATGTTCTGGGCATTGGTGATCTTCTTCCAGACTAGTCTAAACCAAATGACGTTCAGAAAATCTGGGATGAAGGAAAGAAGAAGTTGTCAGTATCCTATGAGAAAGGCAGGGTTAAGTATAACAAGGGTAGAAAGTCACCTAGGTTGAAGGTTGGAGATCAAGTTTTTGTCAAGACCTATCCCATTAGCAAGGCTATTAACAAGTTTTCAGCCAAACTTGCTCCTCGGTATCATGGTCCCTGTACTATTTTACAGTTTTTATCTCCGGTGTCGGTACTGGTGAGTGACCCCATCGCCAAGAGGATTAGATGGGTTCATTTGTCCCAGTTAAAAACAGGTTAACGCATATTTGGACTTGCGGATGAGAGCTACCTTTCAGTGAGCAAATTTGATTGGTCTCCGTGGGTTATTATGTAATTATTCTGGTCTAGTGTGAATTTAATCATGTGATATTTTTCTCCCTTTTCTCGTGTGCTGTATTTATTTTGAGGAGTTTTGGTGTTGCTTGTCGTACTTAAACTTCTTTCCCTGTCAACCATGGTTGCTTAGTTGGGTGAGAATTTTTACCACGTGTTTAAGCTTTGGTACCTTATCTGCTGCGTTCACGCCTCCGGTGATTCTTGGCATGACCATGTAGTACTTTCTAGCGTGTACTTGTTCTAAACATTGTATTTTGAAAAGGTAATTGCGGTTTGCGAGAAATGTGTGTACTTTCTCTTGCTCTATTGGCACCCGATTTCTTAATTGTTAATATCTAACTACTCTTTGGGTCTGGGTGCAGGTCTCTCCGTCTATCATAATTCGATTGTATCCTGATCATTTACGTTTGCAAAATTTTGATAATAAATTTATTTATTGGCTCTTGTACTGCTGTTGCCTTGGTTTGGTACTCATTTGGAAAATTCTGGGCAATTTCTGCTCTGTGCGTTGTTAATCCGGTAGGAAATCTGTTAGTCTCCTAACCCCTATTTATCTTGCCCTGTCCTAGTCTTTGGTCCTAGTTCTTGTTATCTGATTCCTTGCGGGTAATATTTCGGTTATCTATTCCTATTGTGGTTTGTTAGGTGTGCTTTGTTGAAACGAATTAGCTTTTGGTTTCCTTGTTGGTGTAAGTTGACTAGGATCTGGATATACCCGGTGTTATGGTCCTGTTGCTTATGTTTTGGATCGGATGTGGGTAATGGCAATGGCGGAACTCTGTCAATTGGAATTGGTGGTGGTTGGTTGTTTGTCTCTACGGCATGGACTTCACAGTCTTCACTGCCTTCTATCTCCAATTTCTGGTGACACGATTCCCTAGGTTGCGAGTGCTCTGATGTCCTTCTCTGGGGCATTTCTGTTATCTGTTGTGAATTCCCGGTTTACTAAGTTATCCTTCCCTAATCATTCTTGTACCGATGGTTTTCTGGTAAAAAGAAAAACAAATACCCTGCCCCGGCTAACCTATTTTGGTAAATTTTTCTTTGGGCTTTCCTTCCTGGTTGTGGCAGTTAACTAGCTGGTTTCTTATTGTATTTCTGCTTGCAAGTGGTATTAATTCTATCCTCTTCTGAAGTCCTTACTTCCCTGGTTTTGTCTCTAAGTGGTGTATTATTCTTGTAGTATGTTATTTAATCGAGTTGTAGCTCCATGTCGTCCTGCCCAGTCTATTTGTTATTGTGGTGTTTTGCACGTATTGCACTAATGGATCCTGAACCTGAGGAGTGCTGTCTCCTTTCGTGCCTTGTAGGTATTGGTTTCGGTCCTGTCTTAGAAATGTTGTAAACGGTACCGTGGTTTGGTTTTAGGTTTGCCTTGTGAGGTAGAATGACGGCTTCACGACATGTTGTTGAGGGTAGTTGCTGTTTTCCTCCCTTTTAGCTAACGCATGTCCGTTGTGGTCCATTTTTGTTGTATTGTTGTCGTGTAGTATTGGTTACTTATTATGGCGCTTCGGTATGGGCGGTGTTGCCTTTAATTTACCCTGTGTCCCGGCAGATTGGGAAATAAACCCTGGCATGGATTTACTACTCTCTGTAGGTGTGTCTTATCTGCTTGCATATAATGTGTGATTTCTGTACGACCTGGTCTATTTTTAATTTTAATTCTCTGCATACCCTAGTAATCAGACGTCATCATGCAATTATCCTATACTATAATGTTCTTCTCGAAATAACCTGCCAGCCTATTGGTCCTTTTCCTTCTGGAGTGTTTGAAAACCTTGGCTATCGTTTATCATCTTGTCGTCCTACGGTGCTCCAGTTGAGTATGGGATCAGCTGGTGCTTCATAGGCGGCACTGAAACCTTCCCACTATCTGGTGATGTGTTTGTTTGGTGGTGTTTCTTATTTCTCTGTTATTTGGAGTGTTTTCTAGTTACCTGGTTCGTGACCTATCTTTCATATCTTATTTCCCTTGTACAATGTTAGAGAACTACCTGTGACTGTGTGGCCACAGTGTGAGTCTCGGATATCACCTTGTTCTAGTCTGGATTTGTCCGAGGTTTCTGGTGGATAGCCGGTAGGGAATCTTGTCAGATCTGTGCTCCCATATTCAAAGGCGTTGGCTTGATTGAGGTGCTTTATTGAACCTTTTAATTGATTGAGTCGCCCTTGGTTAAGATATATGTTTGTATGTGCAGTAAAATTGTGAGAAATGTGTTTTTAGATGGGGTAACACTCCTATTTCCTTTCAGCCAATTTTTGTCCCGTTTCATCATGGTGTTAAAGATTGTGTTTCATAACCTCTGCTACCCTCCTATTACTCTTTGCTTGGTGTTGTTTTGGCTCGTTGCTGATGACCAACTATACGCGTACCCTCCATCTGAAAGATCTTGAAGTCTCCAACCGCAGCCTGTACATTCATCTTGTCTTGAGTAATTATTTACTGTAACCCATGTATTTTGATTCTTACCTAGTATCCTATTTCTGGGAGTTTCTCTTAATGGTAATATTAAAAAAAGGGTAAACTATATCCAATCCTGTTTCTTGTTTATTTGGGTTTTGCATGGAATGTATACATGGTATTAAAATTGATTTATTGCTAAATTTATTTCTTGTCCTTGGGCATGTACTTAAAGGGTTTAAGTCTTGTTAATTGGCTCACTGATTGGTGGTTCTATTCCGTTTTAAATTTAATTTAGGGAGGTTGTAAGCTTAATTAACTTGTAGTTCTGTGTAACGTTTTTCAACATCCTTTTCCTTGGTCTGGGTCTTGGTTTCGTAATATTATGTATGGAAGGGAGTTCCTCTTAGCATTTCTGTTCTTGCAATCACTCAGCACCCTTGAGTTGGTGCTTGTCTGTAAGTTTTTCTTTCTATGTAAAGTTGCCTCCTGGTTTCTGTTTGTCAATGGTGACGTTATTGCGTAGCCATCCTGGTAGGATTGGTTGTATGCATTGAATGGTGTTTTGTGGAGATAACCATCTTGGTTTCCTAGGTTATTGTTTTTCTTGTGTATTGAAAATTGTATCCTTGCCTATATATTTTTGTTGGCATGATACCTTAAATGTAATGTAATTTAGTTTTTGGGTATGGATTGTTTAAATAATTATCGTATTCTGTTCCTGTGCCATACCGTAATCTTAAGTCATGTTAATCTAGTTTATGGTTAGGTTAAGTATTTTCGGTTGGACCTTATGATTGTGTTTTACGCTCACCAATGTTGTTTTCTCTCTTCCCTTCCCTTTCTGGGCGTTTTTCCTTTTTGGGGTTGTCGTTACCATCCAAACCAAAGGGTGGAAACCAAATGAAGGCGTTTCTTATCTAACGCAAGTCCTATAATATTACAAATTTAACAAACATGTAGTAATTTAAGTCTAGGTATGTGATCTGGTGCAGTTAAGACCTAGAAGGTCTAATGTTCTGAAAGCAAATAGTTATGAACTTTACCTAAAGGTGTGTATGTACCACAAGGTAGCGTAACCTCCGATCAGATGACGCATACGAACTTGCGGAAGATAATAGTTCGCATTAAAGTTTAGCAAGAAATCTAGAGAAGAAGTGTTCCCTGTGATCTGGACCATTAATAATTTGCCTGCGACTTGGGTGTTGCACAGTTTGGTGCATGGAACTTCATTATTATTGAAAGTGGCTAGACATTTGGTGTCGTCTAAGTGAACTGTACTGTTTCTTTAATTTAAATCACATGTGTTTGGGTTCTTAGTGACTGTTGGACTCGTTCTGCTGGTGGTGCATAAACTGAGGCTGGCGATTGGTGGTCATTTTCACATTCGGACTATTCTACCAAAAACTTTGTTTGCTTCAAGACCACCGCCTTATGATGGTAAACATGTGTGGGACATGTCAAGTTTCGGGGAGGGACACTGTTACCTGCGTAACAATTTTTCCCTCTTGGGAAATATTTTCGAAACTGGCCTCATGGCTGTGGAAAAACTGTGTTCTTAGAAGTGGTTCGCCGCTTCTTTACTTCTTCCTTTCAAAACTTATTGCCCGGCTGTCTGTATGCACGTCCTATCGGTGCCTGACTGTATTCTCCTGCACTCTAGTGGCGTAGGTATGTACTACCTCGCGAGGTACGTTACCACTCAGGCGCTTGCCCTCTGCGCACATGTGATCGTTGGGGCCGGCACTGCGGAATCTCGGGAAGTCGCCATTGCTGTTTGGTGAGAAGGAAGAGATGGACGTGTGTGGCTTCTCTCTCCCTAAGGAGATCATTTCTCCGAAAATGTTCGAGCCTGGCTAAGGTTACATACGTGGGGCTTTTGCCCTGGGGATTTCTGCAAGTTGTTCTGGTTTATTATTCCTCGTCTGGAATTTGCATGTTATGTTTTTTTTTTACGTAAGTAAGTAGCATATTCTACCGAAGCCGTCCTCACAACCTTCCAACTGGATGAAACTGTAAGTGTTGTTGCAACTAAACCTTTACTGATTTTTGGTGAAAGACCTGAAAATTTTCCTATGTGAAGAAAGTGGTGCGACACTAGGTAACTAGCGTCATCTAAAGACTAAGTCTTGCCTTGTGGAATTTCATATTTTCGGCTTGTTAATTGGAACTTATACCATGTGTAATTATGTCTGTTAAATTGGGGCTTGCGTACTGTGTGAAAGAACGTTTTGGATTCTTCGAAAACATAATTGGGTAACCTAGTGTTTATTAATAACTTTTCTAGGCCTAAAGGTTTTGTGATAAAGGCTATCATTTTACTGGAATAATTTAACAAGCGAGTCGCTTCAGGGATGTGGGTGTTACGTGTACAGTGTGTCCCGGTGCCTTTCTTACTTGCTTCTCTGGTTGATTTTATTTTAATTTAACTTAATTTTATTCTCCCTTTGGGTTTTGGGGTTATTTTCTGCGTCTGTTTTCTTGGCCCTTTGTTAGTTTTCGCCTATTGTTGTTTGCGGCCTGTGATTGGCCCCTTCCTTCCCTTGACCCATTGTTGGTCGTTGCCATGGGAATGCTAATGTTGTTGATGTTGTTGTGATGGGATTGATGATTTGTATTTGATGTGCCGATGATGAATTCTACCTTCTCCGCGGATTTCCTTGGTCCATTTAATTTTTCTTTGAGATTTTAATTTTACCTTCTGCTCATTTTTCCTCCCGGTGTTTCGGTGCTTATTATTATTATTATTATTATTATTATTATTATTATTATTATTATTTTAACTTCTTGAAAAGTGCACGTAATACCTACCCATCCTTGCAGGGGGTCGTTTGACACATCCTAAAAAGGGGTTTTCAGTATCAATATCAAAAACTGTTTCTGTCAAGGTTGTTTCTCTCGGTTGAAAGGATGTTAAAAAAAAAACTTTTGTACTGTACAAAGAAAACCTTTGGTTGTAAGAAAACTTGAGAGTTGGCGAGGGGTTTCATAAATCTACATTATCTTGCTAAGTCTTTCAAGAACTAAATAATTATTTTCTTTATAAACGGTCGACCGTAGGGTTTTGGTTTGAGTTTAAATATTTTTAAATTTTTAATTTTATTATTTTCCAGCGAGGATATTCCTTCCTATTTGTTTATCACTTAATTATGCTGATTAGATATCTTGTTCCCCAAGGTGTTGGTGTTTACCTTTAAAAAGGGTGATAATTTGATATGACCAGGTGTATTTTATCCGCTCCTTTGGGGGCCCTGTTTTATTTTCTCATGGCAAGTGCCCTTTTTTTCTTTAATTTGTCTTTGTCTAGCACGTTTCCACGTATCTGAACCGTGCCTTTGGTACACGGTCAGACCCTTGGTGCTGTCACTTGGGGTAATTATGCCTTTTATTGCTCTAAGTGTTCGAGTGTTCAGGTTGAAACTCAGAGGTAAGCGTCATGTACCCTGTAAAATGCAAAAGGTAGAAGGTGAAAACTTAAGGAGTTCTGGTGTGGAAATCCAAAATGGTCCATTAAACACTAGAAGGGAGCATAGTACTGATGAACGATCTACATGGGAAGACCTCAAACAAAATACAGTGACCATTGCAATAAAACATTCTTCTCCAATACAGATTCATCGCAAGTGTTGGAACAGTGATCTTACGTGGCAGATCACAGACCAGCGGAAACACCTGAAAGAAACAGGCTTGCACATTCAAGACAGATATTGTGTCGTGAAATTCAACGTAATTGCCGCTTAGACAAACGTCAGGAATCTGTGAAGAAATTGAAGCTCATGGCCATCACAGTGAGACACGAGATATATACCGTAAAGTAAAGCCGCTGTCAAATAAATACAAACCTCGTGTATGGTCCATAGAAGATTCTAATGGTCATAGGATACATGATATTGAAATTGTATTCAATAGATGGAAACAGTACTGTGAGGAGTTGTATAAAGAAGAGACAGTACAGCCGATGATTGAATGGCGAGATTTTGAACAAGATCCAGATATCTTATTTCAGGAAACAAAAAGGGCAATCACGTCGTTGCGACTGCACATAGCAACGGGTTCTGACAACATAACAGCTGAACTACGGAAAGAGACGAGTGACATTGGTGCTCAAATTATCACAGACATTTGCAGTAAAATATGGAGAAATGGCAAATGGCCACCTGACTGGGTTACATCCATCTTCATCCCGTTGCATAAAAAGGGTTCAACAATGAAATGTGATAACTATAGGACTTTATCGTTATTCTCATAAACTAGCAAGTTCATGTTTTATATCTTGAAAGACAGACTCGATAATTATATTAGTTCAAAGATTCCCCCTGAACAAGCTGGTTTCGTCAAAGGAAAAGGCACAAGAGGACAGCTGTTGAACATCAGACAACTAATCGAAAAGAGCAGAGAATTCCAACTTCCTATGATCATTGGCTTGCTAGGAAAGCCTTTGACTGTGTTCAATAGGAGAAACTTTGGTAAGTGTTATTTAAAACTAGCTGTAGTACCCGGCGTTGCCCGAATATTTTCTGAATATTTACCGGTACTTTTAAGATTTGCATTACCAGTTAGTTATGTGTGATGTGAATTTTTATAGAATTCCTTTTTGACTTGCAGATTGATATGTTATGATCTATTATGTAGTTATAAAATTATTTAGATGTGTGTGATTTCAAGTTTTAGATTATTTAGTTTTCGAGTAAAACTTCGTCCTTATGGTAGCTCGAATCGACTGGGAAGTATTTGATCCTGTCAAAAATGAATAAGTGATAACTCTATGTATTTAGCTGTCGCACTATAGATACGATGTACAGAATTTGAACTGTCAAGGAGATGATCCCCTCCCGCCCTCAACCACTAAGAGATATAAACTCTAGATTGTCACCATTCATCTCAGTGACCCAGAAAACTGTAGATTCGACACTGATTTCGATTATTTTTATATCTCACTCCCCCTCACCCACACCCCAAAGGGGGCTGAACATGAATTTAAAAAAATTCGGAGTGTCACTAATTATTTCAGCTACCACAGAAACTATGGATTCGATAATATTATAGATTATTTTTATAGCACCACCCTCGCTCCCTGCCCATAAGGGTGCTAGGGGTGTCTTACCCTCACGCGGTTTGTCTCCTGATACTAACTGATAAGTGTACCAAGTTTGGTGAAATTGCTCCAGTGGTTTAGGAGGAGATGTGTCATTTACACACCCACACCCACACACCCACGCACCCACGCACCCACGCACACACATACATCAATTTTTATATATAGTAAGAAGATAATATTTTTATATGTAGTTTTTCGATTTATTGTATATCTCACCCCCTTCGCTCCCCACTTGGACATGCAAAAAATCCGGAGTAATACTATTCATCTCAGAGACACTGAAATCTATGGATTCGAAACTGTTTTTAATTATTTCTATATCTCACCCCCCTTTCCTCCCCACCTAAACGGGGGCTGGACTTTAAAAAATTCAAGAGTATTACTTTTCAACTCAGCGACCCCGAAAACTATGAATTCTACACTATTCTCGATTATTATTGTAACAACCCCCCACAGTGATCGTCTCCCGATAGTAAGTAATACGTGTACCAAGTTTGGTTGAAATTGCTCCAGTGGTTTAGGAGGAGATGTATCATTTACACACACACTTCCATTTCTATATATAGTAAGATTTTTACACTCGTACTTCACCCCGTTTCCATCCCCACCCAAAGGAGTCCTATGAGTGCCTTACACAACAGTATATTTTTTCCCGATATTAAGTCTTACTTTTACCAATTTTGATTGGCAGCTATGCCCAAACGTACATACATAATCTCACTGTTCTAGAATCCTGGAGCTGACGTTGCCATGGTTACAGCATTTCATTTCTTTTATCCGATTCCTAGAGCAGGGGTAGTGTGGTGCCAATACCTCCGTAACGGTTGGTTTTAGGGCCTTAAAACATGGTTTTCGGGCCCGCAGGGCTTACCGAGTTTCGTTCTTTGCGTCAAGAGGATTAAATTGAGCTAGAGGGCTGAATATTATGATAGTCACGACGCCTCAGTCATGAGGCAAAACGAAGAAGAAGAGGAAGAAGAGGAAGAAGAATATGCTATCAATCTGATTTGATGATGCCCTAGATACCCAGAACGTGACAAGGTGGCGCGCTGTCTTTGAGTCTATAGATAATGTGTTCGATACTGTATCAACGCAAAGTTTCCTTTATTTTGACACGTATGGTGAAATAACGCCTGTCTTTCCAAACATCTAAACTGTTGGGCAAAACTTCATAAAAGGCTTCATAGCCTGAGTACCGCCATATACAACACGACAATAAATAATAATAATAATAATAATAATAATAATAATAATAATAATAATAATAATAATAATAATAATAGTAATAATAATAATAATAAAAATAATAATAATTGTACCGGGCGGTACACCTCTACGACGCAAGTTCAAACCTTGCGCCAATTGAAACTCCTCTACAGGAGAAACCCTGAACTTTAACAACTGAATCAACTCTACGATTTATCAGAAGATGCCACTGTGTGTTTTGGATTTGCTTTTGTTTTTCATTGATCAAGAAGTGTGAACATTCTCTAACAGATGTCTCTACCAAAAACTATGATAACGAACTCTGGTGTAAGGGAATGAACCTTCTTGGAGAAATGTTGCATTCATACGTTTTGTCTTTACTAAATTTTGTTCTGTGGTTTGAGGGTTGGCAATATTAATCCTTTCCTTCCGCGTGTTTTGAATTTAGCCAATCAGTAATTTCTGTAATTAATTTTCCTCCAATCATAGCTTTCTTCTTCGAATTTCCATGTGTAACTCTTAGTCGACCAATAAAAATTAAATGGGTGTGTCTACTCATTCCTGAAAGGTCTCGAATTTTCCGCGAGGGTATAAAAACCACTGATTTTCTTGTTTCCGGGCCACTCGTATAACATCTAACTCAGTGCGTGAATATGTAGCAGGGGGCGGGAAGTGCCTCTTTCTTCAAGCATCAGCTCTTCAACAAGGTAATGGCCTCTTAACATCTTTATTTATTGCTAGCTCAGCATTTTAACTCGCGGGGAAAGTTCGAAACGTTTAATATGTAACCTACATCCTTAAATATGTAAGCCTTTCAATCCTTGTAAAAACTTCACATAACTTGAACTGTAATTCGGGGATAGAGAGTGCTTTACCCTCTCGAGCTCCCCTTCAATTTGAATTTGAGGTGACTACGTTTTCATAACCGTTTCTTCTCTGCTTTAATGTATTAAACTTTTCTCATACGAGCCACCTCCCTAGCTTGGGATTAGCCCCGGTGTATCGGCCTAGCGCCACTTAGGTTTTTAAATGTGTATTTAGGAGTGCTAGTTCACGCCTCCAGTCCTTTCTGTACTTTGGGCCAGTAACTTAACCTGATGTTTTGTTTTCTTCATGCGAAGGCCCTGTAGGTTGGGTATAAAATACCCCTGTTTCTTTGTGTGCCTTGAGGGCAGTTAGAAGTGAAGTTTGTTGTGGCCTTTGATAGGCTTGTAAAATTTAGAGCAGGTCAGCTCTTTCGGGTATTTGAATAGTGCCTCTGAGAGGCTTGTGATTTAAAGGTGGGGGCAAGTGCTCCTTGTATGAAGGGGTTTTCTGCCCCTGGGATCAAATGTGTGACTTGGCAAAGTTCAGCTTGTAGCTCGAGGAATGTAAAAACGGGGCTCGAAGCCCAAATCTTGTAACGAACTGTAATTTCTAATTTCTTAATTTGTTGATATGCTACTTGGTACCTGTTATACTCTATTATTTGTTAATTTTGAAAAGAAAATATAACCTTTGTTAAAGTTTTAAATTAACTTTAATTTTGGTAGTTGAGACCTATTCCAGCCCGCACCTTCTTTCACCTCTGACTTCCACGGATAACTTCGTAACAAGTGGTAGCAGAGCGTGTTTGAATGGGTCTCAATTTAGCCCCTGTTAACGGCTAAACATTGCCTTTGATTCGAACTCTTACAATTTTCTCCGTCGCTGGAAATTTTCGATTTTTCTAAATTTGTAAAGTGTCTGACATCATGCCCGGCCCTCGCGATTTCCTCCATCCCGGCTATTTGCGCAAGGAGGAACTGATTTATGAATTAACCATTAGAAATGTTCAATCTGGAGGCACGGTATCACTAAGCTTAAAGATTCTCTTGATTTGCCGATTACCACCCCAACTTTGGGAGAGAAAGAGATTGATGACTCTCTCTCCACGATCACTGACAATACTACTGAGCTAGCATCCGTAGTTAGTATTTTTGAACGGGGTGATCCTTCACCTAATCAACTTAAACGTGTACAAGATAGATTGTACCATTTTTCCAATAGAGTTAACGATCTGTTGTCTCTAAAGTTGAATGACATTCAAGAGAAGGAGGCTAGTGCTCTTCTCGAAAGCCTTTCTAAACTGTCCACTAAGGTTACCCTATTGTTAACTGGAGCTGTACCTCCCAAAACCGACCAACCCACTCTGGTAAACGTAGTTGGCGAGGAAGACTCTTCTAAAGGAGAGGAAAATAGGACATCTGTAGGAGCTCAACAAACCTCTGCCCCATTAGATAGTGAAATTGAACGTCGTATCTCGTTGAATAATGCCCCTTCCGAAACAGCTTCTTCGCCACTTAGGCCTCTACCCACTATGTCACCTGGCTTCAGCAGTTTGCCCCATCCTTTAGCAATGTTGCTCCGAGGCATTTCGAAGTTCTCCGTTAATTCCACCAGTGATTTTATTGCTTTTCTAAGATTTTTCGTTGAGTTTTTGGATCATGCTCTTGTTTTTTCTCTTTCTCCGTGTCAAATTTTGCAGATCATTTATCCCTATTCAATTGGTGTTTTATTTGACAAAATAGTAAGAGCAATTGCTGATCAATCATCTATAGAAGAATTTCACGCCCATCTGTTAGCTAATTTTATTCCGGCTCGAGCTAGGTCATCACTAATTCAGAAGTACTATTACCGTATACAGCGGCTGGATGAAAATCTTGCCGACTTCGTCCAAGACATCAAATTCTACACCAGAGTATTTGACCTCCATTTTGCTGAAGATCAAATTGTACAAGCCATTGTGGAAGGCATTTCTCCATCTTACAGGTCATACTTGTGTTTTGCGTCGCGTCCGCAAACCTTTGCCGAATTAGAGGCTATGGCTGTCTCAGCGGAAGGAGTTAGATACGCCGACACCTTACCTGTCGCGAAAAAAAACCCTCCATCCTCTACGGCCTCCACCTCGCCGACCCGTCACACCCCGTAAATGTTACGCTTGCGGGTCGCCTGACCATCTTCGGAACAAGTGTCCATTAACTAAATGTAGTGGGACAAGGAATGGAACAGGGTCATCCCAAGGCTGTTTTAAATTCGGCGCTTTCTCCCATATTGCCAAAAATTACCCGAATTCGAATAGCATTCCTTCCTGCTCAACTTCGCGTGCAACTTCCACCAACAATAAAAAATGACTAGTGGTTTCGGCTGAGTCGACTAACTCTTCTTTCCGAGGCTCAGCCCCAAGTAAACCTGCCGAAATCTCAGGGAAAACTCAGTCCCCTAATTTATCTTTCGAGGGTCCCAAAGAATGTCTTAGGATTGCGGCGGATACCCCCGCACCTGTTCCATTTCCCAAAACTGAATTGAATAATGAACCTGTAACAGCGCTATTAGATTCTGGCAGTGTGTGTTCCATTATTTCGGCCGAGTGGTACTCCAAAATAAAATCTGTTTGTAAATTTCCTGATTTTTGTTCATCTTCGGTTCAATGCATTTCGGCTAATAATTCCCCGTTAGAAATTTTAAGTTTTCTGTATGCCAAAATTAGAATTGTTAAATTTACTTGGAAAGTTAAACTGTTTGTGGCTAAGCACTTGTCTTGCCCCATTGTATTAGGAGCGGATTTCATGTCACACACCGGTCTTGTGCTCGACATTCAGAGCAAGTCGTGCACTTTCAAATTTGCTAGTAATTTCAAAATCCCTTTACTAAAATGTAATTCTGTATCATGTTCATCTGTTTCGCCTACCCAGGATGAGATGTTGTTAGACCTTAGACATCTACCTGATTAGCAGGCTTAGAGTATTCGTAAGTTGTGTCAGTCGTTTCCAGATGTTTTCTCTGATACTCTTGGTGTTACTGACCTTATAGAATACAAGATTGAGGTTACGGATTCGATTCCAGTCCGCTTTCCACCTTATAGGCTATCTCCACCTAAAATGAAGGCTCTGAAAGAAATCATAGATCAGATGTTGAAAGATGGTATTATTCGACCCTCTAAGTCGGCATATTCTTCGCCTATTTTTCTAGTCCCGAAACCCCAAGGTGGCTTCAGGCCTGCGATTGATTACAGGGCTCTCAATAGGAAGGTGGTGTTACAATATGTGCTCCTTCCAGACCTTCACTCTTGTTTTTCATGGTTTCGAGAGGCTAAATTTTTCACCATCTTAGACCTCAATCAGGCTTATAACCAGATCCCTCTGGCGGAAGAATCTAAACATCTTACAGCCTTTGCCACTGATTGGAACTTGTATGAATACAACCGCGTGCCTTTCGTGCTCCCCACGGGAGCAGCCGTGCTTACGAGACTGCTAGACAGAGTCTTCTCCGACATCAGATTTGAGTATCTATACCATTATCTTGATGATGTCGTCGTATTTTCTGAGACCTTTGAAGAACATCTAGATCATCTGAAAGAGGTCCTGAGTCGCCTTCGTAAGGCAGGATTAACGGTGAAGTTGTCCAAGGTTGCCTTCGCTAAACCTTCCATGTCATTTCTAAGGCACAGTGTGTCGCCCGATGGTGTCGCTGTAGATCATTCTAGAACACAGGCCATCCGTGATTTCCGACCTCCTAAGGACATCAAAGGAATTGCCAGATTCATTGGTATGGTGAATTTCTTCAGGAAATTTATTCCTAACTTCGCTAATAGAGCGACTCCCTTGAACTTACTCCGCAGGAAAGGTGTCAAATTTGAGTGGGGGCCTTCTCAACAAGCCGCTTTCGAAGACCTCAAATTAGCCCTTTGTAATGCCCCTGTCCTCGCTATGCCCGATTTCTCTAAGAAATTCATCGTCCAAAACAGCGCGTCGTCGACGGCGGTAGCTGCAGTCCTTCTTCAAAGGACTGAACTAGGGAGGCGACCCATCGCCTATGCCTTTAGGACATTATTAGCCCAAGAATCCAAGTATTCCATCTATGAACTTGAGGGTTTGGCTGCCTTATTTGCACTAGAAAAGTTCCGCCTCTATCTGGAACATGTTAATTTCGACTTGGAGACAGATAACCAAGCCTTAAGCTGGGTCTTATCCAGGCCACGTCGTACGGGTGGTATAGCCCGCTGGGCCATCAGAATTTCTGCCTTCCAGTTTGACGGTAGGCATATTAGAGGTAGCCGTATGTTTTCTAATGATGTAGAGACCTCTGAACAGGAAGACAGTTCTTCTCTTCCCGAGTCCATATCGCCTGGTGTAAATGCCATTCTAACGGATGCGCCCATGTTATTTAGGGATATTGAAAAATATCAACGTGAAGATCCAGTGCTGGCTCCTATTATGGAAACTCTTTTTCTGGGGAACATGTCGTCCCTTATGTATTGAGGAATGGTGTTTTATGTTGCCCGTCGGGGCATGATAAGATGATGAAAGTAGTGGTTCCAGCTGTTCTTGTGCCTATGATCTTCAAGTACTATCATGAGACCTCATTAGGGGGTCATTTAGGCATCTTAAAAACTCGAGAAAAGATCAGAGAAATGTTCATCTGGAAAGGTATGGACGGCGAAATTCGTGAATTAGTAAAGGCTTGTAAACCTTGTTGGCTTAGAAAACCTATTATGTCCACCAAGCTAGGCTTATTGTCTTCTCATCAAGCTTCGCGCCCCATGGAACGTTTTTACATCGACTACGTAGGACCCCTCCCCCTATCAAAGGGGAATGCCAATAAATTTATCTTTGTGTGTGTAGATGGTTTTACAAGATTTTCTTCAACAATCGAGAAAAGATCAGAGAAATGTTCATCTGGAAAGGTATGGACGGCGAAATTCGAAATTCCGACTAAACTGGTTACCGCTCAGTCCACCATTTCTTGTTTAAATTCTATCTTTGCTTATTTTGGTCCGTGTCAATATATTGTGTCTGATAATGCTAAAGCCTTTACCTCTAATCTCTTTCGTAAATTCTGTTTTGATCTATCTATCTCACATGTAACAACTTCTCCATACTATCCTCAACCATCTCTTGCTGAACGGGTCAATCGTAATCTGAGGTCGGCTCTTACTGCCTATCATCACGACGATCACTCCAGGTGGGATACATCCCTGCATTGGTTACCCTTCGCTTTGAACTCGGCGGTTCATGAATCTCATAAATTCACCCCTGCTTCATTGATATTCAAGTTTGTACCCAACACGCCGCTCTCTAACCTTTGGTCTCTTAGTGATATTCTGTCTGAGACAATAGATCCAGATAATATTAAAGATCTTCGGAAGAAGGCTAAGGCAAACCTTAAAATTTGTCATGAAAAGTTTAGGGAAAGATATGATCGTGGACGGAGGCCCACCAATTTAAAGGTGGGAGACTAAGTAATGGTCAAGAATTTTGTTCCCGCGGGCAAGCTTGCCCCCAGATTTCATGGGCCGTGCATTATTTTAGATTTTCTTACGCCGGTCACATTGTTAGTGAGCAATCCAGCCACAGAGAGGATATTTAGGGTCCACATTTCTCAAATTAAACCCGTGTAAAATCCGGGTTAACCTTGCCATTAACATTCTTCTGGGAACCTGAAGGTTACATTTTTTTCTCTAAATCCTAGGCCTTCTGCCCCTTATATTTTTACACTGGGTTTTTTTAATCTGCTCTGTATAAATATTGTAAAACCTTCTCCGAGGTACTCTGCTGTCCTCTCCGTACAGCTCCCGTCTCCTGCTAAACCACACCAGTGGCATTAAAATAAAATAAAAATTTCCACGCCGCTGGCCCCTCTGCCTCACCTCCAAGATAATACCCTAAAGCAAAACTTTCCAACAAAATTCTGCTGCCGTGATCTTACTGTTTCAGTGCCCCCGCAGCCGTGCGGCGCCGTACCGACACTGAGGTGGGGTACGGGCCTACTCCACTCCAGGGAGGTCAACCAGTGTACGGCGCGCCGAAGCCCTCCTTCCGGCCAAGGCTGATGTGCGGCGCACTAACCGCAAGCTACTCGTGGACTGTAAATAAAGTTCGCATCTGCGGCGTGCTTCACCACGACTACCCCTCTCATAGTAGCGGGAGAGGTGTATCTCAGGGTAGTTGAGGGGTTCGGGCGACCTCGACGAGAGAACTTTGGCAGCGGCGAATGGTCTTGCCGTCAAAATTAATTGACAGCTAATGTACTTCTTCAGCAACATGGACACTCTTTTTCGGCAATTAATAATTTCTTGCTTCAAATCAACCTTTGGTGCACTTAGAAAAATATTACTTCCATGAATTAATGTTTTTGTTTCGCAATTCTACTACTACAAAGAAATTCTAAAACTGGACTTAAACTAGTCACACCCGTCCATATTAAACAACTTAAAAGACCTCCGACTACCGGTACTGAAAATTTGTATTTTCTCTTCTAAATTCTCCTTCAACCAATCAGCAACAAACTTGGACTTTGTTTTGGAAAAAAAGCTAATTTCTTCTGTGTCACGCTTTGGAAGGAATTTCTTTTTGGCGGGGGGGGGGGGGAGGGCTGTACCGGGCGGTACACCTCTACGACGCAAATTCAAACCTTGCGCCAATTGAAACTCCTCTACAAGAGAAACCATGAACTTTAACAACTGAATCACCCCTACGATTTATCAGAAGATGCCACTGTGTGTTTTTGATTTGCTTTTGTTTTTCATTGATCAAGAAGTGTGAACATTCTCTAACAGATGTCTCTACCAAAAACTATGATAACGAACTCTGGTGTAAGGGAATAAACCTTCTTGGAGAAATGTTGTATTTATAAGTTTTGTCTTTACTAAATTTTGTTCTGTGGTTTGTGGGTTGGCAATGTTAATCCTTTCCTTCGCCTGTTTTGAATTTAGCCAATCAGTAATTTCTGTAATTAATTTTCCTCCAATCATAGCTTTCTTCTTCAAATTTCCATGTGTAACTCTTAGACGACCAATAAAAATTGAGTGGGTGTGTCTACTCATTCCTGAAAGGTCTCGAATTTTCCGCGAGTGTATAAAAACTGCTGATTTCCTTGTTTCCGGGCCACTCGTATAACATCTAACTCAGTATGTGAATATGTAGCAGGGGGCGGGAAGCGCCTCTTTCTTCAAGCATCAGCTCTTCAACAAGGTAATGGCCTCTTAACATCTTTATTTATTGCTAGCTCAGCAGTTTAACTCGCGGGGAAAGTTCGAAACCTTTAATATGTAACCTATATCTTTAAATATGTAAGCCTTTCAATCCTTGTAAAAACTTCACATAACTTGAACTGTAATTCGGGGATAGAGAGTGCTTTACCCTCTCGAGCTCCCCTTCATTTTGAAATAGAGGTGACTACGTTTTCATAACCGTTTCTTCTCTGCTTTAATGTATTAAACTTTTCTCATACGAGTCACCTCCCTAGCATGGGATTAGCCCCGCTGTATCGGCCTAGCGCTACTTAGGTTTTTAAATGTGTATTTAGGAGTGCTAGTTCACGCCTCCAGTCCTTTCTGTACTTTGGGCCAGTAACTTAACCTGATGTTTTGTTTTCTTCATGCGAAGGCCCTGTAGGTTGGGTATCAAATACCCCTGTTTCTTTGTGTGCCTTGAGGGCAGTTAGAAGTGAAGTTTGTTGTGGCCTTTGATAGGCTTGTAAAATTGAGAGCAGGTCAGCTCTTTTCGGGTATTTGAATAGTGCCTCTGAGAAGCTTGTGATTTAAAGGTGGGAGCAAGTGCTCCTTGTATGAAGGGGTTTTCTGCCCCTGGGATCAAATGTGTGACTTGGCAAAGTTCAGCTTGTAGCTCGAGGAATATAAAATGGGGCTCGAAGCCCAAATCTTGTAACGAACTGTAATTTCTAATTTCTTAATTTGTTGATATGCTACTTCGTACCTGTTATACTCTGTTATTTGTTGATTTTGAAAAGAAAATATAACCTTTGTTAAAGTTTTAAATTAACTTTAATTTTGGTAGTTGAGACCTATTCCAGCTCGCACCTTCTTTCACCTCTGACTTCCACGGATAACTCCGTAACAATAACAATAACGAACTGTGTCATTACAAATAATAACTCTGTATTCACTATTGTTATTTCGTTTCGGTGTTTTCCAAATTCGTACATTCCTCATCGCCACACGTTTCATTCCTGACTTGTGTCAATGTCATCTTTCATATGTGTGTACACTTGTTATGTTATGTCACCCTCTCAGACTGATTCTGATGATTTCGTCTGATTCCGCTTCGAACGGTAGCGCTGTACAGCGTCCGATGAGCCATCTGGTGACGAATGAACGTACCACTTCCACTTCTATTATTACGACTAAATTCAAACCTCATTGCTTGAGGAGGCTTTGTCGTGAACAGTCGAGATATCCTTCTAAAGACGCAGAGCAAAGTTCTCTGCGAAACGTAAAGAATTTCACCGCATTTTCTTCACACGGCATGTGCTCAAAAGCCTGTATCATGCCAATAACTATGATTTTTCCTTTTGTTTATTTGAGGCTCCTTGGACCTCGTAGTTCTTAAGTCTGGCGAGCTTCCTTTTAGCCCTGTATTCCTTCAACTTTGTTCTTGGTTTGCTTTCTTTCCTGAGTCCACTTCACTCCCACTGCAGGACGCCATGTTTTAGCAGTCTTACTTGTGTTCCGCACCCGACTTTATTGAGCTTTTGTACCTTTCACGCCTCTTTGCTGTGTTCTGGTGATATCCTGTTTCCTCTAAGAGAGAGACTTGTTCTACTAGTGTTAAGGAAGAATCTCTTTCGTAACTTTGCAGGTCCACCCGCTCCAGTAGTGGTGGTCAGCGGTGGTGTCAGAAGTCTGACCGTTCAGTGGAACATCACTGATTGTATACCGGCCGATGTAACAGGGTATACAGTTTATGTGATTCCCCAAGGACCCAAAGGAGATGACTGTGAAGAGATTGATGAAATTGTCTCAAAGAATGTCACTGCTGGAGAAGAAACTGAGGTCACCTTCTCTGATCTCCAACCTTATTACGACTATCAAGTGAATGTCACCGTGAATACGAAAAGTGGGGAAGAGGCGACTGGCACTGGTTACGCAACAACGGCCGAAGGCGGTGAGTGCTTCTGAATCTTGTTATAACTCTTATTCTAGTTCCAGAAACTGAGGTTTTTTCATCTCCATGCATTGTGTACGGCAGTGATCTCCCCTTCCTACCATATTTCTCCAGGAACAGAGTATTTATTTAATGTGTATAAAGTCGTTGTCTCTTCGTTCTCACAAGAGAAACAGGAGGTGTATATTGGGGACCATGTGGAGTGGCGGTCAGTATAGTCTGAGTTTGCTTCAGGACGAGCAGGCACCAAATAGTAAAACTATATTAGCTGTTTGTCACACGTTCCGTCTCGTGTCAACAGAGAGCAGTGGGACACTTTGGAGATCACCTAATTCCTTCCGGAACTCTATTCCAATACATTTTTGCTCCTGAGATACCTATATGTAGGACATTTTGAAAGAAATTTCCTGAGGACAGATGGCCTTCCTACAAATGTTCCCGAATTGCGCAGGGTGATAAAGTCTTTCTCAATCAACTTGTTTAATCATGTTCAGAAACGTTATGAACACATAATCATCATGTAGCAGTCCGTTACGTCGGCCAAGTCGGCGGCTCATCCATTGCAGACACGACTACCGGGTATGACTACTCGAAATTAAAGTCTTGAAATATAGTAACGGTGAAAATAAAACAATTCAATTTAAAATAATATAATTAATTAACAAATTAATAAAAAGACGCACAGCTTCTCTGTACCTTTGCATTTGTGCCTAAGGTTCTGCTTAAACTAAAAGCCATCATCATTAAGTTATCATAGCGGAACAGCACATGGAAGTCTCCGAATTCGTCTTCCATGAGGAACCGTGCTTCGGTCCACTTGAATCTTGAAAGTTCAGTGTTCTAACAAGGACCGTTCTTACAGACCGCCCGGCTAACATAACCTAGATAGTGCTAGTTACTTATTGTTAATACACATTTGAGTCATTTGGTGTTCCAAATGAAAATAAAATACTGTAAAACTGTTTGTTTAAATGATAAATCTTCATCATAATTGTAACAACTGCTTGACTATCACGTAGTTCCACATGATGTTACAAACTGTCTGATATTACTGTTAATGCCATGAGGGGGAACAATTGAAAATTGATTATTTTCATTTCTACGTAGTATTCTCGAACCACCTACTCATTTCTGCCACGCGGCTGGGGAGAACACTGAAGTTAGAGTGAAATGATTCAGACTATGAAATAATATTGCATCACTTGTATCGTAAACTGACATAAACAATACACTCCGGGAAAATGAATAAATAGCACCTAGAATTCGCCAGTCCAGCAAAGGGACATTTTATTTACACACTCTTGAGGACGTATACAACACACGATCACACGAAGCGAGACATACGCAACTGAGTACAGTCGACAGAGCGTGGACAAAATGAGCGCTAGTAGCGTTTAGACCGTACTTTGCAGAAATGCAGGCTGCAAATCTCCAATGGAGACGATCGTAGAGGTGACGAGTGTAGTGTTACGGAATGGCCTGCCATGGAATTTGCACCTGGTGCCTCAGTTGGGCCAGGTTCCGACCGCACAGGATGACGTTTCATCCGGCCCCAAACGTGTTCAATGGGGGACAGATCTGGGGATCGTGCTGGCCAGGGTAGTTGACGAACACTTTGGAGAGCACGTTGGGTGGCACGGAATACAAGTGGACGTGCATTGTCCTTCCAGAGAAGAACTGCCAGTGTAGGATATGACTGCTCACACCTGGACCCGACTAGGAAAGGCCGAGACACCGTCCTGAACTGGAGACGTCCCTCGTTATCGGTGATCAAGGAAATGAAACTAATCCCACAGCAATAAAAATCGGAATTAAATTCAGATGGGGGGTTTAAACATAATTGAAACAAGGGTCATATTGAGAAAAGCCAGTAATGAAAAGATACTTAAAAGATTCAAACAATAGCATACCTTGTTGAAGAAATCTCTCAACATCATGAAGTGTGCGTGCTGTTATTACACTCCAATATTAAAATTAAAAATTGCCACATAGCTCACCTCCTCTAATAGAAACTTGGTACATCCTGTGGCAATATTATCACAATTTTCACGGCACAATAAGGTCGTTTCTTTCACGAGATCCCGTTTTTAATTCATAGTACTCGCGTGTTTACACGCCATTTTTCACACTACAATAGCATCGTCTCATCAAAGCTTCCACGCATCAAGGAGAATAAAGGTAAGAAGAAGATCAAAAACTTTAGATAATAACAACCCACAGAGACCAACATCACTGTACCAAGGCTCAAAGATTATAATCCCAAAGACACCTACGGGCATGCCCACAACCCAAAGAATAAATTAAACAAATATGGCGCCTTCACGGGCGAGCCATCGGCCAAGATCAGGACATGGCAAAAATAAATAAAGCAGTATCGAGATGAAACACAAAACACACAACCAAGATTAAAAGTGAAAATACAACTGACCGACACGTCACCTTCGCACTCCCCTGACTCACGGACACGCACTCACACATTCACACATTTGTCGGCATGGGCAAAAATATGAGCGGCAGCTCCATTTTATTAGATCAACACCAAACCACATAGTATAACTCATCTGGTCACAACAACGGGTCTCGCATCAAACAGCTAACAGCGTGCACATTCCAAACCATTCAATAACGAGATCGGATAAATAGTCCGTACTCAAGTCCATCGTGTCTCGCGCTCCGTACGACCAGAATTGAGTTTCGAGTCGACACTGTGTGCTTACATGCAATGGATGCCAAAATACCATACGACGCAGTGCACAGCAAAATCAGTTTGAGGTCCAGTTACCAACATCGCATAATCATAATAAGAACAACAGACACACATTCCATTCATGCTGCGGGCCGGAAGAGGCGTATCATCATCATACATACATACATACATACATACATTATCATTATAGGCTGTTATGCCTTTCAGCGTTCAGTCTGCAAGCCTCTGAGAATTTAAATTTACTAAACGTCGCCACAATCCTCGATTTGCAACTAGTGTTGCGGCTTCATTTAGTTCTATACCTCTTATCTTTAAATCGTTAGAAACCGAGTCTAACCATCGTCGTCTTGGTCTCCCTCTACTTCTCTTACCCTCCATAACAGAGTCCATTATTCTTCTAGGTAACCTATCCTCCTCCATTCGCCTCACATTGTTACCTGCGTAACAATTTTTCCCTCTTGGGAGATATTTTCGAAACTGGCCTCATGGCTGTGGAAAAACTGTGTCCTTCTTTATTTCTTCCTTTCAAAACTTATTGCCCGGCTGTCTCTATGCACGTCCTATCGGTGCCTGACTGTATTCTCCTGCACTCTAGTGGCGTAGGTATGTACTACCTCGCGAGCTACGTTACCACTCAGGCGCTTGCCCTCTGCGCACATGTGATCGTTGGGGCCGGCACTGCGGAATCTCGGGAAGTCGCCATTGCTGTTTGGTGAGAAGGAAGAGATGGACGTGTGTGGCTTCTCTCTCCCTAAGGAGATCATTTCTCCGAAAATGTTCGAGCCTGGCTAAGGTTACATACGTGGGGCTTTTGCCCTGGGGATTTCTGCAAGTTGTTCTGGTTTATTATTCCTCGTCTGGAATTTGCATGTTATGTTTTTCTACAAAGTAAGTAGCATATTCTACCGAAGCTGTCCTCACAACTTTCATCTGGAAGAGACTGTAAGTGTTGTTACAACTAAACCTTTACTGATTTTTTGGTGAAAGACCTGAAAATTTTCCTATGTGAAGAAAGTGTGTGCGACACCATGTAACTGGCGTCATCTAAAAACTAAGTCTTGCCTTGTGGAATTTTAAATTTTCGGCTTGTTAATTGGAAGTTATAGCATGTGTAATTAGGTCTGTTAAATTGGGGCTTGCGTACTGTGTGAAAGAACGTTTTGGTTTCTTCGAAAACGTAATTGGGTAACCTAGTGTTTATTAATAACCTTTCTAGGCCTAAAGGTTTTGTGATAAAGGCTATCATTTTACTGGAATAATTTAACAAGCGAGTCGCTTCAGGGATGTGGGTGTTACGTGTACAGTGTGTCCCGGTACCTTTCTTTCTTGCTTCTCTGGTTGATTTTATTTTAATTTAACTTAATTTTATTCTCCCTTTTGGGTTTTTGGTTATTTTCTGCGTCTGTTTTCTTGGTCCTTTGTTAGTTTTCGCCTATTGTTGTTTGCGAGCTGTGATTGGCCCCTTCCTTCCCTTGACCCATTGTTGGTCGTTGCCATGGGAATGCTAATGTTGTTGATGTTGTTGTGATGGGATTGATGATTTGTATTTGATGTGCCGATGATGAATTCTACCTTCTCCGCGGATTTCCTTGGTCCATTTAATTTTTCTTTGAGATTTTAATTTTACCTTCTGCTCATTTTTCCTCCCGGTGTTTCGGTGCTTATTATTATTATTATTATTATTATTATTATTATTTTAACTTCTTGAAAAGTGCACGTAATACCTACCCATCCTTGCAGGGGGTCGTTTGACACATCCTAAAAAGGGGTTTTCAGTATCAATATCAAAAACTGTTTCTGTCAAGGTTGTTTCTCACGGTTGAATGGATGTTAAAAAAACTTTTGTACTGTACCAAGAAAACCTTTGGTTGTAAGAAAACTTGAGAGTTGGCGAGGGGTTTCATAAATCTACATTATCTTGCTAAGTCTTTCAAGAACTAAATAATTATTTTCTTTATAAACGGTCGACCGTAGGGTTTTGGTTTGAGTTTAAATATTTTTAAATTTTTAATTTTATTATTTTCCAGCGAGGATATTCCTTCCTATTTGTTTATCACTTAATTATGCTGATTAAATATCTTGTTCCCCAAGGTGTTGGTGTTTTCCTTTAAAAGGGGTGATAATTTGATATGACCAGGTGTATTTTATCCGCTCCTTTGGGGGCCCTGTTTAATTTTCTCATGGTAAGTGCCCTTTTTTTCTTTAATTTGTCTTTGTCTAGCACGTTTCCACGTATCTGAACCGTGCCTTTGGTACACGGTCAGACCCTTGGTGCTGTCACTTGGGGTAATTATGCCTTTTATTGCTCTAAGTGTTACAGTTCGTGGCAGCAGAGCTTTAGTTAATTGATTTGTGTGCCTCTTACTTGGATCTACCTGTAGGTCTGTTGCATCCTCATTAAATTTATTTTGGCACTGTGTACTATATGCTTTATCTCCCTTTCATTAAGCTTTTCTATTTTGTTTGTGCCAACCACCTGAGTTTTTTTGCATTGTCCCTTTAAAAAACCTGGTCATTGGGGAACTTTGAATTATTTGAGGTTTCAAAGAGTGTAAAAAACTGAAACTTGTGAAAGGAACGCTTTTATTTGGATTAATTATTTTTGATTTATTGTTTCATGTACATCAACTATGGCGAGGGCTGTGCTGTTCCCATTCCAACTCAGGAAATCAGAGCTAGTTTATGAGCTCACTATCAGGGGTATCAATCCTGCTAATACTGTTGCCGAGTGCGCTGCTTTGCTGACATCGCATGTCCAGGTTCCTATTAATCTTGATTCTGTAAAGATGTGCTGCAACTTTGGTGAGTCCTTAAATTTAATTACTGACTGTCTCTCGGAGATAGAGGTTGTCAGACAAGAATTCATTGAAACTTCCCCCACTAAGGGGCAGATTAACAGACTTAAGGCTAGGGTGTGGCATTATTTAGGCCGCATCCAAGATTTGATTACTATGTGTCCCCAACCTAGTCTTGTTTCTGAAAGTACAAAGCTGTTGACCATTGCTTCTAGTATTTCTGCTGAACTAGATATAATGCTAGCAAGTAAGGATATGGAGAATTTATCAGTTGTTGAGAGGGAAACCTCATTACCTTCTAGTCATGCTGATGCCTCACTTAATAATCAAGCTTCATGTTGTGCTGCCTCCCCAGTTCTTGAAAATTTGTTAGCCCGTTTAAATTGTGCTCCCTCTCACTCTTCACTGAAGGATCTTTTCAACGGAGTTAAAAATTTCTCCGTCAATTCTATTGAAGAAAGTACCAGGTTTCTGAGGTTCCTGGTAGAAATGACAGAGTCAGGTAGCGTGTATTCTGTCGATGACTTGGGAATTTTCCGTGCCCTATTCTCTCATTGTGAGGGAATTTTGAAACGTGAAATTTCTGAAGCAATTTCAAATAATTTAACCATTATGGAATTTCATGAACTTGTATTGTCTAAATTTATTCCTTCATTGGCATTGCCGAGTTTGATTCCTCAGTATTGCTTCCGGACTCAATTGCTCCATGAAAACCTTTTGAACTATGTACTAGACTTGCAGTTTTATTGCAAGGTATTTAGAATTTCGGTGCCAGAGGAGGAAATGGTGGCCCGTATTCTGAAAGGTATTTCCCCTGCCTATCGTTCATACCTCTCCCTCACCAAGAGTCCGACTAATTTTCTTGAATTGGAAGCTGCGTGTACCTTTGCTGAAGATGTAAAGCACGGAGATGCCGCAAGACCTATCTGCCACCCTCCTCCTACTGTGAACCCTGTTTCGCCTCAAACTAGGGATAGTGGGTCTTCTAAAAAATTTTATAATTGCGGGTCACGTGATCACCTTAGGAATGCTTGCCCCTCAGTCACGCGTGGCTCTGGTCCTTGTTATTTGTGTGGCTCGAGGCAGCACCTTAAAAAGAATTGCCCTACTTCGTTCCGAAAACGCAGTCAATGACTAAGGCCTAATGGTAATTCTGGTGAATCGCTTGCGCCAGAAATTTTTGTGGATTCTGAAAAGGTTATTTGCCCCCGGGCACGCAATAAGATTTCTGCTTTGGTTGAGTCTAAAAGTACCTTCGCGAAAGTGGAACTGAATAATGAACCCATTGTTGCTCTTATGAACTCGGGTAGCGTCGTCACCTTAATTGATGCTAATTGGTATGATGAAATGAGGTCCCCTTGTAAACTGCCTGAGTTGAAGAAGGTCAATGTTGCATGTGTCACGGCTAATAAGCATAATATGAAAATTTTAGGGTCCGTTGATGTGAAATTGCGTATTGGTAATTTTACTTGGAAAGTTCTTCGCTTGGTAACTCCAAAGCTAGCGTGTAGCATGATTTTAGGTACGGACTTCTTGTCAAGAACTGGTTTAATTTTGGACCTCCAGGCTAGGAAATTTCACTTTAAATTTTCTCCAAATTGTAAATTCGATATTATTGATGGTCCTTTGGGTACCTTCAGTGTTTCTTGTGTAGGTAGGGCGCTACCTAGGGAGAACAACGAAATAGATCAGTTGGATCTTAGTCATTTGGATTATCAGCAGGCTAATAGTGTGCGTGACTTGTGCCACCAATTTCCCGATGTCTTCACTAGCAAGTTAGGAGTTACTGATGTTCTTGAGTATCAGATTGAGCTATCTGATAACACCCCTGTTAGATCTCCTCCTTACCGTCTTTCACCACCTAAGATGTTAGAACTCAAAAAGATTATTGATCAGATGCTTGCACCCTCTGGGGGCTATCGTGCTGTAATTGACTACAGGGCTTTGAACCGCAAGATCATCTTGCAATCTATCCCTTTACCGGATTTGCACACTTGTTTTGGGTGGTTCTCAGGAGCCAAGTTTTTCACTGTGTTAGATCTCAATCAGGCGTATTACCAAGTCCCGTTGTCTAAGTCATCTATTCCACTGACTGCTTTCATTACTGATTGGAACCTTTACGAATTTCTGAGACTTCCGTTCGGGATCTCTTGTGGTGCAGCCGTTCTTACGAGGCTGTTAGATTCAATACTTTCGGGTATTAAATTCAAGTTCGTTTTTCATTACCTGGACGACCTGGTAATTTTCTCAAATTCCTTTGAAGAACATGTCGAACATGTTAGAGAAGTCCTGGATCGCTTGCGAAAAGCTGGACTAACTGTTAAGTTGTCAAAGGTAGCGTTTGCTAAGCCGAGTATGTCTTTCCTTGGACATGTGGTTTCCTCTGATGGTGTCTCCATCGACCACTCTAGGACTCAGGCTATTAGGGACTTTCAACCCCTAAAGATGTCAAAGGCATCGCACGTTTCGTGGGCATGGTGAACTTCTTCAGGAAGTTCATTCCAAATTTTGCAGAGATAGCAGCTCCTCTAAATCATCTCAGACGTAAGGATGTCAAGTTCATCTGGGGCCCCTCCCAGCAAGACCCTTTTGAGACCCTGAAGCTTGCCTTGTCAAATTCTCCTGTGTTGGCTATACCCGACTTTAGTAAACGCTTTATTGTACAAACCGATGCCTCTGGAAAAGTAGTTGCTGGTGTACTCTTACAGGAATATGAGGATGGTCGTAGACCGGTTGCCTATGTGTCTAGGATCCTCAATGATCTGGAGAGAAAGTACTCCATCTATGAATTAGAATGTTTGGCCGTGCTGTTTGCTCTTGAAAAATTCAGACCTTTCATTGAACATGTAAATTTTGATCTGGAAACAGATAATCAGGCTCTGTCGTGGGTCTTGAACCGTCCCAAAGAACGGGCAGAATCACTAGATGGGCGCTTAGGATCTCAGCCTTCAGTTTTCAAGTAAAGCATATTAGGGGGTCGGAAAATGTCATCGCTGACAGCCTTAGTAGAATGTTTGACGGGAGTTTTGGTCTTGATGAAAAATCTAAGGCTGAAGAATATGATGAAACTAATGTTGCTAGTGTGGGTGCCATTCTTTCGGACCTACCTTTGTTGTACCATGAGTATGCAGATCATCAAACGGCTGATCCTGATTTGAGAGAAATCATCGACAAAATTAGTGATGGTATTGTGGTTAAACCTTATTCTCTGGTGAAGGGGGTCTTATGCTGTAAAGGTCGAAGGGACACTAATTTCAAAATTGTTGTACCCAAGGTTTTAGTGCCAATCATCCTCAAGTACTATCACTCCTGTCCCATTGGTGGCCGTTTAGGCACCTTTAAAACTAGGCAGAAAATTGGACAGTTCTTCGTTTGGAAAAGAATGGATGGTGATATCCGAAACATGATTAGGTCCTGTAATATTTGTTCTATCAGCAAACCTAGTTTGAACAACCGTGTAGGTCTATTATCTTCTTCACAAGCTTCTCGCCCTATGGAACGGTTATTCATCGATTTCGTTGGTCCGCTCCCTCGCTCTACCTTGGGAAACACTCATATCTTCGTTGCTATTGATGCGTTTTCTAGATTCTCTTGGATTTTTCCCACTAGATCTACGACTGCTCGTACGACTATAAGTTGCCTTAATTCTATCTTCGCATCCTTCGGCCCTCCCAAGTTTCTGGTTTCTGATAATGCCAGTGCTTTCACTGGTCACTTGTTTAAGAAGTACCTTTTTGAGCTGAGCATTTCCCATGTCACCACTACCCCTTACTATCCTAACACTTCTTACGCCGAGAGGATGAACAGGTACCTCAAATCTGCTCTAATTGCATATCATCACAATAACCAATCCAAGTGGGACTCTTGCCTGCACTGGTTGGCTCATGCCTTCAATTCTGCCACACACGAAACTCATGGTAAAACCCCCATGTCACTTATGTTCTGCTACACCCCGTACTCTCCTATTTCCAATGTTCTGGGCATTGATGATCTTCTTCCAGACTTGTCTAAACCAAATGACGTTCAGAAAATCTGGGATGAAGCAAAGAAGAAGTTGTCAGTATCCTATGAGAAAGGCAGGGTTAAGTATA
Source organism: Anabrus simplex (assembly GCF_040414725.1). NCBI lineage: Eukaryota > Metazoa > Arthropoda > Insecta > Orthoptera > Tettigoniidae > Anabrus > Anabrus simplex. Next base: position 519,052,315 of record NC_090267.1, read on the forward strand.
ACAAGGGTAGAAAGTCACCTAGGTTGAAGGTTGGAGATCAAGTTTTTGTCAAGACCTATCCCATTAGCAAGGCTATTAACAAGTTTTCAGCCAAACTTGCTCCTCGGTATCATGGTCCCTGTACTATTTTACAGTTTTTATCTCCGGTGTCGGTACTGGTGAGTGACCCCATCGCCAAGAGGATTAGACGGGTTCATTCGTCCCAGTTAAAAACAGGTTAACGCATGTTTGGACTTGCGGATGAGAGCTACCTTTCAGTGAGCAAATTTGATTGGTCTCCGTGGGTTATTATGTAATTATTCTGGTCTAGTGTGAATTTAATCATGTGATATTTTTCTCCCTTTTCTCGTGTGCTGTATTTATTTTGAGGAGTTTTGGTGTTGCTTGTCGTACTTAAACTTCTTTCCCTGTCAACCATGGTTGCTTAGTTGGGTGAGAATTTTTACCACGTGTTTAAGCTTTGGTACCTTATCTGCTGCGTTCACGCCTCCGGTGATTCTTGGCATGACCATGTAGTACTTTCTAGCGTGTACTTGTTCTAAACATTGTATTTTGAAAAGGTAATTGCGGTTTGCGAGAAATGTGTGTACTTTCTCTTGCTCTATTGGCACCCGATTTCTTAATTGTTAATATCTAACTACTCTTTGGGTCTGGGTGCAGGTCTCTCCGTCTATCATAATTCGATTGTATCCTGATCATTTACGTTTGCAAAATTTTGATAATAAATTTATTTATTGGCTCTTGTACTGCTGTTGCCTTGGTTTGGTACTCATTTGGAAAATTCTGGGCAATTTCTGCTCTGTGCGTTGTTAATCCGGTAGGAAATCTGTTAGTCTCCTAACCCCTATTTATCTTGCCCTGTCCTAGTCTTTGGTCCTAGTTCTTGTTATCTGATTCCTTGCGGGTAATATTTCGGTTATCTATTCCTATTGTGGTTTGTTAGGTGTGCTTTGTTGAAACGAATTAGCTTTTGGTTTCCTTGTTGGTGTAAGTTGACTAGGATCTGGATATACCCGGTGTTATGGTCCTGTTGCTTATGTTTTGGATCGGATGTGGGTAATGGCAATGGCGGAACTCTGTCAATTGGAATTGGTGGTGGTTGGTTGTTTGTCTCTACGGCATGGACTTCACAGTCTTCACTGCCTTCTATCTCCAATTTCTGGTGACACGATTCCCTAGGTTGCGAGTGCTCTGATGTCCTTCTCTGGGGCATTTCTGTTATCTGTTGTGAATTCCCGGTTTACTAAGTTATCCTTCCCTAATCATTCTTGTACCGATGGTTTTCTGGTAAAAAGAAAAACAAATACCCTGCCCCGGCTAACCTATTTTGGTAAATTTTTCTTTGGGCTTTCCTTCCTGGTTGTGGCAGTTAACTAGCTGGTTTCTTATTGTATTTCTGCTTGCAAGTGGTATTAATTCTATCCTCTTCTGAAGTCCTTACTTCCCTGGTTTTGTCTCTAAGTGGTGTATTATTCTTGTAGTATGTTATTTAATCGAGTTGTAGCTCCATGTCGTCCTGCCCAGTCTATTTGTTATTGTGGTGTTTTGCACGTATTGCACTAATGGATCCTGAACCTGAGGAGTGCTGTCTCCTTTCGTGCCTTGTAGGTATTGGTTTCGGTCCTGTCTTAGAAATGTTGTAAACGGTACCGTGGTTTGGTTTTAGGTTTGCCTTGTGAGGTAGAATGACAGCTTCACGACATGTTGTTGAGGGTAGTTGCTGTTTTCCTCCCTTTTAGCTAACGCATGTCCGTTGTGGTCCATTTTTGTTGTATTGTTGTCGTGTAGTATTGGTTACTTATTATGGCGCTTCGGTATGGGCGGTGTTGCCTTTAATTTACCCTGTGTCCCGGCAGATTGGGAAATAAACCCTGGCATGGATTTACTACTCTCTGTAGGTGTGTCTTATCTGCTTGCATATAATGTGTGATTTCTGTACGACCTGGTCTATTTTTAATTTTAATTCTCTGCATACCCTAGTAATCAGACGTCATCATGCAATTATCCTATACTATAATGTTCTTCTCGAAATAACCTGCCAGCCTATTGGTCCTTTTCCTTCTGGAGTGTTTGAAAACCTTGGCTATCGTTTATCATCTTGTCGTCCTACGGTGCTCCAGTTGAGTATGGGATCAGCTGGTGCTTCATAGGCGGCACTGAAACCTTCCCACTATCTGGTGATGTGTTTGTTTGGTGGTGTTTCTTATTTCTCTGTTATTTGGAGTGTTTTCTAGTTACCTGGTTCGTGACCTATCTTTCATATCTTATTTCCCTTGTACAATGTTAGAGAACTACCTGTGACTGTGTGGCCACAGTGTGAGTCTCGGATATCACCTTGTTCTAGTCTGGATTTGTCCGAGGTTTCTGGTGGATAGCCGGTAGGGAATCTTGTCAGATCTGTGCTCCCATATTCAAAGGCGTTGGCTTGATTGAGGTGCTTTATTGAACCTTTTAATTGATTGAGTCGCCCTTGGTTAAGATATATGTTTGTATGTGCAGTAAAATTGTGAGAAATGTGTTTTTAGATGGGGTAACACTCCTATTTCCTTTCAGCCAATTTTTGTCCCGTTTCATCATGGTGTTAAAGATTGTGTTTCATAACCTCTGCTACCCTCCTATTACTCTTTGCTTGGTGTTGTTTTGGCTCGTTGCTGATGACCAACTATACGCGTACCCTCCATCTGAAAGATCTTGAAGTCTCCAACCGCAGCCTGTACATTCATCTTGTCTTGAGTAATTATTTACTGTAACCCATGTATTTTGATTCTTACCTAGTATCCTATTTCTGGGAGTTTCTCTTAATGGTAATATTAAAAAAAGGGTAAACTATATCCAATCCTGTTTCTTGTTTATTTGGGTTTTGTATGGAATGTATACATGGTATTAAAATTGATTTATTGCTAAATTTATTTCTTGTCCTTGGGCATGTACTTAAAGGGTTTAAGTCTTGTTAATTGGCTCACTGATTGGTGGTTCTATTCCGTTTTAAATTTAATTTAGGGAGGTTGTAAGCTTAATTAACTTGTAGTTCTGTGTAACGTTTTTCAACATCCTTTTCCTTGGTCTGGGTCTTGGTTTCGTAATATTATGTATGGAAGGGAGTTCCTCTTAGCATTTCTGTTCTTGCAATCACTCAGCACCCTTGAGTTGGTGCTTGTCTGTAAGTTTTTCTTTCTATGTAAAGTTGCCTCCTGGTTTCTGTTTGTCAACGGTGACGTTATTGCGTAGCCATCCTGGTAGGATTGGTTGTATGCATTGAATGGTGTTTTGTGGAGATAACCATCTTGGTTTCCTAGGTTATTGTTTTTCTTGTGTATTGAAAATTGTATCCTTGCCTATATATTTTTGTTGGCATGATACCTTAAATGTAATGTAATTTAGTTTTTGGGTATGGATTGTTTAAATAATTATCGTATTCTGTTCCTGTGCCATACCGTAATCTTAAGTCATGTTAATCTAGTTTATGGTTAGGTTAAGTATTTTCGGTTGGACCTTATGATTGTGTTTTACGCTCACCAATGTTGTTTTCTCTCTTCCCTTCCCTTTCTGGGCGTTTTTCCTTTTTGGGGTTGTCGTTACCATCCAAACCAAAGGGTGGAAACCAAATGAAGGCGTTTCTTATCTAACGCAAGTCCTATAATATTACAAATTTAACAAACATGTAGTAATTTAAGTCTAGGTATGTGATCTGGTGCAGTTAAGACCTAGAAGGTCTAATGTTCTGAAAGCAAATAGTTATGAACTTTACCTAAAGGTGTGTATGTACCACAAGGTAGCGTAACCTCCGATCAGATGACGCATACGAACTTGCGGAAGATAATAGTTCGCATTAAAGTTTAGCAAGAAATCTAGAGAAGAAGTGTTCCCTGTGATCTGGACCATTAATAATTTGCCTGCGACTTGGGTGTTGCACAGTTTGGTGCATGGAACTTCATTATTATTGAAAGTGGCTAGACATTTGGTGTCGTCTAAGTGAACTGTACTGTTTCTTTAATTTAAATCACATGTGTTTGGGTTCTTAGTGACTGTTGGACTCGTTCTGCTGGTGGTGCATAAACTGAGGCTGGCGATTGGTGGTCATTTTCACATTCGGACTATTCTACCAAAAACTTTGTTTGCTTCAAGACCACCGCCTTATGATGGTAAACATGTGTGGGACATGTCAAGTTTCGGGGAGGGACACTGTTACCTGCGTAACAATTTTTCCCTCTTGGGAAATATTTTCGAAACTGGCCTCATGGCTGTGGAAAAACTGTGTTCTTAGAAGTGGTTCGCCGCTTCTTTACTTCTTCCTTTCAAAACTTATTGCCCGGCTGTCTGTATGCACGTCCTATCGGTGCCTGACTGTATTCTCCTGCACTCTAGTGGCGTAGGTATGTACTACCTCGCGAGGTACGTTACCACTCAGGCGCTTGCCCTCTGCGCACATGTGATCGTTGGGGCCGGCACTGCGGAATCTCGGGAAGTCGCCATTGCTGTTTGGTGAGAAGGAAGAGATGGACGTGTGTGGCTTCTCTCTCCCTAAGGAGATCATTTCTCCGAAAATGTTCGAGCCTGGCTAAGGTTACATACGTGGGGCTTTTGCCCTGGGGATTTCTGCAAGTTGTTCTGGTTTATTATTCCTCGTCTGGAATTTGCATGTTATGTTTTTTTTAAGTAAGTAAGTGGCATATTCTACCGAAGCCGTCCTCACAACCTTCCAACTGGATGAAACTGTAAGTGTTGTTGCAACTAAACCTTTACTGATTTTTGGTGAAAGACCTGAAAATTTTCCTATGTGAAGAAAGTGGTGCGACACTAGGTAACTAGCGTCATCTAAAGACTAAGTCTTGCCTTGTGGAATTTCATATTTTCGGCTTGTTAATTGGAACTTATACCATGTGTAATTATGTCTGTTAAATTGGGGCTTGCGTACTGTGTGAAAGAACGTTTTGGATTCTTCGAAAACATAATTGGGTAACCTAGTGTTTATTAATAACTTTTCTAGGCCTAAAGGTTTTGTGATAAAGGCTATCATTTTACTGGAATAATTTAACAAGCGAGTCGCTTCAGGGATGTGGGTGTTACGTGTACAGTGTGTCCCGGTACCTTTCTTACTTGCTTCTCTGGTTGATTTTATTTTAATTTAACTTAATTTTATTCTCCCTTTGGGTTTTGGGGTTATTTTCTGCGTCTGTTTTCTTGGCCCTTTGTTAGCTTTCGCCTATTGTTGTTTACGGCCTGTGATTGGCCCCTTCCTTCCCTTGACCCATTGTTGGTCGTTGCCATGGGAATGCTAATGTTGTTGATGTTGTTGTGATGGGATTGATGATTTGTATTTGATGTGCCGATGATGAATTCTACCTTCTCCGCGGATTTCCTTGGTCCATTTAATTTTTCTTTGAGATTTTAATTTTACCTTCTGCTCATTTTTCCTCCCGGTGTTTCGGTGCTTATTATTATTATTATTATTTTAACTTCTTGAAAAGTGCACGTAATACCTACCCATCCTTGCAGGGGGTCGTTTGACACATCCTAAAAAGGGGTTTTCAGTATCAATATCAAAAACTGTTTCTGTCAAGGTTGTTTCTCTCGGTTGAAAGGATGTTAAAAAAAACTTTTGTACTGTACAAAGAAAACCTTTGGTTGTAAGAAAACTTGAGAGTTGGCGAGGGGTTTCATAAATCTACATTATCTTGCTAAGTCTTTCAAGAACTAAATAATTATTTTCTTTATAAACGGTCGACCGTAGGGTTTTGGTTTGAGTTTAAATATTTTTAAATTTTTAATTTTATTATTTTCCAGCGAGGATATTCCTTCCTATTTGTTTATCACTTAATTATGCTGATTAAATATCTTGTTCCCCAAGGTGTTGGTGTTTACCTATAAAAAGGGTGATAATTTGATATGACCAGGTGTATTTTATCCGCTCCTTTGGGGGCCCTGTTTTATTTTCTCATGGCAAGTGCCCTTTTATTCTTTAATTTGTCTTTGTCCAGGACGTTTCCACGTATCTGAACCGTGCCTTTGGTACACGGTCAGACCCTTGGTGCTGTCACTTGGGGTAATTATGCCTTTTATTGCTCTAAGTGTTCGAGTGTTCAGGTTGAAACTCAGAGGTAAGCGTCATGTACCCTGTAAAATGCAAAAGGTAGAAGGTGAAAACTTAAGGAGTTCTGGTGTGGAAATCCAAAATGGTCCATTAAACACTAGAAGGGAGCATAGTACTGATGAACGATCTACATGGGAAGACCTCAAACAAAATACAGTGACCATTGCAATAAAACATTCTTCTCCAATACAGATTCATCGCAAGTGTTGGAACAGTGATCTTACGTGGCAGATCACAGACCAGCGGAAACACCTGAAAGAAACAGGCTTGCACATTCAAGACAGATATTGTGTCGTGAAATTCAACGTAATTGCCGCTTAGACAAACGTCAGGAATCTGTGAAGAAATTGAAGCTCATGGCCATCACAGTGAGACACGAGATATATACCGTAAAGTAAAGCCGCTGTCAAATAAATACAAACCTCGTGTATGGTCCATAGAAGATTCTAATGGTCATAGGATACATGATATTGAAATTGTATTCAATAGATGGAAACAGTACTGTGAGGAGTTGTATAAAGAAGAGACAGTACAGCCGATGATTGAATGGCGAGATTTTGAACAAGATCCAGATATCTTATTTCAGGAAACAAAAAGGGCAATCACGTCGTTGCGACCGCACATAGCAACGGGTTCTGACAACATAACAGCTGAACTACGGAAAGAGACGAGTGACATTGGTGCTCAAATTATCACAGACATTTGCAGTAAAATATGGAGAAATGGCAAATGGCCACCTGACTGGATTACATCCATCTTCATCCCGTTGCATAAAAAGGGTTCAACAATGAAATGTGATAACTATAGGACTTTATCGTTATTCTCATAAACTAGCAAGTTCATGTTTTATATCTTGAAAGACAGACTCGATAATTATATTAGTTCAAAGATTCCCCCTGAACAAGCTGGTTTCGTCAAAGGAAAAGGCACAAGAGGACAGCTGTTGAACATCAGACAACTAATCGAAAAGAGCAGAGAATTCCAACTTCCTATGATCATTGGCTTGCTAGGAAAGCCTTTGACTGTGTTCAATAGGAGAAACTTTGGTAAGTGTTATTTAAAACTAGCTGTAGTACCCGGCGATGCCCGAATATTTTCTGAATATTTACCGGTACCTTTAAGATTTGCATTACCAGTTAGTTATGTGTGATGTGAATTTTTATAGAATTCCTTTTTGACTTGCAGATTGATATGTTATGATCTATTATGTAGTTATAAAATTATTTAGATGTGTTTGATTTCAAGTTTTAGATTATTTAGTTTTCGAGTAAAACTTCGTCCTTATGGTAGCTCGAATCGACTGGGAAGTATTTGATCCTGTCAAAAATGAATAAGTGATAACTCTATGTATTTAGCTGTCGCACTATAGATACGATGTACAGAATTTGAACTGTCAAGGAGATTGATCCCCTCCCGCCCTCAACCACTAAGAGATATAAACTCTAGATTGTCACCATTCATCTCAGTGACCCAGAAAACTGTAGATTCGACACTGATTTCGATTATTTTTATATCTCACTCCCCCTCAACCACACCCCAAAGGGGGCTGAACATGAATTTAAAAAAATTCGGAGTGTCACTAATTATTTCAGCTACCACAGAAACTATGGATTCGATAATATTATAGATTATTTTTATAGCACCACCCTCGCTCCCTGCCCATAAGGGTGCTAGGGGTGTCTTACCCTCACGCGGTTTGTCTCCTGATACTAACTGATAAGTGTACCAAGTTTGGTGAAATTGCTCCAGTGGTTTAGGAGGAGATGTGTCATTTACACACCCACACCCACGCACCCACGCACCCACGCACACACATACATCAATTTTTATATATAGTAAGAGGATAATATTTTTATATGTAGTTTTTCGATTTATTGTATATCTCACCCCCTTCGCTCCCCACTTGGACATGCAAAAAATCCGGAGTAATACTATTCATCTCAGAGACACTGAAATCTATGGATTCGAAACTGTTTTTAATTATTTCTATATCTCACCCCCCTTTCCTCCCCACCTAAACGGGGGCTGGACTTTAAAAAATTCAAGAGTATTACTTTTCAACTCAGCGACCCCGAAAACTATGAATTCGACACTATTCTCGATTATTATTGTAACAACCCCCCACAGTGATCGTCTCCCGATAGTAAGTAATACGTGTACCAAGTTTGGTTGAAATTGCTCCAGTGGTTTAGGAGGAGATGTATCATTTACACACACACTTCCATTTCTATATATAGTAAGATTTTTACACTCGTACTTCACCCCGTTTCCATCCCCACCCAAAGGAGTCCTATGAGTGCCTTACACAACAGTATATTTTTTCCCGATATTAAGTCTTACTTTTACCAATTTTGATTGGCAGCTATGCCCAAACGTACATACATAATCTCACTGTTCTAGAATCCTGGAGCTGACGTTGCCATGGTTACAGCATTTCATTTCTTTTATCCGATTCCTAGAGCAGGGGTAGTGTGGTGCCAATACCTCCGTAACGGTTGGTTTTAGGGCCTTAAAACATGGTTTTCGGGCCCGGAGGGCTTACCGAGTTTCGTTCTTTGCGTCAAGAGGATTAAATTGAGCTAGAGGGCTGAATATTATGATAGTCACGACGCCTCAGTCATGAGGCAAAACGAAGAAGAAGAGGAAGAAGAGGAAGAAGAATATGCTATCAATCTGATTTGATGATGCCCTAGATACCCAGAACGTGACAAGGTGGCGCGCTGTCTTTGAGTCTATAGATAATGTGTTCGATACTGTATCAACGCAAAGTTTCCTTTATTTTGACACTTATGGTGAAATAACGCCTGTCTTTCCAAACATCTAAACTGTTGGGCAAAACGTCATAAAAGGCTTCATAGCCTGAGTACCGCCATATACAACACGACAATAAATAATAATAATAATAATAATAATAATAATAATAATAATAATAATAGTAATAATAGTAATAATAATAATAATAATAATAATAATAATAATTTTACCGGGCGGTACACCTCTACGACGCAAGTTCAAACCTTGCGCCAATTGAAACTCCTCTACAGGAGAAACCCTGAACTTTAACAACTGAATCAACTCTACGATTTATCAGAAGATGCCACTGTGTGTTTTGGATTTGCTTTTGTTTTTCATTGATCAAGAAGTGTGAACATTCTCTAACAGATGTCTCTACCAAAAACTATGATAACGAACTCTGGTGTAAGGGAATGAACCTTCTTGGAGAAATGTTGCATTCATAAGTTTTGTCTTTACTAAATTTTGTTCTGTGGTTTGAGGGTTGGCAATATTAATCCTTTCCTTCCGCCTGTTTTGAATTTAGCCAATCAGTAATTTCTGTAATTAATTTTCCTCCAATCATAGCTTTCTTCTTCGAATTTCCATGTGTAACTCTTAGTCGACCAATAAAAATTAAATGGGTGTGTCTACTCATTCCTGAAAGGTCTCGAATTTTCCGCGAGGGTATAAAAACCACTGATTTTCTTGTTTCCGGGCCACTCGTATAACATCTAACTCAGTGCGTGAATATGTAGCAGGGGGCGGGAAGTGCCTCTTTCTTCAAGCATCAGCTCTTCAACAAGGTAATGGCCTCTTAACATCTTTATTTATTGCTAGCTCAGCATTTTAACTCGCGGGGAAAGTTCGAAACGTTTAATATGTAACCTACATCCTTAAATATGTAAGCCTTTCAATCCTTGTAAAAACTTCACATAACTTGAACTGTAATTCGGGGATAGAGAGTGCTTTACCCTCTCGAGCTCCCCTTCAATTTGAATTTGAGGTGACTACGTTTTCATAACCGTTTCTTCTCTGCTTTAATGTATTAAACTTTTCTCATACGAGCCACCTCCCTAGCTTGGGATTAGCCCCGGTGTATCGGCCTAGCGCCACTTAGGTTTTTAAATGTGTATTTAGGAGTGCTAGTTCACGCCTCCAGTCCTTTCTGTACTTTGGGCCAGTAACTTAACCTGATGTTTTGTTTTCTTCATGCGAAGGCCCTGTAGGTTGGGTATAAAATACCCCTGTTTCTTTGTGTGCCTTGAGGGCAGTTAGAAGTGAAGTTTGTTGTGGCCTTTGATAGGCTTGTAAAATTTAGAGCAGGTCAGCTCTTTCGGGTATTTGAATAGTGCCTCTGAGAGGCTTGTGATTTAAAGGTGGGGGCAAGTGCTCCTTGTATGAAGGGGTTTTCTGCCCCTGGGATCAAATGTGTGACTTGGCAAAGTTCAGCTTGTAGCTCGAGGAATGTAAAAACGGGGCTCGAAGCCCAAATCTTGTAACGAACTGTAATTTCTAATTTCTTAATTTGTTGATATGCTACTTGGTACCTGTTATACTCTATTATTTGTTAATTTTGAAAAGAAAATATAACCTTTGTTAAAGTTTTAAATTAACTTTAATTTTGGTAGTTGAGACCTATTCCAGCCCGCACCTTCTTTCACCTCTGACTTCCACGGATAACTTCGTAACAAGTGGTAGCAGAGCGTGTTTGAATGGGTCTCAATTTAGCCCCTGTTAACGGCTAAACATTGCCTTTGATTCGAACTCTTACAATTTTCTCCGTCGCTGGAAATTTTCGATTTTTCTAAATTTGTAAAGTGTCTGACATCATGCCCGGCCCTCGCGATTTCCTCCATCCCGGCTATTTGCGCAAGGAGGAACTGATTTATGAATTAACCATTAGAAATGTTCAATCTGGAGGCACGGTATCACTAAGCTTAAAGATTCTCTTGATTTGCCGATTACCACCCCAACTTTGGGAGAGAAAGAGATTGATGACTCTCTCTCCACGATCACTGACAATACTACTGAGCTAGCATCCGTAGTTAGTTTTTTTGAACGGGGTGATCCTTCACCTAATCAACTTAAACGTGTACAAGATAGATTGTACCATTTTTCCAATAGAGTTAACGATCTGTTGTCTCTAAAGTTGAATGACATTCAAGAGAAGGAGGCTAGTGCTCTTCTCGAAAGCCTTTCTAAACTGTCCACTAAGGTTACCCTATTGTTAACTGGAGCTGTACCTCCCAAAACCGACCAACCCACTCTGGTAAACGTAGTTGGCGAGGAAGACTCTTCTAAAGGAGAGGAAAATAGGACATCTGTAGGAGCTCAACAAACCTCTGCCCCATTAGATAGAGAAATTGAACGTCGTATCTCGTTGAATAATGCCCCTTCCGAAACAGCTTCTTCGCCACTTAGGCCTCTACCCACTATGTCACCTGGCTTCAGCAGTTTGCCCCATCCTTTAGCAATGTTGCTCCGAGGCATTTCGAAGTTCTCCGTTAATTCCACCAGTGATTTTATTGCTTTTCTAAGATTTTTCGTTGAGTTTTTGGATCATGCTCTTGTTTTTTCTCTTTCTCCGTGTCAAATTTTGCAGATCATTTATCCCTATTCAATTGGTGTTTTATTTGACAAAATAGTAAGAGCAATTGCTGATCAATCATCTATAGAAGAATTTCACGCCCATCTGTTAGCTAATTTTATTCCGGCTCGAGCTAGGTCATCACTAATTCAGAAGTACTATTACCGTATACAGCGGCTGGATGAAAATCTTGCCGACTTCGTCCAAGACATCAAATTCTACACCAGAGTATTTGACCTCCATTTTGCTGAAGATCAAATTGTACAAGCCATTGTGGAAGGCATTTCTCCATCTTACAGGTCATACTTGTGTTTTGCGTCGCGTCCGCAAACCTTTGCCGAATTAGAGGCTATGGCTGTCTCAGCGGAAGGAGTTAGATACGCCGACACCTTACCTGTCGCGAAAAAAAACCCTCCATCCTCTACGGCCTCCACCTCGCCGACCCGTCACACCCCGTAAATGTTACGCTTGCGGGTCGCCTGACCATCTTCGGAACAAGTGTCCATTAACTAAATGTAGTGGGACAAGGAATGGAACAGGGTCATCCCAAGGCTGTTTTAAATTCGGCGCTTTCTCCCATATTGCCAAAAATTACCCGAATTCGAATAGCATTCCTTCCTGCTCAACTTCGCGTGCAACTTCCACCAACAATAAAAAATGACTAGTGGTTTCGGCTGAGTCGACTAACTCTTCTTTCCGAGGCTCAGCCCCAAGTAAACCTGCCGAAATCTCAGGGAAAACTCAGTCCCCTAATTTATCTTTCGAGGGTCCCAAAGAATGTCTTAGGATTGCGGCGGATACCCCCGCACCTGTTCCATTTCCCAAAACTGAATTGAATAATGAACCTGTAACAGCGCTATTAGATTCTGGCAGTGTGTGTTCCATTATTTCGGCCGAGTGGTACTCCAAAATAAAATCTGTTTGTAAATTTCCTGATTTTTGTTCATCTTCGGTTCAATGCATTTCGGCTAATAATTCCCCGTTAGAAATTTTAAGTTTTCTGTATGCCAAAATTAGAATTGTTAAATTTACTTGGAAAGTTAAACTGTTTGTGGCTAAGCACTTGTCTTGCCCCATTGTATTAGGAGCGGATTTCATGTCACACACCGGTCTTGTGCTCGACATTCAGAGCAAGTCGTGCACTTTCAAATTTGCTAGTAATTTCAAAATCCCTTTACTAAAATGTAATTCTGTATCATGTTCATCTGTTTCGCCTACCCAGGATGAGATGTTGTTAGACCTTAGACATCTACCTGATTAGCAGGCTTAGAGTATTCGTAAGTTGTGTCAGTCGTTTCCAGATGTTTTCTCTGATACTCTTGGTGTTACTGACCTTATAGAATACAAGATTGAGGTTACGGATTCGATTCCAGTCCGCTTTCCACCTTATAGGCTATCTCCACCTAAAATGAAGGCTCTGAAAGAAATCATAGATCAGATGTTGAAAGATGGTATTATTCGACCCTCTAAGTCGGCATATTCTTCGCCTATTTTTCTAGTCCCGAAACCCCAAGGTGGCTTCAGGCCTGCGATTGATTACAGGGCTCTCAATAGGAAGGTGGTGTTACAATATGTGCTCCTTCCAGACCTTCACTCTTGTTTTTCATGGTTTCGAGAGGCTAAATTTTTCACCATCTTAGACCTCAATCAGGCTTATAACCAGATCCCTCTGGCGGAAGAATCTAAACATCTTACAGCCTTTGCCACTGATTGGAACTTGTATGAATACAACCGCGTGCCTTTCGTGCTCCCCACGGGAGCAGCCGTGCTTACGAGACTGCTAGACAGAGTCTTCTCCGACATCAGATTTGAGTATCTATACCATTATCTTGATGATGTCGTCGTATTTTCTGAGACCTTTGAAGAACATCTAGATCATCTGAAAGAGGTCCTGAGTCGCCTTCGTAAGGCAGGATTAACGGTGAAGTTGTCCAAGGTTGCCTTCGCTAAACCTTCCATGTCATTTCTAAGGCACAGTGTGTCGCCCGATGGTGTCGCTGTAGATCATTCTAGAACACAGGCCATCCGTGATTTCCGACCTCCTAAGGACATCAAAGGAATTGCCAGATTCATTGGTATGGTGAATTTCTTCAGGAAATTTATTCCTAACTTCGCTAATAGAGCGACTCCCTTGAACTTACTCCGCAGGAAAGGTGTCAAATTTGAGTGGGGGCCTTCTCAACAAGCCGCTTTCGAAGACCTCAAATTAGCCCTTTGTAATGCCCCTGTCCTCGCTATGCCCGATTTCTCTAAGAAATTCATCGTCCAAAACAGCGCGTCGTCGACGGCGGTAGCTGCAGTCCTTCTTCAAAGGACTGAACTAGGGAGGCGACCCATCGCCTATGCCTTTAGGACATTATTAGCCCAAGAATCCAAGTATTCCATCTATGAACTTGAGGGTTTGGCTGCCTTATTTGCACTAGAAAAGTTCCGCCTCTATCTGGAACATGTTAATTTCGACTTGGAGACAGATAACCAAGCCTTAAGCTGGGTCTTATCCAGGCCACGTCGTACGGGTGGTATAGCCCGCTGGGCCATCAGAATTTCTGCCTTCCAGTTTGACGGTAGGCATATTAGAGGTAGCCGTATGTTTTCTAATGATGTAGAGACCTCTGAACAGGAAGACAGTTCTTCTCTTCCCGAGTCCATATCGCCTGGTGTAAATGCCATTCTAACGGATGCGCCCATGTTATTTAGGGATATTGAAAAATATCAACGTGAAGATCCAGTGCTGGCTCCTATTATGGAAACTCTTTTTCTGGGGAACATGTCGTCCCTTATGTATTGAGGAATGGTGTTTTATGTTGCCCGTCGGGGCATGATAAGATGATGAAAGTAGTGGTTCCAGCTGTTCTTGTGCCTATGATCTTCAAGTACTATCATGAGACCCCATTAGGGGGTCATTTAGGCATCTTAAAAACTCGAGAATAGATCAGAGAAATGTTCATCTGGAAAGGTATGGACGGCGAAATTCGTGAATTAGTAAAGGCTTGTAAACCTTGTTGGCTTAGAAAACCTATTATGTCCACCAAGCTAGGCTTATTGTCTTCTCATCAAGCTTCGCGCCCCATGGAACGTTTTTACATCGACTACGTAGGACCCCTCCCCCTATCAAAGGGGAATGCCAATAAATTTATCTTTGTGTGTGTAGATGGTTTTACAAGATTTTCTTCAACAATCGAGAAAAGATCAGAGAAATGTTCATCTGGAAAGGTATGGACGGCGAAATTCGAAATTCCGACTAAACTGGTTACCGCTCAGTCCACCATTTCTTGTTTAAATTCTATCTTTGCTTATTTTGGTCCGTGTCAATATATTGTGTCTGATAATGCTAAAGCCTTTACCTCTAATCTCTTTCGTAAATTCTGTTTTGATCTATCTATCTCACATGTAACAACTTCTCCATACTATCCTCAACCATCTCTTGCTGAACGGGTCAATCGTAATCTGAGGTCGGCTCTTACTGCCTATCATCACGACGATCACTCCAGGTGGGATACATCCCTGCATTGGTTACCCTTCGCTTTGAACTCGGCGGTTCATGAATCTCATAAATTCACCCCTGCTTCATTGATATTCAAGTTTGTACCCAACACGCCGCTCTCTAACCTTTGGTCTCTTAGTGATATTCTGTCTGAGACAATAGATCCAGATAATATTAAAGATCTTCGGAAGAAGGCTAAGGCAAACCTTAAAATTTGTCATGAAAAGTTTAGGGAAAGATATGATCGTGGACGGAGGCCCACCAATTTAAAGGTGGGAGACTAAGTAATGGTCAAGAATTTTGTTCCCGCGGGCAAGCTTGCCCCCAGATTTCATGGGCCGTGCATTATTTTAGATTTTCTTACGCCGGTCACATTGTTAGTGAGCAATCCAGCCACAGAGAGGATATTTAGGGTCCACATTTCTCAAATTAAACCCGTGTAAAATCCGGGTTAACCTTGCCATTAACATTCTTCTGGGAACCTGAAGGTTACATTTTTTTCTCTAAATCCTAGGCCTTCTGCCCCTTATATTTTTACACTGGGTTTTTTTAATCTGCTCTGTATAAATATTGTAAAACCTTCTCCGAGGTACTCTGCTGTCCTCTCCGTACAGCTCCCGTCTCCTGCTAAACCACACCAGTGGCATTAAAATAAAATAAAAATTTCCACGCCGCTGGCCCCTCTGCCTCACCTCCAAGATAATACCCTAAAGCAAAAGTTTCCAACAAAATTCTGCTGCCGTGATCTTACTGTTTCAGTGCCCCCGCAGCCGTGCGGCGCCGTACCGACACTGAGGTGGGGTACGGGCCTACTCCACTCCAGGGAGGTCAACCAGTGTACGGCGCGCCGAAGCCCTCCTTCCGGCCAAGGCTGATGTGCGGCGCACTAACCGCAAGCTACTCGTGGACTGTAAATAAAGTTCGCATCTGCGGCGTGCTTCACCACGACTACCCCTCTCATAGTAGCGGGAGAGGTGTATCTCAGGGTAGTTGAGGGGTTCGGGCGACCTCGACAGAACTTTGGCAGCGGCGAATGGTCTTGCCGTCAAAATTAATTGACAGCTAATGTACTTCTTCAGCAACATGGACACTCTTTTTCGGCAATTAATAATTTCTTGCTTCAAATCAACCTTTGGTGCACTTAGAAAAATATTACTTCCATGAATTAATGTTTTTGTTTCGCAATTCTACTACTACAAAGAAATTCTAAAACTGGACTTAAACTAGTCACACCCGTCCATATTAAACAACTTAAAAGACCTCCGACTACCGGTACTGAAAATTTGTATTTTCTCTTCTAAATTCTCCTTCAACCAATCAGCAACAAACTTGGACTTTGTTTTGGAAAAAAAGCTAATTTCTTCTGTGTCACGCTTTGGAAGGACTTTCTTTTTGGCGGGGGGGGGGGGGGAGGGCTGTACCGGGCGGTACACCTCTACGACGCAAATTCAAACCTTGCGCCAATTGAAACTCCTCTACAAGAGAAACCATGAACTTTAACAACTGAATCACCCCTACGATTTATCAGAAGATGCCACTGTGTGTTTTTTATTTGCTTTTGTTTTTCATTGATCAAGAAGTGTGAACATTCTCTAACAGATGTCTCTACCAAAAACTATGATAACGAACTCTGGTGTAAGGGAATAAACCTTCTTGGAGAAATGTTGTATTTATAAGTTTTGTCTTTACTAAATTTTGTTCTGTGGTTTGTGGGTTGGCAATGTTAATCCTTTCCTTCGCCTGTTTTGAATTTAGCCAATCAGTAATTTCTGTAATTAATTTTCCTCCAATCATAGCTTTCTTCTTCAAATTTCCATGTGTAACTCTTAGACGACCAATAAAAATTGAGTGGGTGTGTCTACTCATTCCTGAAAGGTCTCGAATTTTCCGCGAGTGTATAAAAACTGCTGATTTCCTTGTTTCCGGGCCACTCGTATAACATCTAACTCAGTATGTGAATATGTAGCAGGGGGCGGGAAGCGCCTCTTTCTTCAAGCATCAGCTCTTCAACAAGGTAATGGCCTCTTAACATCTTTATTTATTGCTAGCTCAGCAGTTTAACTCGCGGGGAAAGTTCGAAACCTTTAATATGTAACCTATATCTTTAAATATGTAAGCCTTTCAATCCTTGTAAAAACTTCACATAACTTGAACTGTAATTCGGGGATAGAGAGTGCTTTACCCTCTCGAGCTCCCCTTCATTTTGAAATAGAGGTGACTAAGGTTTTCATAACCGTTTCTTCTCTGCTTTAATGTATTAAACTTTTCTCATACGAGTCACCTCCCTAGCATGGGATTAGCCCCGGTGTATCGGCCTAGCGCTACTTAGGTTTTTAAATGTGTATTTAGGAGTGCTAGTTCACGCCTCCAGTCCTTTCTGTACTTTGGGCCAGTAACTTAACCTGATGTTTTGTTTTCTTCATGCGAAGGCCCTGTAGGTTGGGTATAAAATACCCCTGTTTCTTTGTGTGCCTTGAGGGCAGTTAGAAGTGAAGTTTGTTGTGGCCTTTGATAGGCTTGTAAAATTGAGAGCAGGTCAGCTCTTTTCGGGTATTTGAATAGTGCCTCTGAGAAGCTTGTGATTTAAAGGTGGGAGCAAGTGCTCCTTGTATGAAGGGGTTTTCTGCCCCTGGGATCAAATGTGTGACTTGGCAAAGTTCAGCTTGTAGCTCGAGGAATATAAAATGGGGCTCGAAGCCCAAATCTTGTAACGAACTGTAATTTCTAATTTCTTAATTTGTTGATATGCTACTTCGTACCTGTTATACTCTGTTATTTGTTGATTTTGAAAAGAAAATATAACCTTTGTTAAAGTTTTAAATTAACTTTAATTTTGGTAGTTGAGACCTATTCCAGCTCGCACCTTCTTTCACCTCTGACTTCCACGGATAACTCCGTAACAATAACAATAACGAACTGTGTCATTACAAATAATAACTCTGTATTCACTATTGTTATTTCGTTTCGGTGTTTTCCAAATTCGTACATTCCTCATCGCCACACGTTTCATTCCTGACTTGTGTCAATGTCATCTTTCATATGTGTGTACACTTGTTATGTTATGTCACCCTCTCAGACTGATTCTGATGATTTCGTCTGATTCCGCTTCGAACGGTAGCGCTGTACAGCGTCCGATGAGCCATCTGGTGACGAATGAACGTACCACTTCCACTTCTATTATTACGACTAAATTCAAACCTCATTGCTTGAGGAGGCTTTGTCGTGAACAGTCGAGATATCCTTCTAAAGACGCAGAGCAAAGTTCTCTGCGAAACGTAAAGAATTTCACCGCATTTTCTTCACACGGCATGTGCTCAAAAGCCTGTATCATGCCAATAACTATGATTTTTCCTTTTGTTTATTTGAGGCTCCTTGGACCTCGTAGTTCTTAAGTCTGGCGAGCTTCCTTTTAGCCCTGTATTCCTTCAACTTTGTTCTTGGTTTGCTTTCTTTCCTGAGTCCACTTCACTCCCACTGCAGGACGCCATGTTTTAGCAGTCTTACTTGTGTTCCGCACCCGACTTTATTGAGCTTTTGTACCTTTCACGCCTCTTTGCTGTGTTCTGGTGATATCCTGTTTCCTCTAAGAGAGAGACTTGTTCTACTAGTGTTAAGGAAGAATCTCTTTCGTAACTTTGCAGGTCCACCCGCTCCAGTAGTGGTGGTCAGCGGTGGTGTCAGAAGTCTGACCGTTCAGTGGAACATCACTGATTGTATACCGGCCGATGTAACAGGGTATACAGTTTATGTGATTCCCCAAGGACCCAAAGGAGATGACTGTGAAGAGATTGATGAAATTGTCTCAAAGAATGTCACTGCTGGAGAAGAAACTGAGGTCACCTTCTCTGATCTCCAACCTTATTACGACTATCAAGTGAATGTCACCGTGAATACGAAAAGTGGGGAAGAGGCGACTGGCACTGGTTACGCAACAACGGCCGAAGGCGGTGAGTGCTTCTGAATCTTGTTATAACTCTTATTCTAGTTCCAGAAACTGAGGTTTTTTCATCTCCATGCATTGTGTACGGCAGTGATCTCCCCTTCCTACCATATTTCTCCAGGAACAGAGTATTTATTTAATGTGTATAAAGTCGTTGTCTCTTCGTTCTCACAAGAGAAACAGGAGGTGTATATTGGGGACCATGTGGAGTGGCGGTCAGTATAGTCTGAGTTTGCTTCAGGACGAGCAGGCACCAAATAGTAAAACTATATTAGCTGTTTGTCACACGTTCCGTCTCGTGTCAACAGAGAGCAGTGGGACACTTTGGAGATCACCTAATTCCTTCCGGAACTCTATTCCAATACATTTTTGCTCCTGAGATACCTATATGTAGGACATTTTGAAAGAAATTTCCTGAGGACAGATGGCCTTCCTACAAATGTTCCCGAATTGCGCAGGGTGATAAAGTCTTTCTCAATCAACTTGTTTAATCATGTTCAGAAACGTTATGAACACATAATCATCATGTAGCAGTCCGTTACGTCGGCCAAGTCGGCGGCTCATCCATTGCAGACACGACTACCGGGTATGACTACTCGAAATTAAAGTCTTGAAATATAGTAACGGTGAAAATAAAACAATTCAATTTAAAATAATATAATTAATTAACAAATTAATAAAAAGACGCACAGCTTCTCTGTACCTTTGCATTTGTGCCTAAGGTTCTGCTTAAACTAAAAGCCATCATCATTAAGTTATCATAGCGGAACAGCACATGGAAGTCTCCGAATTCGTCTTCCATGAGGAACCGTGCTTCGGTCCACTTGAATCTTGAAAGTTCAGTGTTCTAACAAGGACCGTTCTTACAGACCGCCCGGCTAACATAACCTAGATAGTGCTAGTTACTTATTGTTAATACACATTTGAGTCATTTGGTGTTCCAAATGAAAATAAAATACTGTAAAACTGTTTGTTTAAATGATAAATCTTCATCATAATTGTAACAACTGCTTGACTATCACGTAGTTCCACATGATGTTACAAACTGTCTGATATTACTGTTAATGCCATGAGGGGGAACAATTGAAAATTGATTATTTTCATTTCTACGTAGTATTCTCGAACCACCTACTCATTTCTGCCACGCGGCTGGGGAGAACACTGAAGTTAGAGTGAAATGATTCAGACTATGAAATAATATTGCATCACTTGTATCGTAAACTGACATAAACAATACACTCCGGGAAAATGAATAAATAGCACCTAGAATTCGCCAGTCCAGCAAAGGGACATTTTATTTACACACTCTTGAGGACGTATACAACACACGATCACACGAAGCGAGACATACGCAACTGAGTACAGTCGACAGAGCGTGGACAAAATGAGCGCTAGTAGCGTTTAGACCGTACTTTGCAGAAATGCAGGCTGCAAATCTCCAATGGAGACGATCGTAGAGGTGACGAGTGTAGTGTTACGGAATGGCCTGCCATGGAATTTGCACCTGGTGCCTCAGTTGGGCCAGGTTCCGACCGCACAGGATGACGTTTCATCCGGCCCCAAACGTGTTCAATGGGGGACAGATCTGGGGATCGTGCTGGCCAGGGTAGTTGACGAACACTTTGGAGAGCACGTTGGGTGGCACGGAATACAAGTGGACGTGCATTGTCCTTCCAGAGAAGAACTGCCAGTGTAGGATATGACTGCTCACACCTGGACCCGACTAGGAAAGGCCGAGACACCGTCCTGAACTGGAGACGTCCCTCGTTATCGGTGATCAAGGAAATGAAACTAATCCCACAGCAATAAAAATCGGAATTAAATTCAGATGGGGGGTTTAAACATAATTGAAACAAGGGTCATATTGAGAAAAGCCAGTAATGAAAAGATACTTAAAAGATTCAAACAATAGCATACCTTGTTGAAGAAATCTCTCAACATCATGAAGTGTGCGTGCTGTTATTACACTCCAATATTAAAATTAAAAATTGCCACATAGCTCACCTCCTCTAATAGAAACTTGGTACATCCTGTGGCAATATTATCACAATTTTCACGGCACAATAAGGTCGTTTCTTTCACGAGATCCCGTTTTTAATTCATAGTACTCGCGTGTTTACACGCCATTTTTCACACTACAATAGCATCGTCTCATCAAAGCTTCCACGCATCAAGGAGAATAAAGGTAAGAAGAAGATCAAAAACTTTAGATAATAACAACCCACAGAGACCAACATCACTGTACCAAGGCTCAAAGATTATAATCCCAAAGACACCTACGGGCATGCCCACAACCCAAAGAATAAATTAAACAAATATGGCGCCTTCACGGGCGAGCCATCGGCCAAGATCAGGACATGGCAAAAATAAATAAAGCAGTATCGAGATGAAACACAAAACACACAACCAAGATTAAAAGTGAAAATACAACTGACCGACACGTCACCTTCGCACTCCCCTGACTCACGGACACGCACTCACACATTCACACATTTGTCGGCATGGGCAAAAATATGAGCGGCAGCTCCATTTTATTAGATCAACACCAAACCACATAGTATAACTCATCTGGTCACAACAACGGGTCTCGCATCAAACAGCTAACAGCGTGCACATTCCAAACCATTCAATAACGAGATCGGATAAATAGTCCGTACTCAAGTCCATCGTGTCTCGCGCTCCGTACGACCAGAATTGAGTTTCGAGTCGACACTGTGTGCTTACATGCAATGGATGCCAAAATACCATACGACGCAGTGCACAGCAAAATCAGTTTGAGGTCCAGTTACCAACATCGCATAATCATAATAAGAACAACAGACACACATTCCATTCATGCTGCGGGCCGGAAGAGGCGTATCATCATCATACATACATACATACATACATACATTATCATTATAGGCTGTTATGCCTTTCAGCGTTCAGTCTGCAAGCCTCTGAGAATTTAAATTTACTAAACGTCGCCACAATCCTCGATTTGCAACTAGTGTTGCGGCTTCATTTAGTTCTATACCTCTTATCTTTAAATCGTTAGAAACCGAGTCTAACCATCGTCGTCTTGGTCTCCCTCTACTTCTCTTACCCTCCATAACAGAGTCCATTATTCTTCTAGGTAACCTATCCTCCTCCATTCGCCTCACATTGTTACCTGCGTAACAATTTTTCCCTCTTGGGAGATATTTTCGAAACTGGCCTCATGGCTGTGGAAAAACTGTGTCCTTCTTTATTTCTTCCTTTCAAAACTTATTGCCCGGCTGTCTCTATGCACGTCCTATCGGTGCCTGACTGTATTCTCCTGCACTCTAGTGGCGTAGGTATGTACTACCTCGCGAGCTACGTTACCACTCAGGCGCTTGCCCTCTGCGCACATGTGATCGTTGGGGCCGGCACTGCGGAATCTCGGGAAGTCGCCATTGCTGTTTGGTGAGAAGGAAGAGATGGACGTGTGTGGCTTCTCTCTCCCTAAGGAGATCATTTCTCCGAAAATGTTCGAGCCTGGCTAAGGTTACATACGTGGGGCTTTTGCCCTGGGGATTTCTGCAAGTTGTTCTGGTTTATTATTCCTCGTCTGGAATTTGCATGTTATGTTTTTCTACAAAGTAAGTAGCATATTCTACCGAAGCTGTCCTCACAACTTTCATCTGGAAGAGACTGTAAGTGTTGTTACAACTAAACCTTTACTGATTTTTTGGTGAAAGACCTGAAAATTTTCCTATGTGAAGAAAGTGTGTGCGACACCATGTAACTGGCGTCATCTAAAAACTAAGTCTTGCCTTGTGGAATTTTAAATTTTCGGCTTGTTAATTGGAAGTTATAGCATGTGTAATTAGGTCTGTTAAATTGGGGCTTGCGTACTGTGTGAAAGAACGTTTTGGTTTCTTCGAAAACATAATTGGGTAACCTAGTGTTTATTAATAACCTTTCTAGGCCTAAAGGTTTTGTGATAAAGGCTATCATTTTACTGGAATAATTTAACAAGCGAGTCGCTTCAGGGATGTGGGTGTTACGTGTACAGTGTGTCCCGGTACCTTTCTTTCTTGCTTCTCTGGTTGATTTTATTTTAATTTAACTTAATTTTATTCTCCCTTTTGGGTTTTTGGTTATTTTCTGCGTCTGTTTTCTTGGTCCTTTGTTAGTTTTCGCCTATTGTTGTTTGCGAGCTGTGATTGGCCCCTTCCTTCCCTTGACCCATTGTTGGTCGTTGCCATGGGAATGCTAATGTTGTTGATGTTGTTGTGATGGGATTGATGATTTGTATTTGATGTGCCGATGATGAATTCTACCTTCTCCGCGGATTTCCTTGGTCCATTTAATTTTTCTTTGAGATTTTAATTTTACCTTCTGCTCATTTTTCCTCCCGGTGTTTCGGTGCTTATTATTATTATTATTATTATTATTATTATTATTATTATTTTAACTTCTTGAAAAGTGCACGTAATACCTACCCATCCTTGCAGGGGGTCGTTTGACACATCCTAAAAAGGGGTTTTCAGTATCAATATCAAAAACTGTTTCTGTCAAGGTTGTTTCTCACGGTTGAATGGATGTTAAAAAAAACTTTTGTACTGTACCAAGAAAACCTTTGGTTGTAAGAAAACTTGAGAGTTGGCGAGGGGTTTCATAAATCTACATTATCTTGCTAAGTCTTTCAAGAACTAAATAATTATTTTCTTTATAAACGGTCGACCGTAGGGTTTTGGTTTGAGTTTAAATATTTTTAAATTTTTAATTTTATTATTTTCCAGCGAGGATATTCCTTCCTATTTGTTTATCACTTAATTATGCTGATTAAATATCTTGTTCCCCAAGGTGTTGGTGTTTTCCTTTAAAAGGGGTGATAATTTGATATGACCAGGTGTATTTTATCCGCTCCTTTGGGGGCCCTGTTTAATTTTCTCATGGTAAGTGCCCTTTTTTTC
The DNA here is from genome assembly GCF_040414725.1 of Anabrus simplex. NCBI lineage: Eukaryota > Metazoa > Arthropoda > Insecta > Orthoptera > Tettigoniidae > Anabrus > Anabrus simplex. The sequence goes on from NC_090267.1 coordinate 519,076,114, forward strand.
TTTAATTTGTCTTTGTCTAGCACGTTTCCACGTATCTGAACCGTGCCTTTGGTACACGGTCAGACCCTTGGTGCTGTCACTTGGGGTAATTATGCCTTTTATTGCTCTAAGTGTTACAGTTCGTGGCAGCAGAGCTTTAGTTAATTGATTTGTGTGCCTCTTACTTGGATCTACCTGTAGGTCTGTTGCATCCTCATTAAATTTATTTTGGCACTGTGTACTATATGCTTTATCTCCCTTTCATTAAGCTTTTCTATTTTGTTTGTGCCAACCACCTGAGTTTTTTTGCATTGTCCCTTTAAAAAACCTGGTCATTGGGGAACTTTGAATTATTTGAGGTTTCAAAGAGTGTAAAAAACTGAAACTTGTGAAAGGAACGCTTTTATTTGGATTAATTATTTTTGATTTATTGTTTCATGTACATCAACTATGGCGAGGGCTGTGCTGTTCCCATTCCAACTCAGGAAATCAGAGCTAGTTTATGAGCTCACTATCAGGGGTATCAATCCTGCTAATACTGTTGCCGAGTGCGCTGCTTTGCTGACATCGCATGTCCAGGTTCCTATTAATCTTGATTCTGTAAAGATGTGCTGCAACTTTGGTGAGTCCTTAAATTTAATTACTGACTGTCTCTCGGAGATAGAGGTTGTCAGACAAGAATTCATTGAAACTTCCCCCACTAAGGGGCAGATTAACAGACTTAAGGCTAGGGTGTGGCATTATTTAGGCCGCATCCAAGATTTGATTACTATGTGTCCCCAACCTAGTCTTGTTTCTGAAAGTACAAAGCTGTTGACCATTGCTTCTAGTATTTCTGCTGAACTAGATATAATGCTAGCAAGTAAGGATATGGAGAATTTATCAGTTGTTGAGAGGGAAACCTCATTACCTTCTAGTCATGCTGATGCCTCACTTAATAATCAAGCTTCATGTTGTGCTGCCTCCCCAGTTCTTGAAAATTTGTTAGCCCGTTTAAATTGTGCTCCCTCTCACTCTTCACTGAAGGATCTTTTCAACGGAGTTAAAAATTTCTCCGTCAATTCTATTGAAGAAAGTACCAGGTTTCTGAGGTTCCTGGTAGAAATGACAGAGTCAGGTAGCGTGTATTCTGTCGATGACTTGGGAATTTTCCGTGCCCTATTCTCTCATTGTGAGGGAATTTTGAAACGTGAAATTTCTGAAGCAATTTCAAATAATTTAACCATTATGGAATTTCATGAACTTGTATTGTCTAAATTTATTCCTTCATTGGCATTGCCGAGTTTGATTCCTCAGTATTGCTTCCGGACTCAATTGCTCCATGAAAACCTTTTGAACTATGTACTAGACTTGCAGTTTTATTGCAAGGTATTTAGAATTTCGGTGCCAGAGGAGGAAATGGTGGCCCGTATTCTGAAAGGTATTTCCCCTGCCTATCGTTCATACCTCTCCCTCACCAAGAGTCCGACTAATTTTCTTGAATTGGAAGCTGCGTGTACCTTTGCTGAAGATGTAAAGCACGGAGATGCCGCAAGACCTATCTGCCACCCTCCTCCTACTGTGAACCCTGTTTCGCCTCAAACTAGGGATAGTGGGTCTTCTAAAAAATGTTATAATTGCGGGTCACGTGATCACCTTAGGAATGCTTGCCCCTCAGTCACGCGTGGCTCTGGTCCTTGTTGTTATTTGTGTGGCTCGAGGCAGCACCTTAAAAAGAATTGCCCTACTTCGTTCCGAAAACGCAGTCAATGACTAAGGCCTAATGGTAATTCTGGTGAATCGCTTGCGCCAGAAATTTTTGTGGATTCTGAAAAGGTTATTTGCCCCCGGGCACGCAATAAGATTTCTGCTTTGGTTGAGTCTAAAAGTACCTTCGCGAAAGTGGAACTGAATAATGAACCCATTGTTGCTCTTATGAACTCGGGTAGCGTCGTCACCTTAATTGATGCTAATTGGTATGATGAAATGAGGTCCCCTTGTAAACTGCCTGAGTTGAAGAAGGTCAATGTTGCATGTGTCACGGCTAATAAGCATAATATGAAAATTTTAGGGTCCGTTGATGTGAAATTGCGTATTGGTAATTTTACTTGGAAAGTTCTTCGCTTGGTAACTCCAAAGCTAGCGTGTAGCATGATTTTAGGTACGGACTTCTTGTCAAGAACTGGTTTAATTTTGGACCTCCAGGCTAGGAAATTTCACTTTAAATTTTCTCCAAATTGTAAATTCGATATTATTGATGGTCCTTTGGGTACCTTCAGTGTTTCTTGTGTAGGTAGGGCGCTACCTAGGGAGAACAACGAAATAGATCAGTTGGATCTTAGTCATTTGGATTATCAGCAGGCTAATAGTGTGCGTGACTTGTGCCACCAATTTCCCGATGTCTTCACTAGCAAGTTAGGAGTTACTGATGTTCTTGAGTATCAGATTGAGCTATCTGATAACACCCCTGTTAGATCTCCTCCTTACCGTCTTTCACCACCTAAGATGTTAGAACTCAAACAGATTATTGATCAGATGCTTGCACCCTCTGGGGGCTATCGTGCTGTAATTGACTACAGGGCTTTGAACCGCAAGATCATCTTGCAATCTATCCCTTTACCGGATTTGCACACTTGTTTTGGGTGGTTCTCAGGAGCCAAGTTTTTCACTGTGTTAGATCTCAATCAGGCGTATTACCAAGTCCCGTTGTCTAAGTCATCTATTCCACTGACTGCTTTCATTACTGATTGGAACCTTTACGAATTTCTGAGACTTCCGTTCGGGATCTCTTGTGGTGCAGCCGTTCTTACGAGGCTGTTAGATTCAATACTTTCGGGTATTAAATTCAAGTTCGTTTTTCATTACCTGGACGACCTGGTAATTTTCTCAAATTCCTTTGAAGAACATGTCGAACATGTTAGAGAAGTCCTGGATCGCTTGCGAAAAGCTGGACTAACTGTTAAGTTGTCAAAGGTAGCGTTTGCTAAGCCGAGTATGTCTTTCCTTGGACATGTGGTTTCCTCTGATGGTGTCTCCATCGACCACTCTAGGACTCAGGCTATTAGGGACTTTCAACCCCTAAAGATGTCAAAGGCATCGCACGTTTCGTGGGCATGGTGAACTTCTTCAGGAAGTTCATTCCAAATTTTGCAGAGATAGCAGCTCCTCTAAATCATCTCAGACGTAAGGATGTCAAGTTCATCTGGGGCCCCTCCCAGCAAGACCCTTTTGAGACCCTGAAGCTTGCCTTGTCAAATTCTCCTGTGTTGGCTATACCCGACTTTAGTAAACGCTTTATTGTACAAACCGATGCCTCTGGAAAAGCAGTTGCTGGTGTACTCTTACAGGAATATGAGGATGGTCGTAGACCGGTTGCCTATGTGTCTAGGATCCTCAATGATCTGGAGAGAAAGTACTCCATCTATGAATTAGAATGTTTGGCCGTGCTGTTTGCTCTTGAAAAATTCAGACCTTTCATTGAACATGTAAATTTTGATCTGGAAACAGATAATCAGGCTCTGTCGTGGGTCTTGAACCGTCCCAAAGAACGGGCAGAATCACTAGATGGGCGCTTAGGATCTCAGCCTTCAGTTTTCAAGTAAAGCATATTAGGGGGTCGGAAAATGTCATCGCTGACAGCTTTAGTAGAATGTTTGACGGGAGTTTTGGTCTTGATGAAAAATCTAAGGCTGAAGAATATGATGAAACTAATGTTGCTAGTGTGGGTGCCATTCTTTCGGACCTACCTTTGTTGTACCATGAGTATGCAGATCATCAAACGGCTGATCCTGATTTGAGAGAAATCATCGACAAAATTAGTGATGGTATTGTGGTTAAACCTTATTCTCTGGTGAAGGGGGTCTTATGCTGTAAAGGTCGAAGGGACACTAATTTCAAAATTGTTGTACCCAAGGTTTTAGTGCCAATCATCCTCAAGTACTATCACTCCTGTCCCATTGGTGGCCGTTTAGGCACCTTTAAAACTAGGCAGAAAATTGGACAGTTCTTCGTTTGGAAAAGAATGGATGGTGATATCCGAAACATGATTAGGTCCTGTAATATTTGTTCTATCAGCAAACCTAGTTTGAACAACCGTGTAGGTCTATTATCTTCTTCACAAGCTTCTCGCCCTATGGAACGGTTATTCATCGATTTCGTTGGTCCGCTCCCTCGCTCTACCTTGGGAAACACTCATATCTTCGTTGCTATTGATGCGTTTTCTAGATTCTCTTGGATTTTTCCCACTAGATCTACGACTGCTCGTACGACTATAAGTTGCCTTAATTCTATCTTCGCATCCTTCGGCCCTCCCAAGTTTCTGGTTTCTGATAATGCCAGTGCTTTCACTGGTCACTTGTTTAAGAAGTACCTTTTTGAGCTGAGCATTTCCCATGTCACCACTACCCCTTACTATCCTAACACTTCTTACGCCGAGAGGATGAACAGGTACCTCAAATCTGCTCTAATTGCATATCATCACAATAACCAATCCAAGTGGGACTCTTGCCTGCACTGGTTGGCTCATGCCTTCAATTCTGCCACACACGAAACTCATGGTAAAACCCCCATGTCACTTATGTTCTGCTACACCCCGTACTCTCCTATTTCCAATGTTCTGGGCATTGATGATCTTCTTCCAGACTTGTCTAAACCAAATGACGTTCAGAAAATCTGGGATGAAGCAAAGAAGAAGTTGTCAGTATCCTATGAGAAAGGCAGGGTTAAGTATAACAAGGGTAGAAAGTCACCTAGGTTGAAGGTTGGAGATCAAGTTTTTGTCAAGACCTATCCCATTAGCAAGGCTATTAACAAGTTTTCAGCCAAACTTGCTCCTCGGTATCATGGTCCCTGTACTATTTTACAGTTTTTATCTCCGGTGTCGGTACTGGTGAGTGACCCCATCGCCAAGAGGATTAGACGGGTTCATTCGTCCCAGTTAAAAACAGGTTAACGCATGTTTGGACTTGCGGATGAGAGCTACCTTTCAGTGAGCAAATTTGATTGGTCTCCGTGGGTTATTATGTAATTATTCTGGTCTAGTGTGAATTTAATCATGTGATATTTTTCTCCCTTTTCTCGTGTGCTGTATTTATTTTGAGGAGTTTTGGTGTTGCTTGTCGTACTTAAACTTCTTTCCCTGTCAACCATGGTTGCTTAGTTGGGTGAGAATTTTTACCACGTGTTTAAGCTTTGGTACCTTATCTGCTGCGTTCACGCCTCCGGTGATTCTTGGCATGACCATGTAGTACTTTCTAGCGTGTACTTGTTCTAAACATTGTATTTTGAAAAGGTAATTGCGGTTTGCGAGAAATGTGTGTACTTTCTCTTGCTCTATTGGCACCCGATTTCTTAATTGTTAATATCTAACTACTCTTTGGGTCTGGGTGCAGGTCTCTCCGTCTATCATAATTCGATTGTATCCTGATCATTTACGTTTGCAAAATTTTGATAATAAATTTATTTATTGGCTCTTGTACTGCTGTTGCCTTGGTTTGGTACTCATTTGGAAAATTCTGGGCAATTTCTGCTCTGTGCGTTGTTAATCCGGTAGGAAATCTGTTAGTCTCCTAACCCCTATTTATCTTGCCCTGTCCTAGTCTTTGGTCCTAGTTCTTGTTATCTGATTCCTTGCGGGTAATATTTCGGTTATCTATTCCTATTGTGGTTTGTTAGGTGTGCTTTGTTGAAACGAATTAGCTTTTGGTTTCCTTGTTGGTGTAAGTTGACTAGGATCTGGATATACCCGGTGTTATGGTCCTGTTGCTTATGTTTTGGATCGGATGTGGGTAATGGCAATGGCGGAACTCTGTCAATTGGAATTGGTGGTGGTTGGTTGTTTGTCTCTACGGCATGGACTTCACAGTCTTCACTGCCTTCTATCTCCAATTTCTGGTGACACGATTCCCTAGGTTGCGAGTGCTCTGATGTCCTTCTCTGGGGCATTTCTGTTATCTGTTGTGAATTCCCGGTTTACTAAGTTATCCTTCCCTAATCATTCTTGTACCGATGGTTTTCTGGTAAAAAGAAAAACAAATACCCTGCCCCGGCTAACCTATTTTGGTAAATTTTTCTTTGGGCTTTCCTTCCTGGTTGTGGCAGTTAACTAGCTGGTTTCTTATTGTATTTCTGCTTGCAAGTGGTATTAATTCTATCCTCTTCTGAAGTCCTTACTTCCCTGGTTTTGTCTCTAAGTGGTGTATTATTCTTGTAGTATGTTATTTAATCGAGTTGTAGCTCCATGTCGTCCTGCCCAGTCTATTTGTTATTGTGGTGTTTTGCACGTATTGCACTAATGGATCCTGAACCTGAGGAGTGCTGTCTCCTTTCGTGCCTTGTAGGTATTGGTTTCGGTCCTGTCTTAGAAATGTTGTAAACGGTACCGTGGTTTGGTTTTAGGTTTGCCTTGTGAGGTAGAATGACAGCTTCACGACATGTTGTTGAGGGTAGTTGCTGTTTTCCTCCCTTTTAGCTAACGCATGTCCGTTGTGGTCCATTTTTGTTGTATTGTTGTCGTGTAGTATTGGTTACTTATTATGGCGCTTCGGTATGGGCGGTGTTGCCTTTAATTTACCCTGTGTCCCGGCAGATTGGGAAATAAACCCTGGCATGGATTTACTACTCTCTGTAGGTGTGTCTTATCTGCTTGCATATAATGTGTGATTTCTGTACGACCTGGTCTATTTTTAATTTTAATTCTCTGCATACCCTAGTAATCAGACGTCATCATGCAATTATCCTATACTATAATGTTCTTCTCGAAATAACCTGCCAGCCTATTGGTCCTTTTCCTTCTGGAGTGTTTGAAAACCTTGGCTATCGTTTATCATCTTGTCGTCCTACGGTGCTCCAGTTGAGTATGGGATCAGCTGGTGCTTCATAGGCGGCACTGAAACCTTCCCACTATCTGGTGATGTGTTTGTTTGGTGGTGTTTCTTATTTCTCTGTTATTTGGAGTGTTTTCTAGTTACCTGGTTCGTGACCTATCTTTCATATCTTATTTCCCTTGTACAATGTTAGAGAACTACCTGTGACTGTGTGGCCACAGTGTGAGTCTCGGATATCACCTTGTTCTAGTCTGGATTTGTCCGAGGTTTCTGGTGGATAGCCGGTAGGGAATCTTGTCAGATCTGTGCTCCCATATTCAAAGGCGTTGGCTTGATTGAGGTGCTTTATTGAACCTTTTAATTGATTGAGTCGCCCTTGGTTAAGATATATGTTTGTATGTGCAGTAAAATTGTGAGAAATGTGTTTTTAGATGGGGTAACACTCCTATTTCCTTTCAGCCAATTTTTGTCCCGTTTCATCATGGTGTTAAAGATTGTGTTTCATAACCTCTGCTACCCTCCTATTACTCTTTGCTTGGTGTTGTTTTGGCTCGTTGCTGATGACCAACTATACGCGTACCCTCCATCTGAAAGATCTTGAAGTCTCCAACCGCAGCCTGTACATTCATCTTGTCTTGAGTAATTATTTACTGTAACCCATGTATTTTGATTCTTACCTAGTATCCTATTTCTGGGAGTTTCTCTTAATGGTAATATTAAAAAAAGGGTAAACTATATCCAATCCTGTTTCTTGTTTATTTGGGTTTTGTATGGAATGTATACATGGTATTAAAATTGATTTATTGCTAAATTTATTTCTTGTCCTTGGGCATGTACTTAAAGGGTTTAAGTCTTGTTAATTGGCTCACTGATTGGTGGTTCTATTCCGTTTTAAATTTAATTTAGGGAGGTTGTAAGCTTAATTAACTTGTAGTTCTGTGTAACGTTTTTCAACATCCTTTTCCTTGGTCTGGGTCTTGGTTTCGTAATATTATGTATGGAAGGGAGTTCCTCTTAGCATTTCTGTTCTTGCAATCACTCAGCACCCTTGAGTTGGTGCTTGTCTGTAAGTTTTTCTTTCTATGTAAAGTTGCCTCCTGGTTTCTGTTTGTCAACGGTGACGTTATTGCGTAGCCATCCTGGTAGGATTGGTTGTATGCATTGAATGGTGTTTTGTGGAGATAACCATCTTGGTTTCCTAGGTTATTGTTTTTCTTGTGTATTGAAAATTGTATCCTTGCCTATATATTTTTGTTGGCATGATACCTTAAATGTAATGTAATTTAGTTTTTGGGTATGGATTGTTTAAATAATTATCGTATTCTGTTCCTGTGCCATACCGTAATCTTAAGTCATGTTAATCTAGTTTATGGTTAGGTTAAGTATTTTCGGTTGGACCTTATGATTGTGTTTTACGCTCACCAATGTTGTTTTCTCTCTTCCCTTCCCTTTCTGGGCGTTTTTCCTTTTTGGGGTTGTCGTTACCATCCAAACCAAAGGGTGGAAACCAAATGAAGGCGTTTCTTATCTAACGCAAGTCCTATAATATTACAAATTTAACAAACATGTAGTAATTTAAGTCTAGGTATGTGATCTGGTGCAGTTAAGACCTAGAAGGTCTAATGTTCTGAAAGCAAATAGTTATGAACTTTACCTAAAGGTGTGTATGTACCACAAGGTAGCGTAACCTCCGATCAGATGACGCATACGAACTTGCGGAAGATAATAGTTCGCATTAAAGTTTAGCAAGAAATCTAGAGAAGAAGTGTTCCCTGTGATCTGGACCATTAATAATTTGCCTGCGACTTGGGTGTTGCACAGTTTGGTGCATGGAACTTCATTATTATTGAAAGTGGCTAGACATTTGGTGTCGTCTAAGTGAACTGTACTGTTTCTTTAATTTAAATCACATGTGTTTGGGTTCTTAGTGACTGTTGGACTCGTTCTGCTGGTGGTGCATAAACTGAGGCTGGCGATTGGTGGTCATTTTCACATTCGGACTATTCTACCAAAAACTTTGTTTGCTTCAAGACCACCGCCTTATGATGGTAAACATGTGTGGGACATGTCAAGTTTCGGGGAGGGACACTGTTACCTGCGTAACAATTTTTCCCTCTTGGGAAATATTTTCGAAACTGGCCTCATGGCTGTGGAAAAACTGTGTTCTTAGAAGTGGTTCGCCGCTTCTTTACTTCTTCCTTTCAAAACTTATTGCCCGGCTGTCTGTATGCACGTCCTATCGGTGCCTGACTGTATTCTCCTGCACTCTAGTGGCGTAGGTATGTACTACCTCGCGAGGTACGTTACCACTCAGGCGCTTGCCCTCTGCGCACATGTGATCGTTGGGGCCGGCACTGCGGAATCTCGGGAAGTCGCCATTGCTGTTTGGTGAGAAGGAAGAGATGGACGTGTGTGGCTTCTCTCTCCCTAAGGAGATCATTTCTCCGAAAATGTTCGAGCCTGGCTAAGGTTACATACGTGGGGCTTTTGCCCTGGGGATTTCTGCAAGTTGTTCTGGTTTATTATTCCTCGTCTGGAATTTGCATGTTATGTTTTTTTTAAGTAAGTAAGTGGCATATTCTACCGAAGCCGTCCTCACAACCTTCCAACTGGATGAAACTGTAAGTGTTGTTGCAACTAAACCTTTACTGATTTTTGGTGAAAGACCTGAAAATTTTCCTATGTGAAGAAAGTGGTGCGACACTAGGTAACTAGCGTCATCTAAAGACTAAGTCTTGCCTTGTGGAATTTCATATTTTCGGCTTGTTAATTGGAACTTATACCATGTGTAATTATGTCTGTTAAATTGGGGCTTGCGTACTGTGTGAAAGAACGTTTTGGATTCTTCGAAAACATAATTGGGTAACCTAGTGTTTATTAATAACTTTTCTAGGCCTAAAGGTTTTGTGATAAAGGCTATCATTTTACTGGAATAATTTAACAAGCGAGTCGCTTCAGGGATGTGGGTGTTACGTGTACAGTGTGTCCCGGTACCTTTCTTACTTGCTTCTCTGGTTGATTTTATTTTAATTTAACTTAATTTTATTCTCCCTTTGGGTTTTGGGGTTATTTTCTGCGTCTGTTTTCTTGGCCCTTTGTTAGCTTTCGCCTATTGTTGTTTGCGGCCTGTGATTGGCCCCTTCCTTCCCTTGACCCATTGTTGGTCGTTGCCATGGGAATGCTAATGTTGTTGATGTTGTTGTGATGGGATTGATGATTTGTATTTGATGTGCCGATGATGAATTCTACCTTCTCCGCGGATTTCCTTGGTCCATTTAATTTTTCTTTGAGATTTTAATTTTACCTTCTGCTCATTTTTCCTCCCGGTGTTTCGGTGCTTATTATTATTATTATTATTTTAACTTCTTGAAAAGTGCACGTAATACCTACCCATCCTTGCAGGGGGTCGTTTGACACATCCTAAAAAGGGGTTTTCAGTATCAATATCAAAAACTGTTTCTGTCAAGGTTGTTTCTCTCGGTTGAAAGGATGTTAAAAAAAACTTTTGTACTGTACAAAGAAAACCTTTGGTTGTAAGAAAACTTGAGAGTTGGCGAGGGGTTTCATAAATCTACATTATCTTGCTAAGTCTTTCAAGAACTAAATAATTATTTTCTTTATAAACGGTCGACCGTAGGGTTTTGGTTTGAGTTTAAATATTTTTAAATTTTTAATTTTATTATTTTCCAGCGAGGATATTCCTTCCTATTTGTTTATCACTTAATTATGCTGATTAAATATCTTGTTCCCCAAGGTGTTGGTGTTTACCTATAAAAAGGGTGATAATTTGATATGACCAGGTGTATTTTATCCGCTCCTTTGGGGGCCCTGTTTTATTTTCTCATGGCAAGTGCCCTTTTATTCTTTAATTTGTCTTTGTCCAGGACGTTTCCACGTATCTGAACCGTGCCTTTGGTACACGGTCAGACCCTTGGTGCTGTCACTTGGGGTAATTATGCCTTTTATTGCTCTAAGTGTTCGAGTGTTCAGGTTGAAACTCAGAGGTAAGCGTCATGTACCCTGTAAAATGCAAAAGGTAGAAGGTGAAAACTTAAGGAGTTCTGGTGTGGAAATCCAAAATGGTCCATTAAACACTAGAAGGGAGCATAGTACTGATGAACGATCTACATGGGAAGACCTCAAACAAAATACAGTGACCATTGCAATAAAACATTCTTCTCCAATACAGATTCATCGCAAGTGTTGGAACAGTGATCTTACGTGGCAGATCACAGACCAGCGGAAACACCTGAAAGAAACAGGCTTGCACATTCAAGACAGATATTGTGTCGTGAAATTCAACGTAATTGCCGCTTAGACAAACGTCAGGAATCTGTGAAGAAATTGAAGCTCATGGCCATCACAGTGAGACACGAGATATATACCGTAAAGTAAAGCCGCTGTCAAATAAATACAAACCTCGTGTATGGTCCATAGAAGATTCTAATGGTCATAGGATACATGATATTGAAATTGTATTCAATAGATGGAAACAGTACTGTGAGGAGTTGTATAAAGAAGAGACAGTACAGCCGATGATTGAATGGCGAGATTTTGAACAAGATCCAGATATCTTATTTCAGGAAACAAAAAGGGCAATCACGTCGTTGCGACCGCACATAGCAACGGGTTCTGACAACATAACAGCTGAACTACGGAAAGAGACGAGTGACATTGGTGCTCAAATTATCACAGACATTTGCAGTAAAATATGGAGAAATGGCAAATGGCCACCTGACTGGGTTACATCCATCTTCATCCCGTTGCATAAAAAGGGTTCAACAATGAAATGTGATAACTATAGGACTTTATCGTTATTCTCATAAACTAGCAAGTTCATGTTTTATATCTTGAAAGACAGACTCGATAATTATATTAGTTCAAAGATTCCCCCTGAACAAGCTGGTTTCGTCAAAGGAAAAGGCACAAGAGGACAGCTGTTGAACATCAGACAACTAATCGAAAAGAGCAGAGAATTCCAACTTCCTATGATCATTGGCTTGCTAGGAAAGCCTTTGACTGTGTTCAATAGGAGAAACTTTGGTAAGTGTTATTTAAAACTAGCTGTAGTACCCGGCGATGCCCGAATATTTTCTGAATATTTACCGGTACCTTTAAGATTTGCATTACCAGTTAGTTATGTGTGATGTGAATTTTTATAGAATTCCTTTTTGACTTGCAGATTGATATGTTATGATCTATTATGTAGTTATAAAATTATTTAGATGTGTTTGATTTCAAGTTTTAGATTATTTAGTTTTCGAGTAAAACTTCGTCCTTATGGTAGCTCGAATCGACTGGGAAGTATTTGATCCTGTCAAAAATGAATAAGTGATAACTCTATGTATTTAGCTGTCGCACTATAGATACGATGTACAGAATTTGAACTGTCAAGGAGATTGATCCCCTCCCGCCCTCAACCACTAAGAGATATAAACTCTAGATTGTCACCATTCATCTCAGTGACCCAGAAAACTGTAGATTCGACACTGATTTCGATTATTTTTATATCTCACTCCCCCTCACCCACACCCCAAAGGGGGCTGAACATGAATTTAAAAAAATTCGGAGTGTCACTAATTATTTCAGCTACCACAGAAACTATGGATTCGATAATATTATAGATTATTTTTATAGCACCACCCTCGCTCCCTGCCCATAAGGGTGCTAGGGGTGTCTTACCCTCACGCGGTTTGTCTCCTGATACTAACTGATAAGTGTACCAAGTTTGGTGAAATTGCTCCAGTGGTTTAGGAGGAGATGTGTCATTTACACACCCACACCCACGCACCCACGCACCCACGCACACACATACATCAATTTTTATATATAGTAAGAGGATAATATTTTTATATGTAGTTTTTCGATTTATTGTATATCTCACCCCCTTCGCTCCCCACTTGGACATGCAAAAAATCCGGAGTAATACTATTCATCTCAGAGACACTGAAATCTATGGATTCGAAACTGTTTTTAATTATTTCTATATCTCACCCCCCTTTCCTCCCCACCTAAACGGGGGCTGGACTTTAAAAAATTCAAGAGTATTACTTTTCAACTCAGCGACCCCGAAAACTATGAATTCGACACTATTCTCGATTATTATTGTAACAACCCCCCACAGTGATCGTCTCCCGATAGTAAGTAATACGTGTACCAAGTTTGGTTGAAATTGCTCCAGTGGTTTAGGAGGAGATGTATCATTTACACACACACTTCCATTTCTATATATAGTAAGATTTTTACACTCGTACTTCACCCCGTTTCCATCCCCACCCAAAGGAGTCCTATGAGTGCCTTACACAACAGTATATTTTTTCCCGATATTAAGTCTTACTTTTACCAATTTTGATTGGCAGCTATGCCCAAACGTACATACATAATCTCACTGTTCTAGAATCCTGGAGCTGACGTTGCCATGGTTACAGCATTTCATTTCTTTTATCCGATTCCTAGAGCAGGGGTAGTGTGGTGCCAATACCTCCGTAACGGTTGGTTTTAGGGCCTTAAAACATGGTTTTCGGGCCCGGAGGGCTTACCGAGTTTCGTTCTTTGCGTCAAGAGGATTAAATTGAGCTAGAGGGCTGAATATTATGATAGTCACGACGCCTCAGTCATGAGGCAAAACGAAGAAGAAGAGGAAGAAGAGGAAGAAGAATATGCTATCAATCTGATTTGATGATGCCCTAGATACCCAGAACGTGACAAGGTGGCGCGCTGTCTTTGAGTCTATAGATAATGTGTTCGATACTGTATCAACGCAAAGTTTCCTTTATTTTGACACTTATGGTGAAATAACGCCTGTCTTTCCAAACATCTAAACTGTTGGGCAAAACGTCATAAAAGGCTTCATAGCCTGAGTACCGCCATATACAACACGACAATAAATAATAATAATAATAATAATAATAATAATAATAATAATAATAATAATAATAATAATAGTAATAATAGTAATAATAATAATAATAATAATAATAATAATAATAATTGTACCGGGCGGTACACCTCTACGACGCAAGTTCAAACCTTGCGCCAATTGAAACTCCTCTACAGGAGAAACCCTGAACTTTAACAACTGAATCAACTCTACGATTTATCAGAAGATGCCACTGTGTGTTTTGGATTTGCTTTTGTTTTTCATTGATCAAGAAGTGTGAACATTCTCTAACAGATGTCTCTACCAAAAACTATGATAACGAACTCTGGTGTAAGGGAATGAACCTTCTTGGAGAAATGTTGCATTCATACGTTTTGTCTTTACTAAATTTTGTTCTGTGGTTTGAGGGTTGGCAATATTAATCCTTTCCTTCCGCCTGTTTTGAATTTAGCCAATCAGTAATTTCTGTAATTAATTTTCCTCCAATCATAGCTTTCTTCTTCGAATTTCCATGTGTAACTCTTAGTCGACCAATAAAAATTAAATGGGTGTGTCTACTCATTCCTGAAAGGTCTCGAATTTTCCGCGAGGGTATAAAAACCACTGATTTTCTTGTTTCCGGGCCACTCGTATAACATCTAACTCAGTGCGTGAATATGTAGCAGGGGGCGGGAAGTGCCTCTTTCTTCAAGCATCAGCTCTTCAACAAGGTAATGGCCTCTTAACATCTTTATTTATTGCTAGCTCAGCATTTTAACTCGCGGGGAAAGTTCGAAACGTTTAATATGTAACCTACATCCTTAAATATGTAAGCCTTTCAATCCTTGTAAAAACTTCACATAACTTGAACTGTAATTCGGGGATAGAGAGTGCTTTACCCTCTCGAGCTCCCCTTCAATTTGAATTTGAGGTGACTACGTTTTCATAACCGTTTCTTCTCTGCTTTAATGTATTAAACTTTTCTCATACGAGCCACCTCCCTAGCTTGGGATTAGCCCCGGTGTATCGGCCTAGCGCCACTTAGGTTTTTAAATGTGTATTTAGGAGTGCTAGTTCACGCCTCCAGTCCTTTCTGTACTTTGGGCCAGTAACTTAACCTGATGTTTTGTTTTCTTCATGCGAAGGCCCTGTAGGTTGGGTATAAAATACCCCTGTTTCTTTGTGTGCCTTGAGGGCAGTTAGAAGTGAAGTTTGTTGTGGCCTTTGATAGGCTTGTAAAATTTAGAGCAGGTCAGCTCTTTCGGGTATTTGAATAGTGCCTCTGAGAGGCTTGTGATTTAAAGGTGGGGGCAAGTGCTCCTTGTATGAAGGGGTTTTCTGCCCCTGGGATCAAATGTGTGACTTGGCAAAGTTCAGCTTGTAGCTCGAGGAATGTAAAAACGGGGCTCGAAGCCCAAATCTTGTAACGAACTGTAATTTCTAATTTCTTAATTTGTTGATATGCTACTTGGTACCTGTTATACTCTATTATTTGTTAATTTTGAAAAGAAAATATAACCTTTGTTAAAGTTTTAAATTAACTTTAATTTTGGTAGTTGAGACCTATTCCAGCCCGCACCTTCTTTCACCTCTGACTTCCACGGATAACTTCGTAACAAGTGGTAGCAGAGCGTGTTTGAATGGGTCTCAATTTAGCCCCTGTTAACGGCTAAACATTGCCTTTGATTCGAACTCTTACAATTTTCTCCGTCGCTGGAAGTTTTCGATTTTTCTAAATTTGTAAAGTGTCTGACATCATGCCCGGCCCTCGCGATTTCCTCCATCCCGGCTATTTGCGCAAGGAGGAACTGATTTATGAATTAACCATTAGAAATGTTCAATCTGGAGGCACGGTATCACTAAGCTTAAAGATTCTCTTGATTTGCCGATTACCACCCCAACTTTGGGAGAGAAAGAGATTGATGACTCTCTCTCCACGATCACTGACAATACTACTGAGCTAGCATCCGTAGTTAGTTTTTTTGAACGGGGTGATCCTTCACCTAATCAACTTAAACGTGTACAAGATAGATTGTACCATTTTTCCAATAGAGTTAACGATCTGTAGTCTCTAAAGTTGAATGACATTCAAGAGAAGGAGGCTAGTGCTCTTCTCGAAAGCCTTTCTAAACTGTCCACTAAGGTTACCCTATTGTTAACTGGAGCTGTACCTCCCAAAACCAACCAACCCACTCTGGTAAACGTAGTTGGCGAGGAAGACTCTTCTAAAGGAGAGGAAAATAGGACATCTGTAGGAGCTCAACAAACCTCTGCCCCATTAGATAGTGAAATTGAACGTCGTATCTCGTTGAATAATGCCCCTTCCGAAACAGCTTCTTCGCCACTTAGGCCTCTACCCACTATGTCACCTGGCTTCAGCAGTTTGCCCCATCCTTTAGCAATGTTGCTCCGAGGCATTTCGAAGTTCTCCGTTAATTCCACCAGTGATTTTATTGCTTTTCTAAGATTTTTCGTTGAGTTTCTGGATCATGCTCTTGTTTTTTCTCTTTCTCGGTGTCAAATTTTGCAGATCATTTATCCCTATTCAATTGGTGTTTTTGTGACAAAATGGTAAGAGCAAGTGCTGATCAATCATCTATAGAAGAATTTCACGCCCATCTGTTAGCTAATTTTATTCCGGCTCGAGCTAGGTCATCACTAATTCAGAAGTACTATTACCGTATACAGCGGCTGGATGAAAATCTTGCCGACTTCGTCCAAGACATCAAATTCTACACCAGAGTATTTGACCTCCATTTTCCTGAAGATCAAATTGTACAAGCCATTGTGGAAGGCATTTCTCCATCTTACAGGTCATACTTGTGTTTTGCGTCGCGTCCGCAAACCTTTGCCGAATTGGAGGCTATGGCTGTCTCAGCGGAAGGAGTTAGATACGCCGACACCTTACCTGTCGCGAGAAAAACCCCTCCATCCTCTACGGCCTCCACCTCGCCGACCCATCACACCCCGTAAATGTTACGCTTGCGGGTCGCCTGACCATCTTCGGAACAAGTGTCCATTAACTAAATGTAGTGGGACAAGGAATGGAACAGGGTCATCCCAAGGCTGTTTTAAATTCGGCGCTTTCTCCCATATTGCCAAAAATTACCCGAATTCGAATAGCACTCCCTCCTGCTCAACTTCGCGTGCAACTTCCACCAACAATAAAAAATGACTAGTGGTTTCGGCTGAGTCGACTAACTCTTCTTTCCGAGGCTCAGCCCCAAGTAAACCTGCCGAAATCTCAGGGAAAACTCAGTCCCCTAATTTATCTTTCGAGGGTCCCAAAGAATGTCTTAGGATTGCGGCGGATACCCCCGCACCTGTTCCATTTCCCAAAACTGGATTGAATAATGAACCTGTAACAGCGCTATTAGATTCTGGCAGTGTGTGTTCCATTATTTCGGCCGAGTGGTACTCCAAAATAAAATCTGTTTGTAAATTTCCTGATTTTTGTTCATCTTCGGTTCAATGCATTTCGGCTAATAATTCCCCGTTAGAAATTTTAAGTTTTCTGTATGCCAAAATTAGAATTGTTAAATTTACTTGGAAAGTTAAACTGTTTGTGGCTAAGTACTTGTCTTGCCCCATTGTATTTGGAGCGGATTTCATGTCACACACCGGTCTTGTGCTCGACATTCAGAGCAAGTCGTGCACTTTCAAATTTGCTAGTAATTTCAAAATCCCTTTACTAAAATGTAATTCTGTATCATGTTCATCTGTTTCGCCTACCCAGGATGAGATGTTGTTAGACCTTAGACATCTACCTGAGGAGCAGGCTGAGAGTATTCGTAGTTGTGTCAGTCGTTTCCAGATGTTTTCTCTGATACTCTTGGTGTTACTGACCTTATAGAATACAAGAGTGAGGTTACGGATTCGATTCCAGTCCGCTTTCCACCTTATAGGCTATCTCCACCTAAAATGAAGGCTCTGAAAGAAATCATAGATCAGATGTTGAAAGATGGTATTATTCGACCCTCTAAGTCGGCATATTCTTCGCCTATTTTTCTAGTCCCGAAACCCCAAGGTGGCTTCAGGCCTGCGATTGATTACAGGGCTCTCAATAGGAAGGTGGTGTTACAATATGTGCTCCTTCCAGACCTTCACTCTTGTTTTTCATGGTTTCGAGAGGCTAAATTTTTCACCATCTTAGACCTCAATCAGGCTTATAACCAGATCCCTCTGGCGGAAGAATCTAAACATCTTACAGCCTTTGCCACTGATTGGAACTTGTATGAATACAACCGCGTGCCTTTCGTGCTCCCCACGGGAGCAGCCGTGCTTACGAGACTGCTAGACAGAGTCTTCTCCGACATCAGATTTGAGTATCTATACCATTATCTTGATGATGTCGTCGTATTTTCTGAGACCTTTGAAGAACATCTAGATCATCTGAAAGAGGTCCTGAGTCGCCTTCGTAAGGCAGGATTAACGGTGAAGTTGTCCAAGGTTGCCTTCGCTAAACCTTCCATGTCATTTCTAAGGCACAGTGTGTCGCCCGATGGTGTCGCTGTAGATCATTCTAGAACACAGGCCATCCGTGATTTCCGACCTCGTAAGGACAGCAAAGGAATTGCCAGATTCATTGGTATGGTGAATTTCTTCAGGAAATTTATTCCTAACTTCGCTAATAGAGCGACTCCCTTGAACTTACTCCGCAGGAAAGGTGTCAAATTTGAGTGGGGGCCTTCTCAACAAGCCGCTTTCGAAGACCTCAAATTAGCCCTTTGTAATGCCCCTGTCCTCGCTATGCCCGATTTCTCTAAGAAATTCATCGTCCAAAACAGCGCGTCGTCGACGGCGGTAGCTGCAGTCCTTCTTCAAGGGACTGAACTAGGGAGGCGACCCATCGCCTATGCCTTTAGGACATTATCAGCCCAAGAATCCAAGTATTCCATCTATGAACTTGAGGGTTTGGCTGCCTTATTTGCACTAGAAAAGTTCCGCCTCTATCTGGAACATGTTAATTTCGACTTGGAGACAGATAACCAAGCCTTAAGCTGGGTCTTATCCAGGCCACGTCGTACGGGTGGTATAGCCCGCTGGGCCATCAGAATTTCTGCCTTCCAGTTTGACGGTAGGCATATTAGAGGTAGCCGTATGTTTTCTAATGATGTAGAGACCTCTGAACAGGAAGACAGTTCTTCTCTTCCCGAGTCCATATCGCCTGGTGTAAATGCCATTCTAACGGATGCGCCCATGTTATTTAGGGATATTGAAAAATATCAACGTGAAGATCCAGTGCTGGCTCCTATTATGGAAACTCTTTTTCTGGGGAACATGTCGTCCCTTATGTATTGAGGAATGGTGTTTTATGTTGCCCGTCGGGGCATGATAAGATGATGAAAGTAGTGGTTCCAGCTGTTCTTGTGCCTATGATCTTCAAGTACTATCATGAGACCCCATTAGGGGGTCATTTAGGCATCTTAAAAACTCGAGAAAAGATCAGAGAAATGTTCATCTGGAAAGGTATGGACGGCGAAATTCGTGAATTAGTAAAGGCTTGTAAATCTTGTTGGCTTAGAAAACCTATTATGTCCACCAAGCTAGGCTTATTGTCTTCTCATCAAGCTTCGCGCCCCATGGAACGTTTTTACATCGACTACGTAGGACCCCTCCCCCTATCAAAGGGGAATGCCAATAAATTTATCTTTGTGTGTGTAGATGGTTTTACAAGATTTTCTTCAAAACTCGAGAAAAGATCAGAGAAATGTTCATCTGGAAAGGTATGGACGGCGAAATTCGAAATTCCGACTAAACTGGCTACCGCTCAGTCCACCATTTCTTGTTTAAATTCTATCTTTGCTTATTTTGGTCCGTGTCAATATATTGTGTCTGATAATGCTAAAGCCTTTACCTCTAATCTCTTTCGTAAATTCTGTTTTGATCTATCTATCTCACATGTAACAACTTCTCCATACTATCCTCAACCATCTCTTGCTGAACGGGTCAATCGTAATCTGAGGTCGGCTCTTACTGCCTATCATCACGACGATCACTCCAGGTGGGATACATCCCTGCATTGGTTACCCTTCGCTTTGAACTCGGCGGTTCATGAATATCATAAATTCACCCCTGCTTCATTGATGTTCAAGTTTGTACCCAACACGCCGCTCTCTAACCTTTGGTCTCTTAGTGATATTCTGTCTGAGACAATAGATCCAGATAATATTAAAGATCTTCGGAAGAAGGCTAAGGCAAACCTTAAAATTTTGTCATGAAAAGTTTAGGGAAAGATATGATCGTGGACGGAGGCCCACCAATTTAAAGGTAGGAGACTAAGTAATGGTCAAGAATTTTGTTCCCGCGGGCAAGCTTGCCCCCAGATTTCATGGGCCGTGCATTATTTTAGATTTTCTTACGCCGGTCACATTGTTAGTGAGCAATCCAGCCACAGAGAGGATATTTAGGGTCCACATTTCTCAAATTAAACCCGTGTAAAATCCGGGTTAACCTTGCCATTAACATTCTTCTGGGAACCTGAAGGTTACATTTTTTTCTCTAAATCCTAGGCCTTCTGCCCCTTATATTTTTACACTGGGTTTTTTTAATCTGCTCTGTATAAATATTGTAAAACCTTCTCCGAGGTACTCTGCTGTCCTCTCCGTACAGCTCCCGTCTCCTGCTAAACCACACCAGTGGCATTAAAATAAAATAAAAATTTCCACGCCGCTGGCCCCTCTGCCTCACCTCCAAGATAATACCCTAAAGCAAAAGTTTCCAACAAAATTCTGCTGCCGTGATCTTACTGTTTCAGTGCCCCCGCAGCCGTGCGGCGCCGTACCGCCACTGAGGTGGGGTACGGGCCTACTCCACTCCAGGTAGGTCAACCAGTGTACGGCGCGCCGGAGCCCTCCTTCCGGCCAACGCTGATGTGCGGCGCACTAACCGCAAGCTACTCGTGGACTGTAAATAAAGTTCGCACCTGCGGCGTGCTTCACCACGACTACCCCTCTCATAGTAGCGGGAGAGGTGTATCTCAGGGTAGTTGAGGGGTTCGGGCGACCTCGACAGAACTTTGCAGCGGCGAATGGTCTTGCCGTCAAAATTAATTGACAGCTAATGTACTTCTTCAGCAACATGGACACTCTTTTTCGGCAATTAATAATTTCTTGCTTCAAATCAACCTTTGGTGCACTTAGAAAAATATTACTTCCATGAATTAATGTTTTTGTTTCGCAATTCTACTACTACAAAGAAATTCTAAAACTGGACTTAAACTAGTCACACCCGTCCATATTAAACAACTTAAAAGACCTCCGACTACCGGTACT
Source organism: Anabrus simplex (assembly GCF_040414725.1). Classification (NCBI taxonomy): domain Eukaryota; kingdom Metazoa; phylum Arthropoda; class Insecta; order Orthoptera; family Tettigoniidae; genus Anabrus; species Anabrus simplex. The sequence continues at coordinate 519,097,029 of NC_090267.1, forward strand.
GAAAATTTGTATTTTCTCTTCTAAATTCTCCTTCAACCAATCAGCAACAAACTTGGACTTTGTTTTGGAAAAAAAGCTAATTTCTTCTGTGTCACGCTTTGGAAGGACTTTCTTTTTGGCGGGGGGGGGGGGGGGGGAGGGCTGTACCGGGCGGTACACCTCTACAACGCAAATTCAAACCTTGCGCCAATTGAAACTCCTCTACAAGAGAAACCATGAACTTTAACAACTGAATCACCCCTACGATTTATCAGAAGATGCCACTGTGTGTTTTTTATTTGCTTTTGTTTTTCATTGATCAAGAAGTGTGAACATTCTCTAACAGATGTCTCTACCAAAAACTATGATAACGAACTCTGGTGTAAGGGAATAAACCTTCTTGGAGAAATGTTGTATTTATAAGTTTTGTCTTTACTAAATTTTGTTCTGTGGTTTGTGGGTTGGCAATATTAATCCTTTCCTTTGCCTGTTTTGAATTTAGCCAATCAGTAATTTCTGTAATTAATTCTCCTCCAATCATAGCTTTCTTCTTCAAATTTCCATGTGTAACTCTTAGACGACCAATAAAAATTGAGTGGGTGTGTCTACTCATTCCTGAAAGGTCTCAAATTTTCCGCGAGTGTATAAAAACTGCTGATTTCCTTGTTTCCGGGCCACTCGTATAACATCTAACTCAGTATGTGAATATGTAGCAGGGGGCGGGAAGCGCCTCTTTCTTCAAGCATCAGCTCTTCAACAAGGTGGCCTCTTAACATCTGTATTTATTGCTAGCTCAGCAGTTTAACTCGCGGGGAAAGTTCGAAACCTTTAATATGTAACCTATATCTTTAAACATGTAAGCCTTTCAATCCTTGTAAAAACTTCACATAACTTGAACTGTAATTCGGGGATAGAGAGTGCTTTACCCTCTCGAGCTCCCCTTCATTTTGAAATAGAGGTGACTACGTTTTCATAACCGTTTCTTCTCTGCTTTAATGTATTAAAGTTTTCTCATACGAGTCACCTCCCTAGCATGGGATTAGCCCCGCTGTATCGGCCTAGCGCTACTTAGGTTTTTAAATGTGTATTTAGGAGTGCTAGTTCACGCCTCCAGTCCTTTCTGTACTTTGGGCCAGTAACTTAACCTGATGTTTTGTTTTCTTCATGCGAAAGCCCTGTAGGTTGGGTATAAAATACCCCTGTTTCTTTGTGTGCCTTGAGGACAATAAGAAGTGAAGTTTGTTGTGGCCTTTGATAGGCTTGTAAAATTGAGAGCAGGTCAGCTCTTTTCGGGTATTTGAATAGTGCCTCTGAGAAGCTTGTGATTTAAAGGTGGGAGCAAGTGCTCCTTGTATGAAGGGGTTTTCTGCCCCTGGGATCAAATGTGTGACTTGGCAAAGTTCAGCTTGTAGCTCGAGGAATATAAAATGGGGCTCGAAGCCCAAATCTTGTAACGAACTGTAATTTCTAATTTCTTAATTTGTTGATATGCTACTTCGTACCTGTTATACTCTGTTATTTGTTGATTTTGAAAAGAAAATATAACCTTTGTTAAAATTTTAAATTAACTTTAATTTTGGTAGTTGAGACCTATTCCAGCTCGCACCTTCTTTCACCTCTGACTTCCACGGATAACTCCGTAACAATAACAATAACGAACTGTGTCATTACAAATAATAACTCTGTATTCACTATTGTTATTTCGTTTCGGTGTTTTCCAAATTCGTACATTCCTCATCGCCACACGTTTCATTCCTGACTTGTGTCAATGTCATCTTTCATATGTGTGTACACTTGTTATGTTATGTCACCCTCTCAGACTGATTCTGATGATTTCGTCTGATTCCGCTTCGAACGGTAGCGCTGTACAGCGTCCGATGAGCCATCTGGTGACGAATGAACGTACCACTTCCACTTCTATTATTACGACTAAATTCAAACCTCATTGCTTGAGGAGGCTTTGTCGTGAACAGTCGAGATATCCTTCTAAAGACGCAGAGCAAAGTTCTCTGCGAAACGTAAAGAATTTCACCGCATTTTCTTCACACGGCATGTGCTCAAAAGCCTGTATCATGCCAATAACTATGATTTTTCCTTTTGTTTAGTTGAGGCTCCTTGGACCTCGTAGTTCTTAAGTCTGGCGAGCTTTCTTTTAGCCCTGTATTCCTTCAACTTTGTTCTTGGTTTGCTTTCTTTCCTGAGTCCACTTCACTCCCACTGCAGGACGCCATGTTTTAGCAGTCTTACTTGTGTTCCGCACCCGACTTTATTGAGCTTTTGTACCTTTCACGCCTCTTTGCTGTGTTCTGGCGATATCCTGTTTCCTCTAAGAGAGAGACTTGTTCTACTAGTGTTAAGGAAGAATCTCTTTCGTAACTTTGCAGGTCCACCCGCTCCAGTAGTGGTGGTGGTCAGCGGTGGCGACAGAAGTCTGACCGTTCAGTGGAACATCACTGGCTGTATACCGGCCGATGTAACAGGGTATACAGTTTCTGTGATTCCCCAAGGACCCAAAGGAGATGACTGTGAAGAGATTGATGAAATTGTCTCAAAGAATGTCACTGCTGGAGAAGAAACTGAGGTCACCTTCTCTGATCTCCAACCTTATTACGACTATCAAGTGAATGTCACCGTGAATACGAAAAGTGGGGAAGAGGCGACTGGCACTGGTTACGCAACAACGGCCGAAGGCGGTGAGTGCTTCTGAATCTTGTTATAACTCTTATTCTAGTTCCAGAAACTGAGGTTTTTTCATCTCCATGCATTGTGTACGGCAGTGATCTCCCCTTCCTACCATATTTCTCCAGGAACAGAGTATTTATTTAATGTGTATAAAGTAGTTGTCTCTTCGTTCTCACAAGAGAAACAGGAGGTGTATATTGGGGACCATGTGGAGTGGGGGTCAGTATAGTTTGAGTTTGCTTCAGGACGAGCAGGCACCAAATAGTAAAACTATATTAGCTGTTTGTCACACGTTCCATCTCGTGTCAACAGAGAGCAGTGGGACACTTTGGAGATCACCTAATTCCTTCCGGAACTCTATTCCAATACATTTTTGCTCCTGAGATACCTATATGTAGGACATTTTGAAAGAAATTTCCTGAGGACAGATGGCCTTCCTACAAATGTTCCCGAATTGCGCGGGGTGATAAAGTCTTTCTCAATCAACTTGTTTAATCATGTTCAGAAACGTTATGAACACATAATCATCATGTAGCAGTCCGTTACGTCGGCCAAGTCGGCGGCTCATCCATTGCAGACACGACTGCCGGGTATGACTACTCGAAATTAAAGTCTTGAAATATAGTAACGGTGAAAATAAAACAATTCAATTTAAAATAATATAATTAATTAACAAATTAATAAAAAGACGCACAGCTTCTCTGTACCTTTGCATTTGTGCCTAAGGTTCTGCTTAAACTAAAAGCCATCATCATTAAGTTATCATAGCGGAACAGCACATGGAAGTCTCTGAATTCGTCATCCAAGAGGAACCGTGCTTCGGTCCACTTGAATATTGAAAGTTCAGTGTTCTAACTAGGACCGTTCTTACAGACCGACCGGCTAACATAACCTAGATAGTGCTAGTTACTTACTGTTAATACACATTTGAGTCATTTGGTGTTCCAAATGAAAATTTAAATACTGTAAAACTGTTTGTTTAAATGATAAATCTTCATCATAATTGTAACAACTGCTTGACTATCACGTAGTTCCACATGATGTCACAAACTGTCTGATATTACTGTTAATGCCATGAGGGGGAACAATTGAAAATTGATTATTTTCATTTCTACGTAGTATTCTCGAACCACCTACTCATTTCTGCCACGCGGCTGGGGAGAACACTGAAGTTAGAGTGAAATGATTCAGACTATGAAATAATATTGCATCACTTGTGTCGTAAACTGACATAAACAATACACTCCGGGAAAATGAATAAAGAGCACCTAGAATTTGCCAGTCCAGGAAAGGGACATTTTATTTACACACTCTTGAGGACGTATACAACACACGATCACACGAAGCGAGACATACGCAACTGAGTACAGTCGACAGAGCGTGGACAAAATGAGCGCTAGTAGCGTTTAGACCGTACTTTGCAGAAATGCAGGCTGCAAATCTCCAATGGAGACGATCGTAGAGGTGACGAGTGTAGTGTTACGGAATGGCCTGCCATGGAATTTGCACCTGGTGCCTCAGTTGGGCCAGGTTCCGACCGCACAGGATGACGTTTCATCCGGCCCCAAACGTGTTCAAGGGGGGACAGATCTGGGGATCGTGCTGGCCAGGGTAGTTGACGAACACTTTGGAGAGCACGTTGGGTGGCACGGAATACAAGTGGACGTGCATTGTCCTTTAGGAAAAGCAAATCGCCTTGTTCGCGCATGAACGCTAGCACGACGGGTTCAATGATGGTTTGGATGTACTGTGCACTTTTCAGGGTTCCCTCGACGATTTCCAGAGAAGAACTGCCAGTGTAGGATATGACTGCCCACACCTGGACCCGACTGGGAAAGGCCGAGACACCGTCCTGAACTGGAGACGTCCCTCGTTATCGGTGAACAAGGTAATGAAACTGTACCGGGTGGTACACCTCCACGCCGCTTATTTAAAATTTGCGCCAATTGAAACTCCTCTGCTGGAGGAAGTCTGAACTCTATCTACGGTATTAATTTTCAAGTTTCTCAGAAGATGTCACTACTTGGAAACTTTGGAGTTTTGAACGGGGTCATTTTTGATGTATTTTTGTTTTACCTGTAGTAAGAAGTGTGAACTTTCTCTTCTAGAGGACACTACTGAAAAACTACAATGGTGCACCCTAGTGCGAAGTGAAAGAACTTTTTTTGGAGAAAATTTAATTTCAAAAGTTTGTTCTTTGCTAAATTTCTTTCAGTCATTGTTTAAGTTGGCAATATTAACCCTTTCTTTCCCCTTGTTTTGAATTTAGCCAATCCCGAATTTCTTCAATTAATTTTCCACCAATTATGTGTTTCTTCTTCAGATTGTGTCGGGGTTTTCTTGGTTAGCCAATAAAGTTTTTTTGGGAGGGTGTTCTCATTCCCCTAACGCCTCGAACTTTCCGCGAGAGTATATAAACTGCTGATTTTAGGGTCTCCGGGCCACTTCTGTACCATCTTTCAGTGTGTAAAGTACGTAGCAGGGGGCGGGAAGCGCCTCTTTCTTCAGGCAGCAGCTTAATAACCAGGTAATGGCCTTTTAATAACTTCTTTTCTTGCTAGCTCAGCAGTTTAACTCTCGGGGCGGGTCCGAAGCGTTTCCACCATGTAACCTTTTCCTAAAATGTAACTACTCTTAGCATCTATTCTCTTTTAAAGCTACATATTGGGATAGAGAGTGCTTAACCCTCTCGAGCTCCCACTCATATTGCTTTGAGATGAACTTATTTCTCACAACCGATTCTTCCTTAATGTAAAGTAAATTGTTCTTTTCTAAAGTCACCTCAGTAGTATGGGATTAGCCCTTGCATTAGTGGCCTAGAGCCAAATTAGGTTTTAAAACAAATACATTAGGAGTGCAGATCGCCTCCTCTCAAATTGTTATTTTAGAGGTCATGTAATTAACATTTTTCTCACTTAATAGGCCTCAGTAGGTTGGGTATTTTACCCCTGTATCTATGTCCTTAGAGGACAACTTGAAGGTGGAGTTTGGTGTGGCCTTTGATAGGCTTAAAGTCGAGAGCGAGTGGCTCTTTCTCGTAAATTGAGTGTTGTATGCCTCGAGGAGGCTTTTCTGTGTGATTTAGAGCAAGTGCTCCTGGGCATGAATGGGGTTTTCTGCCCCTCTGTGAAATCTTGTTTTGAGGTAAAGTTGTGCTAGTTGCCCAAGAATTGTGTGTCTGGCTCTCGGAGCCCAAATCCTGTAATTGTACATTCTCGATTAGTGGTTTTGCTACTCTGTACCTGCAATTATTGTTATTTCTGGTTTTTTGCTAAGAAAATATAACCTTGTTAAATTTTAAATTCACTTTAATTTCGTAGCCTGAGACCTGTTCACCCTCCGCACCTTCTTTCACCTCTAACTACCACGGAAAACTCCGTAACAAGTGGTAGCAGAGCGTGGTTGAATGGGTCTCAATTTAGCCCCTTTTGACGGCTAAACATTGTTTTGTTCCGAACTCTAACAATTTTCTCAGTTGCTGGAATTTTTTAAATTTTCCTTTTTCAAAATTGTTCTGTCATCATGCCCGGCCCTCGCGATGTTCTCCATCTTAACTATTTGCGCAAGGAGGAGTTGATCTATGAGTTAACTATCAGAAATGTGCAATCTGGAGGCACGGTTGCAGTAGACACAAACAAACTTAGAGAGTCCCTTGATTTGCCCATTTCCATCCCCACTTTGGGAGAGAAAGAAATTGACGACTCTCCTTCCACGATCCTCGAGAATATCACTGGGCTAGCATCTGTAGTTAGTTTTTTTTGACGAAAATGATCCTTCTCCTAATCAAATTAAGCGTGTGCAAGCCAGGCTATTTCATTTTTCAAATAGAGTTAACGATCTGTTGTCTCTGAAGTTGAATGACGTTCAGAGGAAGGAAGCTAGTACGTTGCTTGAAAGTATTTCTGAATTATCCAGTAAGGTTACCCAATTGTTAACTGGGGAAGTTCCTCCCAAAATCGATCAACCCACTGTTACGGTGTAACGCAATTTACCCTACCCTGAGAACCTATTTTGAACTGGCAACATCGCCGTAGAAAAAAACTTAATTATTCTATACGACTAAGCGTATGGTTTCCCTCGTGCACTAAGAGTTTTAGTGATACTCATTGAACATTATTTATATGCCTTATTGTGGACTAATGACAACGTCAATACATTCTCGCATTTATGTATGGTGTGGACTGTTTCATTCCTCGTCTAATATGTGCTGCTACCTTCTGTCAATCACCCACAATAGAGTTCGCCTCCCCGCGCGCTCTTCTACCTATCGGAGCGCGGCTACTGCCTGAGGGAGCAAGCCTCGCCATTTTGTACTATCAACAGATCGTTGTTGGGAGTCATGGCGTGCAGTTGCGTTAATGGGATTCTCAAGATGTTGGAGAATAGATCCCGGCTGAGGGACTTGAGATATGGGTTTGTAACCCATTTTACTTCATCTTCTGCATCGTCCTATTAGAAAATGGTTTTAACTAATTCTGTCCTGGGAAACCAAACTCTTCAGTAAGCGTCTGTAAGTATGTGAGGATCTAACTCATCTTCGCTGACCTTCTGCTTCACTCAAGTAAGTGGTTCATCATTTGGCAAGTTATATCCTGTGATTGTGAAACTGCGAGGAAATTCATGATCCGTGTTTCGAAATTAACTATTTCATGGTGAAGTTTGTGAAATTAATATTTTTTTTTTGGGAAACTACAAACCGGACGGACGTGTGGTTATTTCTACTAAAATATCAAGCTTATAGGCATGTAAAGACTATGAAAATAAGGAGATTTACTTATTAACCATCATTTTCACCCGTTAATTAATCATGTAAATTCAAATTGTGTCGCGGCACTCTGTTGTCTTTATTCTGTGCGAGGTTTTGCAGTAGCATATAATTCTAGTTTCCTTGTTCCTTTTAAGGGACTCTTGTTTCTTTTTCTGTTGTTCCGGTATTTTAAGTTTAGTGTATTTCTAGCTTTGTGTTGGGTTTCTCGCCTTGGTTGTACCTTATTGGGGGACGCGGCGTGTTTTTTGGGTTGCCATGGCAACGCTTTTCTTTTGGGGCGAGATTGTTAATTGTTGCCGGTGGGTTTTGCGTGTTGGTTGTGTGACCTAAGTTTACTGATGTATTTTCGACTGATGTGAAAGATTTCCCTATCCTCGCTTGGTCTCTTCTTGTTTTCCTCCTGTTTTTCTGTGTGATTATCGCTTGTGGCTTGAATTTTTGCCCTTGTAGTCTATTAATTGGGCTAGAGTTTTATGTTTCTGCGAAGCCTCATTTGCTAACTATTTCAATTAAACTGATCAAATGAGTGGGTTTTCCCAAGGTTTAAACTTTAGTTTTAATTTCATTTTAGTTACGTTAACAAACGGGCCCGTGTACACTTTCGGTAGTCAATTTAAGTTTTTATTAGTATAATTATCTGTAATAGTAAGGTTATCAATTCGAACTTTTCTTGTAATGAATTTGGTGTTTTGAATTAGAGCCATTTCTTTTTAGCTAATGATTTCCATCAGTGTTATTACCTGATAGGTCTACGTTTTCAGTCTGTGTTATCCTTTTTTTTTACTGTTCATTTTCAAACTAAACAATTTTATTCTCTCAGATGGGACGATGTTAGTTTTGGTTAAAAGATTAGATTTCTTTCCTTGATTAAAGTTTTGAAAAGTTAATCAAGAGTTTTCTTTCATTATCCAATGGTTCAACGCCGAAACAGGGAATTTTATCCATTTCCTCTGGGTGATTTTATGGGTCGCATGGTAAGTACCTGATTGGTGTAATTTTCCTATCTTTGTTTCTGACTTTCATTTTGCTTTTGGTACTGTCTATTTCACTCCGACTCATAGGTTGTACCGACCGGTGTTTGTTTGCTAACCGCTAGTGTGGTGCCTTACTGCGCTGGTGGCTTAGTAAAGTGGTAGCAGAAAGCTTTGGTTGTTTTTTCCTTAGGCGCGTTGGTAACCATTTTTTCCTTGTCCCCCATTTCCTGGTTAATTGTACTTGTGATGGCGTTGAAGCGCTGGATTATGAAGGATGACTGTGTATGGTAATTATATGCATAATTGTGAAAAGAAATGCATTCATCTTGTTTAAACGTATTACCTTTTGTTTCATGTGATTATCTTCATGGAGTTCTGTGTCTTTCGCCTTCGTGGTGTTTTGGTGTGTTTCGGGTCATGTGTACAGTTGGTAGCTCTCCTCTACCAGCTGTTTGGTTCCGGTGTAGCTGCTTCCTCGTTTCCTGCTTCTCAGGTGACCTGTATCTTTTCCTCTCTTGTTTCTTCATAAATTGGTGAGTACGGCATTATTGATTTAATTTGGAATTTGGTGTATTATTGTAAACCTTGAAACTGTTGCTAGTATTTATATTTGGACACAAATCGATTGAGCTTGGGCTTTGAGCATGCTACGGTTTGCAGTGTGCTCTCCGTGATTCGTGTGACATATCTGTTTTGATATTTTAAAAACAACGTGTGTGTTCTCTATACTACTTCGGTGTGCATTAATTTTAATTTCTACTTGGTAAGCTCGTGTGATTTTATTCACCGTGTGAAGTGCAGTTGGTTTTTGGTTTAAAGTATGATGTGATAGTTCGTGATCTGGGAACGCTTTATTATATTATTTGTCCTAGCATTGTGTTTTGATTCCCAGATTTAGTGTGGTGATTATAATTAGTGTTGTTTCCTGGCCAGTGTATTTGTCAAGGTGTGTACCTACATTTTATATGAGAAACTACTGTTTCTTAGTGTGTTCTGCTGTACTAGTACTGGCGTGTGAACGGAAATTTTACTTAACCTAAATTTAGGCCTAAGCATCGTGTGTCATTCATTTGTGCCACTGGTATTGTACCATCATATATCGGAAATTATCTTCTCCTAGCATCGTTATTACCTGGCGCCACGTATTTTAATTGTTTCTGGTGTAGTGTGATTTCCCTGGTGGTCTTGTTTTCCGTGCCCTTTGTGAATATTTATGTATAAAATCGACCTTTGGCTTGCTCGTACGGTTTTCATGCTAGCTCTGATTTTTCTAAATTAAGTGAAACCTAACCAGGTGGTGAATTATTTATGCTGGTTTTGAATTTAATACGCTCTATTGTGTATCAGTAACCTTGGCCTGGGAACCTTATTTAACCATTATTATTTTACGTTTTCATGCAGTGTCTTGTGGCCAGTTACGTTATTTACTGGTGTGATAGCTTGGCAAGCCTGTAATGACTGTATTAACCTGTGTAGCATCTGTTTCGATTATTTATGGCCTGTTGATGTGATGGCTCTGCTTTTGTTGCGTGTTTGCTGGTCTGTGCTAGCTGTGAGGTTGGCGTTTGCAAAATTGCATGAATGAAGTATTTCATTTACCCTGTCTCGCTGTTGGTGTGGGCTGGTGAGTTGGTCGGGGGTCACTCGAGTTATTTCACCAAGGATTCTGTTTGTGTGGGGTTATTGTGTATGCATTCGTTGTTGTTGAATTCTGTCAGGCAGTAACTGTGTGGATGCCTTGTGGACCCTGTGTCTGGACCTATTCAGGTCTTTACTAGTTCGTCCGTGCTGGTTATTGGTTGCTGGTAGTCTTCTATTTCTAACGGATACCGTGTTCTCTTATTAATTTAACCTGTTCCCTTGTTATAGTGTGGTCGCTTAGTGTGTGGCTTTCCTCAAGATTCTGGCTCATACATTTTGGTCTTGCTTTAGTTAACTTGTGATTTCTGAAGAAGGTTGTCGTGTTAACCTCCTTGCGGTTAGGTCTGGTTCATGTGTGGATATTCTTAGGTGACTAGTGGTATCTTGTATAGTTTGTGTGGTACTCTGCCATGGTCATTGTGTTCATGGAATTCCTATGTCGTGAAAATTTATAACCTATTTGTATTTAATTGCATTCCATTTTGAGTTGTGGATTCCATCGGCCTCCCTACCATTTCTACTGTGTTGGATTGCTGTTGAGCTAATGTGGTCTGTAGCCTGAGGATGAAAAAGCCTCTTAACCTAATAGGATTGGGTGCAGATCGGTGTTGGGTGATGATATTGGTACCAAGTATTAGTTGTTTGGGGTTTATATTTCGGGGTGGGCATGATAGTTTCGCAGCATGTCGTTGAGGGTTGTAAGTGTCCCTTTTTCCCTATCGGGGTCTGGCGCATGCATGTTGGAGCTATAGTCATGGTTATTTTATGGTTTCTGCGTTGTGTTGTTGGCTCATTATGACATGTCAGGTATGGACTGGTTGTTGGTCTTATTATTGTACCTTGTGTCTTCGTAGATTTGGAAATACCCTTCGGTGTGGGTCTATTGCTCTGATGGAATGATTTTAACTTGTGTTATGTAAGTTGTTGGTTTTGTGTGTCCTGGTTTCTTCACTTTTCATCTCACTGCGTTATCTGTTGACCAGACGTTATCTTGTGTCCTGTTGCTACCTCTTGTAATGCTCAGTTAATGTTCACCTGTCACTCTTTGACATTTTTTTTCTCTCTTCAGTGGATCTAATTTGTCTTTTGACAAGGTTGTTTGGTCATCTTGCCGTTCTATGGGATTATTAATCTGGTATGGGACGGATTATTAGTTCATAGGCGGTACCGAAGTCGCCCAATTGTTAGATTATGGGGTCTGTATGTTGTGTTCCTTTATTCTTCATTATCGTTGAGCATTTGCTAACGACCTGCCATATTTTCTGCCATGTATATTTTATTTTACCTTGTTTCCTGGTTGTATGGAAGGGTACCTGCTTAGCGGTGATGCGGCAGTATGAATCTGCGGATGTCATATATTATTAGCCCGGCTAGCTCCGAGGTCTTGTAAAAGACAACCGGTAGATTAGGTTGCGTAGGTCATTGCTCTAATTTCCTGATGGTCACTTGGTTTGAGGTGGATTTCATCGCCTTTCTTACTTAATCAGGTGTCCTGCGTGAAAACATTTTGTGAATTCAATGAAGTTGGAGGTTTTGTGACTTCGGATTGGATTTCCCTACTGAATTTCTTTCATCCATTTTCTATTCCGTTATTCCTATGGTGTTATCGAAGCAACCATTATGTATTTAATATTATCCATCCCAAAATTAATCTTGGCTTGGTATTGTTGTCGCTTGTTCGGTTGTTGATGACAAACTTTTGCGCACCTCACCATCTTATTGAATCAGAAGTCTCCTTCCGTACTGCCAACGTCATCTTGTCTCGAAGACTTTTCCTCTAACCCTAGAATATTTTCATTTTCCTAAACTTGCCGTAAGTGTGTGATATTCTTGAGTTCAAGTTCTGTTTCCTCTCAGTTCTGTTATTCAATCAGGTAATGTGTTGTGATTGGGAATGTTGAACCAGTAATGGGTGCAAATTTTACTTGATGTCTGTGATAATGTCTTGAGAAATTTTAAAATGCATTAATTGCTCACCGAGCGGTAGTATTGAGGTGGTTTTGTTCTAATAATTTGAAATTAAGTGTACCTTCGGAATGTCCGCTCCTGTAATGTGTTATGGTTAAGAATTTGTACCTTTGAAAATACCGGGGGTTATTTTATGTTCACTGTGATGTGGTTGGTCGTGACCTGGTTTGGTAAGTACATGCGATGTATGCCTTAAATTTGTGTGTTACCTAGTTTAGTGTTCAGTGGTGGTACTGTTATTTAACTTGGCGTTGTGGATTTTTGATATTGTGATGATGATGTTAACTGGTAACGGACTTCCGCCGTGTGGTGAATCGGAAATTGATTATTGCACTGCTTATTGAAATTGGTGTCGAAATTTCTATTTTCTAAAACTCGGACGTGTGCACTTAAAGTGTCGTTCATTCTGTATTGGTGGAATTTGAAGAGTCACTTATGTTCGTGCGGTTTACTCTTGTACTACTTCGTAGGCAAACCTATGCTCATATGTGGTATGCTCTGGCCCTGGCTCAGTCGATTGTAGTTTGAAATTTTAAATTTATTTCTGCCTATTGGATCTTAGAATCTGTTGTAATGTATTCACCAATTTAGCCCATCTTTTCTCTGTTTTCCTTCTTTGCTCTTTTGCGGTTATGGTAAATTTTAATTATGTTAATGAAACAAGAGGCTGTATTTCTTGATAATCTAGAGAATATTTATTTCCTAACCTGTAATAAAGTACTTAATCTTAATATTCTTTAAACGGGTGAATTGTAATATGTAACAGGCTTTACTAGAAGCGCACTGCCTAAAGAGTGTAAATTCAGCTAAATCTAGCTGTTATAAACGTTAGGTAAATGGAACCCTGTTTGAGGGAAGCGTGATCTCTTTACTAAACTCTTGCCACCACAGACTTGAACTGAAGTCAGGAATATAACATTAAAATGACTCTTGTTCGACATGTTATTGTTATGCATACATGAAGTCGTCATTTATGGTCTCTATCTAATGTGGACGTGATTTGAAATTTAGCTTACTTCTTGACCACTAAATTGAACTGGAAGATATATCAGTGAATACACAAAGCTTCGGGGGGAGAGGGCTGTTACGGTGTAACGCAATTTACCCTACCCTGAGAACCTATTTTGAACTGGCAACATCGCCGTAGAAAAAAAACTTAATTATTCTATACGACTAAGCGTATGGTTTCCCTCGTGCACTAAGAGTTTTAGTGATACTCATTGAACATTATTTATATGCCTTATTGTGGACTAATGACAACGTCAATACATTCTCGCATTTATGTATGGTGTGGACTGTTTCATTCCTCGTCTAATATGTGCTGCTACCTTCTGTCAATCACCCACAATAGAGTTCGCCTCCCCGCGCGCTCTTCTACCTATCGGAGCGCGGCTACTGCCTGAGGGAGCAAGCCTCGCCATTTTGTACTATCAACAGATCGTTGTTGGGAGTCATGGCGTGCAGTTGCGTTAATGGGATTCTCAAGATGTTGGAGAATAGATCCCGGCTGAGGGACTTGAGATATGGGTTTGTAACCCATTTTACTTCATCTTCTGCATCGTCCTATTAGAAAATGGTTTTAACTAATTCTGTCCTGGGAAACCAAACTCTTCAGTAAGCGTCTGTAAGTATGTGAGGATCTAACTCATCTTCGCTGACCTTCTGCTTCACTCAAGTAAGTGGTTCATCATTTGGCAAGTTATATCCTGTGATTGTGAAACTGCGAGGAAATTCATGATCCGTGTTTCGAAATTAACTATTTCATGGTGAAGTTTGTGAAATTAATATTTTTTTTGGGAAACTACAAACCGGACGGACGTGTGGTTATTTCTACTAAAATATCAAGCTTATAGGCATGTAAAGACTATGAAAATAAGGAGATTTACTTATTAACCATCATTTTCACCCGTTAATTAATCATGTAAATTCAAATTGTGTCGCGGCACTCTGTTGTCTTTATTCTGTGCGAGGTTTTGCAGTAGCATATAATTCTAGTTTCCTTGTTCCTTTTAAGGGACTCTTGTTTCTTTTTCTGTTGTTCCGGTATTTTAAGTTTAGTGTATTTCTAGCTTTGTGTTGGGTTTCTCGCCTTGGTTGTACCTTATTGGGGGACGCGGCGTGTTTTTTGGGTTGCCATGGCAACGCTTTTCTTTTGGGGCGAGATTGTTAATTGTTGCCGGTGGGTTTTGCGTGTTGGTTGTGTGACCTAAGTTTACTGATCATTTTACTGTTCATTTTCAAACTAAACAATTTTATTCTCTCAGATGGGACGATGTTAGTTTTGGTTAAAAGATTAGATTTCTTTCCTTGATTAAAGTTTTGAAAAGTTAATCAAGATTTTTCTTTCATTATCCAATGGTTCAACGCCGAAACAGGGAATTTTATCCATTTCCTCTGGGTGATTTTATGGGTCGCATGGTAAGTACCTGATTGGTGTAATTTTCCTATCTTTGTTTCTGACTTTCATTTTGCTTTTGGTACTGTCTATTTCACTCCGACTCATAGGTTGTACCGACCGGTGTTTGTTTGCTAACCGCTAGTGTGGTGCCTTACTGCGCTGGTGGCTTACCCACCACGGCGAATGTAGGTAGCGAGGAAGAGCCTCCTAAGGGAGAAGTCAATAGGAAAACCGTTGGAGCTCAAACGATCTCTGCCCCATTGGACAATGAGTCTGAACGCCGTAACTCATTGAATAATGTACGTTCTGATGTGAAAGATTTCCCTATCCTCGCTTGGTCTCTTCTTGTTTTCCTCCTGTTTTTCTGTGTGATTATCGCTTGTGGCTTGAATTTTTGCCCTTGTAGTCTATTAATTGGGCTAGAGTTTTATGTTTCTGCGAAGCCTCATTTGCTAACTATTTCAATTAAACTGATCAAATGAGTGGGTTTTCCCAAGGTTTAAACTTTAGTTTTAATTTCATTTTAGTTACGTTAACAAACGGGCCCGTGTACACTTTCGGTAGTCAATTTAAGTTTTTATTAGTATAATTATCTGTAATAGTAAGGTTATCAATTCGAACTTTTCTTGTAATGAATTTGGTGTTTTGAATTAGAGCCATTTCTTTTTAGCTAATGATTTCCATCAGTGTTATTACCTGATAGGTCTACGTTTTCAGTCTGTGTTATCCTTTTTTTTTACTGTTCATTTTCAAACTAAACAATTTTATTCTCTCAGATGGGACGATGTTAGTTTTGGTTAAAAGATTAGATTTCTTTCCTTGATTAAAGTTTTGAAAAGTTAATCAAGAGTTTTCTTTCATTATCCAATGGTTCAACGCCGAAACAGGGAATTTTATCCATTTCCTCTGGGTGATTTTATGGGTCGCATGGTAAGTACCTGATTGGTGTAATTTTCCTATCTTTGTTTCTGACTTTCATTTTGCTTTTGGTACTGTCTATTTCACTCCGACTCATAGGTTGTACCGACCGGTGTTTGTTTGCTAACCGCTAGTGTGGTGCCTTACTGCGCTGGTGGCTTACCCACCACGACGAATGTAGGTAGCGAGGAAGAGCCTCCTAAGGGAGAAGTCAATAGGAAAACCGTTGGAGCTCAAACGATCTCTGCCCCATTGGACAATGAGTCTGAACGCCGTAACTCATTGAATAATGTACGTTCTGAATTAACGTCCTTGCCACTTAAACCTTTACCGACTATGTCACCTGGGTTCAGCAGCTTGCCTCATCCATTGGCAATGTTGCTCAGAGGTATCTCGAAGTTTTCTGTTAACACTACCAGTGAAGTTATTTCTTTCTTAAGGTTTATAGTTGAATTTCAGGATCATGCCCTTGTTTTTTCTCTTTCCCCATGTCAGATTTTCCAAATCATCTATCCATATGCAATAGGTATTCTCTCAGACAAAATAGTTAGAGCCATTGCCGAGCAATCATCGATCGAAGACTTCCACGCCCACTTGCTAGCTAACTTCATCCCGGCTAGGGCAAGGTCCTCCCTTATTCAGAAGTACTATTATCGGGTACAGCGCTTGGATGAAAACTTGGCAGATTTCATCCAAGATATTAAATTCTATACTAGGGTGTTTGCTCTTCACTTCCCTGAGGATCAAATTGTACAAGCTATTGTGGAAGGCATTTCACCATCCTATAGGTCATATTTATGTTTCGCGGCGTGCCCGCAAACTTTCTCTGAACTTGAAGTATTGGCCGTCTCAGCGGAAGGAGTTAGATACGCCGATTCTTTGCGTGTCGCGAAAGAACCCCCTCCTTCGTTTAGTAATCCTCGGCCTCCACCTCGCCGACCAGTCACACCCCGTAAATGTTATGCTTGCGGGTCGCCTGACCATCTTCGCAATAAGTGTCCACTGATCAAGTCTAGTGGGACAAGGAATGGGGCTGGTTCATCACAAGGCTGTTTTAAATGTGGGGCTTTCTCACATATCGCCAAGAATTGCCCAGATTCAAATAGCACCCCGTCCTGCTCTACTTCTGGCGCAAATTCCACCAATGCCAATAATAAAAAGTGACTAGTGGCTTCGGCTGAGTCGACTAATCCATCTTTCCGAGGCTCAGCCCCTGGTAAACAGATCGAAACTTCAGGGAACGTTCAATCTGCAAATTCATCTTTTGAATGCCCTAAAGAGTGTCTTAGGATTGCGGCGGATACCCCCGCACCTGTTCCTTTTCTTAAGATTGAGTTAAATAACGAACCAATAACTGCTCTATTAGATTCAGGCAGTATTTGTTCTATTATTTCGGCTGAATGGTATGCAAAATTGAAATCTGTTTGTAAACTTCCTGACTATTGTTCCTCTTCGATCCAATATGTATCGGCTAATTCATCTCCCTTAGAAATTCTAGATTCTTTACAGGTCAAAATTCGTATTTTTAAATTTACATGGAAAATCAAACTGTTTGTGGCTAAGCACTTGTCTTGCCCCATTATATTGGGAGCTGACTTTATTTCTCACACTGGTCTTGTGCTTGATCTTCAGAGTAGGTCGTGCACTTTCAAATTTGCTTCCAATTGTAAAATCCCCTTGTTAAAATGTAATTCTGCATCATGTTCATCTATTTCGCCTACCCAGGATGAGATGTTGTTAGACCTTAGACATCTACCTGAGGAGCAGGCTGATAGTATTCGTAAGTTGTGTCAGTCGTTTCCAGAGGTGTTCTCTGATACTCTTGGTGTTACTGACCTTATCGAATACAAAATTGAGGTCACGGATTCGATTCCTGTCCGTTTTCCACCTTATAGGCTATCTCCACCTGAAATGAAGACTCTGAAAGAAATCATCGATCAGATGTTGAAGAATGGTATTATTAGGCCCTCTAAGTCGGCGTATTCTTCGCCTATTTTTCTAGTCCCGAAACCCCAAGGGGGCTTCAGGCCTGTCATTGATTATAGGGCTCTGAATCGGAAGGTGGTGTTACAATCTGTGCCCGTTCGTGACCTTCATTCTTGTTTTTCATGGTTTCGTAAGGCCAAGTTCTTTACTATCTTGGACTTGAATCAGGCCTATAATCAAATTCCCCTTGCCGAAGAGTCTAAACACCTTACAGCGTTTGCCACGGACTGGAATTTATATGAATACAACCGCCTGCCTTTCGGGCTCCCCACGGGAGCAGCTGTACTCACTAGACTGCTAGATAGGGTCTTCTCCGACATCAAATTTGAGTACTTGTATCACTACTTGGATGATGTCGTATTTTCGGAGACCTTTGAAGAACATCTAGATCATCTGCGAGAAGTTCTCAATCGCCTTCGTAAGGCTGGGTTAACTGTGAAGTTGTCCAAGGTTGCCTTTGCTAAGCCCTCTATGTCATTCCTAGGGCATATTGTGTCACCTGATGGTGTTGCCGTCGATCATTCTAGAACACAGGCCATCCGTGATTTTAAACCTCCCAAGGACATTAAAGGTATCGCCAGGTTCATTTATATGGTGAATTTCTTCAGGAAGTTTATTCCTAACTTCGCTAATAGAGCGGCGCCCTTGAAACTTCTTTGTAGGAAAGGCATCAAATTCGAATGGGGACCTTCTCAACAAGCCGCTTTTGAAGATCTTAAATTAGCTCTCTGTAATGCCCCCGCCTTGCTATGCCTGATTTCTCAAAGAAATTCATCGTCCAAACTGACGCGTCGTCGTCAGCAGTAGCTGCAGTCCTTCTTCAAGAGACTGAACTAGGGAGGCGACCCATCGCCTATGCATCTAGGACTCTATCGGCTCAAGAAGCCAAGTATTCCATCTATGAGCTCGAAGGTTTGGCAGTCTTATTTGCCTTAGAACAGTTCCGTCTCTATCTGGAACATGTCAAATTCGACCTGGAGACAGATAATCAAGCCTTAAGCTGGGTCTTAGGTAGGCCGCGTCGTACTGGTCGTATAGCCAGTTGGGCCGTCCGTATTTCTGCCTTCCAATTTGATGTTAGGCATATCCGAGGGACCGAAAATGTTGTTGCTGATGGACTCAGCCGTATGTTTTCCAACGAGGTCGAGACCAATGATCCGGTCGATAGTTCTTCACCTCCCGAGTCCATGCTATCTGATATTAATGCCATCTTAACAGATGCTCCCATGCTCTTTAGGGATATCGAGAAATACCAACGTGAAGATCCGACGCTGGCTCCGATAATGGAAACCCTTTCTTCTGGGGAATATGTTGTCCCTTATGCTCTGAGGAATGGTGTTTTATGTTGCCCATCGAGGCATGATCAGGTGATGAAAGTTGTCGTTCCAGCTGTTCTTGTACCTATGATCTTCAAGTACTATCATGAGACCCCATTAGGGGGCATCTTGGAATCTGTAAAACCCGTGAAAAGATTCGTGAAAGGTTCATCTGGAAGGGTATGGACGGCGAAATCCGTGAACTAGTAAAAGCTTGTAAATCTTGTTTGCTTAGTAAACCAACCATGTCCAGCAAGGTAGGCCTTTTGTCTTCGCATCAAGCGTCGCGCCCCATGGAACGCCTGTATATTGATTATGTAGGACCCTTCCCCCAGTCGAAGGGAAATGCCAACAAGTTCATCTTTGTAGGTGTAGATGGTTTTACAAGATTTTCCTTGTTATTTCCGACTAAGCTGGCTACCGCTCAGTCCACCATTACTTGTCTAAATTCTATCTTTGCTTCTTTTGGTCCGTATCAATATATTGTATCTGATAATGCTAAGGCTTTTACATCTAATCTATTTCGTAAATTCTGCTTTGACCTGTCCATCTCTCATGTGACTACTTCTGCTTATTACCCTCAACCATCTCTGGCTGAACGGGTTAACCGTAATCTCAGGTCCGCGCTTATTGCCTATCATCATGAAGATCATTCCAGGTGGGACACGTCCCTGCATTGGTTAGCTTTTGCTTTGAATTCGGCGGTTCATGAATCACATAAATTTACTCCAGCCTCTTTGATGTTCAAGTTTGTTCCCAACACGCCGCTCTCTAACCTCTGGTCTCTGAGTGACATTCTACCCGAGACAATAGATCCGGATAATATCAAAGATCTTTGGAAGAAAGCTAAAGCCAATCTTAAGGTGTCTCATGAAAAGGTTAGGGAAAGATATGACGTGGACGGAGACCCACCAATTTGAAGGTAGGCGACCAAGTGATGGTCAGGAATTTTGTTCCCGCGGGCAAGCTTGCCCCCAGATTTCATGGGCCGTGTGTCATTCTCGATTTCCTTACGCCGGTTACGTTGTTATTAAGCAATCCAGCCACCGAGAGGATATTTAGGGTTCACCTGTCGCAGGTGAAACCTGTATAATTTCTGTGCTAACTTGCCTCATATAATCTTGAAAGGATTATGAAGGTTATATTTTTTTGAGTTTTCACTTTTAAGGCATTCTGCCCCTTCTATAATATTTTTCTATATTTAAGCATTTTTTGTAAACCTCCCCCGATTAGTTAAACTGCCATTCTGTCCTTACCACGGCCATTACCACGCTCCCGTCTCCTGCTCCACTACACACAGTGGCTTATGGGAATTAAATAAATATCTCCACGCCGCTGGCCCCTCAACCTCACCACAATGAATATACCCTAAAATCATTCTGGTCCAACAGAAATTCTGCCGCCGAGCTTTATGTTTCAGTGCCCCCGCAGCCGCGCGGCGCCGTAGCGCTACTGGAATAGAGGAAGGGCCCCCTCTCCTCCAGCGAAGTCGACCAGTGTACGGCGAGCCGGAGCCCTCCTCCCGGCCAAGGCTGACGTGCGGCGCACGACCTGCTACTTGCCCGCAGCCTGTATATGTTTACCGCGGGCGCGGCGTGCTTCAACACCACTACTCCTCCCATTGTGCGGGCGAGCGGTATCTCAGGGTACTTGAGGGGTCCGAGCGGCCTCCTCTGGACACAAGCTGCAGCGGCCGGTCTGGCCATCCTATTTAATCAACTACATGGACATTTACTATCAGCAATTACTACACTGCAATATTTGGTGGACTTAGAAATTTTTTCCTCAACTTTAAAAACTAAAGATTTCCTTCTGAATTTAACTTCTACTAACATAAAGACATTACTTCAGCAGTTACTACGACAATTTTTAAACTGGATCAAATCAAATTTCAACAATTTTAATAAATGCTTCTGCAATTAATCTCCATATCAACATCATAACTTGGACCTGGTTTTCAAACAAAAGTTTATGTTCGTCTGTGTTACCACCTTGGAGGAACTTTTGGGGGGGGAGGTCTGTACCGGGTGGTACACCTCCACGCCGCTTATTTAAAATTTGCGCCAATTGAAACTCCTCTGCTGGAGGAAGTCTGAACTCTATCTACGGTATTAATTTTCAAGTTTCTCAGAAGATGTCACTACTTGGAAACTTTGGAGTTTTGAACGGGGTCATTTTTGATGTATTTTTGTTTTACCTGTAGTAAGAAGTGTGAACTTTCTCTTCTAGAGGACACTACTGAAAAACTACAATGGTGCACCCTAGTGCGAAGTGAAAGAACATTTTTTGGAGAAAATTTAATTTCAAAAGGTTGTTCTTTGCTAAATTTCTTTCAGTCATTGTTTAAGTTGGCAATATTAACCCTTTCTTTCCCCTTGTTTTGAATTTAGCCAATCCCGAATTTCTTCAATTAATTTTCCACCAATTATGTGTTTCTTCTTCAGATTGTGTCGGGGTTTTCTTGGTTAGCCAATAAAGTTTTTTTGGGAGGGTGTTCTCATTCCCCTAACGCCTCGAACTTTCCGCGAGAGTATATAAACTGCTGATTTTAGGGTCTCCGGGCCACTTCTGTACCATCTTTCAGTGTGTAAAGTACGTAGCAGGGGGCGGGAAGCGCCTCTTTCTTCAGGCAGCAGCTTAATAACCAGGTAATGGCCTTTTAATAACTTCTTTTCTTGCTAGCTCAGCAGTTTAACTCTCGGGGCGGGTCCGAAGCGTTTCCACCATGTAACCTTTTCCTAAAATGTAACTACTCTTAGCATCTATTCTCTTTTAAAGCTACATATTGGGATAGAGAGTGCTTAACCCTCTCGAGCTCCCACTCATATTGCTTTGAGGTGAACTTATTTCTCACAACCGATTCTTCCTTAATGTAAAGTAAATTGTTCTTTTCTAAAGTCACCTCTGTAGTATGGGATTAGCCCTTACATTAGTGGCCTAGAGCCAAATTAGGTTTTAAAACAAATACATTAGGAGTGCAGATCGCCTCCTCTCAAATTGTTATTTTAGAGGTCATGTAATTAACCTTTTTCTCACTTAATAGGCCTCAGTAGGTTGGGTATTTTACCCCTGTATCTATGTCCTTAGAGGACAACTTGAAGGTGGAGTTTGGTGTGGCCTTTGATAGGCTTAAAGTCGAGAGCGAGTGGCTCTTTCTCGTAAATTGAGTGTTGTATGCCTCGAGGAGGCTTTTCTGTGTAATTTAGAGCAAGTGCTCCTGGGCATGAATGGGGTTTTCTGCCCCTCTGTGAAATCTTGTTTTGAGGTAAAGTTGGGCTAGTTGCCCAAGAATTGTGTGTCTGGCTCTCGGAGCCCAAATCCTGTAATTGTACATTCTCGATTAGTGGTTTTGCTACTCTGTACCTGCCATTATTGTTATTTCTGTTTTTTTGCTAAGAAAATATAACCTTATTAAATTTTAAATTCACTTTAATTTCGTAGCCTGAGACCTGTTCACCCCCCGCACCTTCTTTCACCTCTAACTACCACGGAAAACTCCGTAACAGAAACTAATCCTACAGCAACAAAAATCGGAATTAAATTCAGATGGGGGGTTTAAACAAAATTGAAACAAGGGTCATATTGAGAAAAGCCAGTAATGAAAAGATACTTAAAAGATTCAAACAATAGCATACCTTGTTGAAGAAATCTCTCAACAGCATTAAGTGTGCGTGCTGTTATTACACTCCAATATTAAAATTAAAAATTGCCACATAGCTCACCTTCTCTAATAGAAACTTGGTACATCCTGTGGCAATATTATCACAATTTTCACGGCACAATAAGGTCGTTTCTTTCACGAGATCCCGTTTTTAATTCATAGTACTCGCGTGTTTACACGCCATTTTTCACACTACAAGAGCATCGTCTCATCAAAGCTTCCACGCATCAAGGAGAATAAAGGTAAGAAGAAGATCAAAAACTTTAGATAATAACAACCCACAGAGACCAACATCACTGTACCAAGGCTCAAAGATTATAATCCCAAAGACACATACGGGCATGCCCACAACCCAAAGAATAAATTAAACAAATATGGCGCCTTCACGGGCGAGCCATCGGCCAAGATCAGGACATGGCAAAAATAAATAAAGCAGTATCGAGATGAAACACAAAACACACAACCAAGATCAAAAGTGAAAATACAACTGACCGACACGTCACCTTCGCACTCCCCTGACTCACGGACACGCACTCACACATTCACACATTTGTCGGCATGGGCAAAAAATATGAGCGGCAGCTCCATTTTATTAGATCAACACCAAACCACATAGTATAACTCATCTGGTCACAACAACGGGTCTCGCATCAAACAGCTAACAGCGTGCACATTCCAAACCATTCAATAACGAGATCGGATAAATATTCCATACTCAAGTCCATCGTGTCTCGCGCTCCGTACGACCAGAATCGAGCTTCGAGTCGACACTGCGTGCTTACACGCAATGGATGCCAAAATACCATACGACGCCGTGCACAGCAAAATCAGTTTGAGATCCAGTTACCAACATCGCATAATCATAATAAGAACAACAGACACACATTCCATTCATGCTGCGGGCCGGAAGAGGCGTATCATCATCATACATACATACATACATACATACATACATTATCATTATAGGCTGTTATGCCTTTCAGCGTTCAGTCTGCAAGCCTCTGAGAATTTACTAAACGTCGCCACAATCCTCGATTTGCAACTAGTGTTGCGGCTTCATTTAGTTCTATATCTCTTATCTTTAAATCGTTAGAAACCGAGTCTAACCATCGTCGTCTTGGTCTCCCTGTACTTCTCTTACCCTCCATAACAGAGTCCATTATTCTCTTAGGTAACCTATCCTCCTCCATTCGCCTTACATGAACCCACCACCGAAGCCGGTTTATGCGTACAGCTTCATCCATCGAGTTCATTCCTAAATTAGCCTTTATCTCCTCATTCCGACTACCCTCCTGCCATTGTTCCCACCTGTTTGTACCAACAATCATTCTTGCTACTTTCATGTCTGTTACTTCTAACTTATGAATAAGGTATCCTGAGTCCACCCAGCTTTCGCTCCCGTAAAGCAAAGTTGGTCTGAAGACAGACCGATGTAAAGATAGTTTCGTCTGAGAGCTGACTTCCTTCTTACAGAATACTGCTGATCGCAACTGCGAGCTCACTGCATTAGCTTTACTACACCTTGATTCAATCTCACTATATTACCATCCTGGGAGAACGCGCAACCTAAAGTCGAGCCGCTGGCTGTCCGACCCTGACGTTTCTTAGACAGTGTTGCCGATTTTGGACCATACGATATAAACAAACACACACACCTAAAATATTGCACGTATACGTAGATCAGATTCTGTGTTAATGCGACGGAAATGCGTACGGAAATGTGCGAAAATTACCTGTAATATATTGAAAACCAACACTAGTGTAATCATAATAATAAAACGTTCCAATTAAAATTAACTGCACTCCAAAACAGCGTAAATATAACAAAACATTCCAATCGAAATTATGCACATTCCAAAAACAGCGTAAAGATAATAACAAAACACTGCAGTCAAAATTAAGCACACTCAGAGAATAGAATAACCGTAACTCAAAAACAGTAGGCTATAGACGTAATATAAAATAACAACATTAAAACCGAACTGTGTGAATAGTATCACCGTAATTTTAATAAGTCAGAATAAAAAACCCTGGAAATAGTATCAACGTGGCAATAAAAACGTCGCTGTTACAATAAAACTTCAACATGCTCATAGAATAGTAGTGTCATAATAATAAAATATTGTAATGAAATGAAACAAATTATGTACTCACAGGGACTAATCCAAAGGGAATACGCCACACTCTCCAAAAATATCTGTGTCTTCTTCCTTGTCACTGTCACTGGAGTCACTGCTATCATCCTCATCCAGGGAAATAATAAGTTCTTCCACTCGACATTCAACAATTCCATCAGCTTCCTTTGCCTTGTGTAGATCTTCCCAGGTGTGGCTCACAACACTTTTCCACTTATCCGCTGTAACAAGTTTGACTGCCTCGTGCACTAAGCGTTCAACATCTGTCAGACGGAAAGATTTGTTATTTTCGGCAATATATCCTTTAACTTGTGCCCAAATTAACTCGATTGGATTAAAGTGGCAGTGGTAAGGAGGAAGCCTAATTACCCTATGACCCTGAGCCGTAGCGATGGAGTGCACTTCGTAGGTGCAAAATCTAGGCTTATGGAGTTTTACACTTTGTAGCAGCTCCGCCTTTGTCATTTCTGCAGATATCCCCGGTACATTATTTCCCACCAACCACTGAAGAATGATATCTTTTCTGTCTTTCATTGTCGGTGCTTTGTTTAGTTGCACAGAGTGATAGGGGGCATTGTCCATAACAATTACGGAATTGGGACTTATGTTTGGTAGCAAAGAATTTTTAAACCACGTTGTGAAAGTTATCCCATTCATTTCTTCGTGATAATTACGAGTGCTCTTTGATCTGAAAAGAAGCATAGCTCCCGGAACAAGTCCATTAATGCCACCTGCATGAAGCAAAATAAGCCTACTTCCCTTCCCAATAGGTGCTTTGAAAGTCCCTGCTACAGTTTCATCTGTCCAGGCCACAGTTCTAGAATGTCCGGCATTTAACCACGTTTCATCTAACCACACTACTCTATCAGGACTAATCTTCAGAATTTCCCTCAAAAATCTACCTCGCCATGCTACAATTTCACTTCTCTCCATCGCAGCTTTTCTCCCTGAAAATTTCTTCCAACGAAAGCCAAGTTCTCTCAGTATTTTACTTAAACTGGTCTTTCCTCCACTGAATAAGCGAGATTCTTTCAAAGAGTCAAGTAATTTATCACGCGTGGGAAATTCCCTCCTCTTGTAATAACTATAAATATGTTGCCTTATCGCATCCTTTTGAAATGCATCTAGTGATGTCTTGGGACAATGTCTTGGTCTTCTTTTTTCAGGAGTACGCAGCACTTCAGAAGGTGTATTAAGATCCACTGGACACTTTTCTTTCGTAACACTTTTCACAGTTGTCCTACCTACTTTTAAAGTGTCACAAACTCGATCCACCACTTTTGTAACAGGAAGAAGAGGCCCACCGTTATCACGTTCTTTCTCAAAATATTCACGTAGCCGGTATATAAATTCACGGCTTTGGCTCTTATAACAACTGATTTTTTCTTACTCGTTTTCGATGATCCGATGGCCATGTCACAATAACGAAAACAAACGGCTTACACACACACAGTGAACGCATGCACTTCATGCAGGCTAGCGAGCAACTGAGGCCACGTGTTTATTTTTAAAGAAGTGGCATCACCGCACTAGCAGTACAAGAGAGTCATGGCGACATGAACGGTGATTGGTGCTTGCTGTTAAATCTTAAATCTGGCGCGCCAGTGACGTCAGGCATTGCAAACCGTGACGGTTATTCTACCACTAGCAGAACTCTTAGTATTCTTTGTGGTAAAATACCTTTAATTAAAACAATAATATCAAATCGACGAGGGGTGTAGGTTTCAATGATTTAATATTAAAATCATAGGGCACATTGTAAATTCATAATAGTGTTTTCAAGGTTATATGTATAGTTTCAAATCGCCGCAGGTTGGCAATACTCTTCTCTACTCTTATTTTTTCTTTTCATCACAATCTGTCAGGGCCGGACAGCCAGCGGCTGGACTGTAAATACTTGAAATTATCGACCTGTTCTAGCTTTGTATCACCAATCTGACATTCAATTCTGTTGAATTTCTTACCTACTGACATCAATTTAGTCTTTGAGAGGCTAATTTTCATACCATACTCATTGCACCTATTTTCAAGTTCCAAGATATTAGATTGCAGGCCCTCGGCACAATCTGCCATTAAGACCAAGTCGTCAGCATAGGCCAAACTGCTTACTACATTTCCACCTAACTGAATCCCTCCCTGCCATTTTATACCTTTCAGCAGATGATCCATGTAAACTACAAACAGCAAAGGTGAAAGATTACAGCCTTGTCTAACTCCTGTAAGTACCCTGAACCAAGAACTCATTCTACCATCAATTCTCACTGAAGGCCCATTGTCAACATAAATGCCTTTTATTGATTTTAATAATCTACCTTTAATTCCATAGTCCCCCAGTATGGCGAACATCTTTTCCCTCGGTACCCTGTCATATGCTTTCTCTAGATCTACGAAACATAGAAACAACTTCTTATTCCTCTCGTAGCATTTTTCAATTACCTGGCGCATACTGAAATCTGATCCTGACAGCCTCTCTGTGGTCTGAAACCACACTGCTTATCATCCAACTTTCTCTCAACGACTGATCGTACCCTCCCTTCCAAGAAGCCAGTGAATACTTTGCCTGGTATGCTAATCAATGAGATACCTCGATAGTTGTTGCAATCCTTCCTATTCCCTTGCTTATAGATAGTTGCAATTACTGCTTTTGTCCAATCTGAAGGTACCTTACCAACACTCCACGCTAATTTTACTACTCTATGAAGCCATTTCATCCCTGCCTTCCCACTATACTTCACCATATCAGGTCTAATTTCATCTATTCCTGCTGCCTTATGACAATGGAGTTTATTTACTATCCTTTCCACTTCCTCAAGCATAATTTCACCAACATCATTTTCCTCCTCCCTATGAGCTTGGCTGTTTGCAACACCACCATGATGATTTCCTTTTACATTGAGAAGATGTTCAAAATATTCCCTCCACCTCTCCAGTGATTCCCTGGGATCTATTATGAGTTCATCTGAATTACTCAAAACACTGTTCATTTCATTTTTCCCTCCCTTCCTAAGATTCTTTATTACTGTCCGGAAAGGTTTCCCTGCTGCTTGACCTAGCCTTTCCAGGTTATTACCAAAATCTTCCCGTGACTTCTTTTTGGATTCAACAACTGTTTGTTTCGCTCTGTTTCTTTCATCTACGTACAAATCCCTGTCTGCCTCCGCCCTTGTTTGGAACCATTTCTGATAAGCCTTCTTTTTACGTTTACAGGCTGGTCTCACTTCATCATTCCACCAAGATGTTCGCCTTTTCCCATCTTTACACACAGTTGTTTCTAGGCATTCCCTTGCTGTTTCTACTACAGCATCCCTGTATGCCACCCATTCACTTTATATATCCTGAACCTGCTTACTGTCTACTGTTCGAAACTTCTCACTAATCATATCCAGCGTATCATCAGTTATAATTAAATCAAATGAATGCCCCCGCGTAAAAAGTAGAATCAGTATAAAGCAAGAATCAACGCACCTGGCATTTGAATACGAAATCAATAAGAAGCAAGCTAGAATAGGTTAAATTTAAATATGTTAAATAGCCATTTGAAACACAGGAAAGCTGCTCCCATTTGCGTGGTCTCCATTGTTAGTTCATCTCTCCCGAACAAAGCAAAGATTCTCTTCTAATAGGTTAAAACCCTAATCTCGTAAAAGCAACGATCTTCCGTGTTAATGACAGACAGTTCTGCTCTCTCTGGTGCGTTGATACAAACACATAAGTTGTTCGCACTGAGGCTGAATGAAGTCATTTACATACGAAAAACGTCAGATTAATAAACATGCCAGTAGGCATAGTTCATCATCCCACCGCCCTCTTTTAAAATTCGTCTTTTCTTGCTGATCAGGCAAGGGACGTATTTTAAACAAGGTCGAAAACTTAAATCTAAGAACGCTCGCGCCACTAAACCTAGGAACTTACAATCTAACCATCAGTATAAATATATACAGATACATATTATTACAAAGGCCAGTTGCAACAATGCACAATTCAAAACAGTTCGCCTCTTTTGAGGTCTGCACTTTCTTGAAAGTGAAGTCAGTCTATTCTCAAACAATCCGTCCAATACTTGCTCGATTTACAAGCCAGGCATCCAAGGGAAACAGTGTCATTCGCCATAACATTTGCCACATATTCAAAGGGTTTGGCATTTATTACATACATCTCCACTGAATAATGCCGATATTTCTTCCTTCTATTTTTTGTCATTATGTCACCTGAAAGGAAAAGGACTTTAGAAGACAGGCAACTATATGACAATGAAAATGAACATTCATTAGCACAAAGGGTAGAGAAAATACAGTATTCAAACTTCACGTGCCCCTACGGTAATAAGGCTTTAATGAGGACACATAAGCCTTCTTTCCATATCCTCCAGTTCAACGGTCACAGGTCCGAGGAATCTCACAATCCTCCTGGGACTGGACCATTTGTGACACAGTTTGGTCGCGATCTGGTTTGCTGCCGAGCTCACCGGGAACATTTTCACGACGACCAGGTCTTCAACCTTCAGAGTAATATATTTTCTCCCTCGGTTGAATCTTTTTGCCACCCGGTCTCTGGCTCTAACCAAGTGCTCGATGGCTTCCTTCCATTTTACCTAAATATTCAAGTTCCTCGATGCCGTGGACAGGTATCCAATGTCCCATCTCAATTGGCGCGGGTCAGTAAGGTTTGTCCCTAAGAACAACTCAGCCGGCGCCTGCCGGTGGGATTCATGAAGAGCATTGTTGAAAGCTAAAACAAAAAATGACAGATTATCGTCTAAGCTACGCTGGTCAGCGCTGTGGAATGCAGTCAGACAGGCTTTCAGATTACGATGGAATCTTTCGACGTGGGAAGGCTTGGGGTAGTGGGGCTCAGAAACACATGCTTAACTCCCCACCCAAAACACAGATGACGGAATTTATGACAGTTGAAGGTAGACGCATTGTCGGTGATTAAGACTTTTTTTTGGGGGGGGGGGGGGCATAAACTTCGAAAATCTTCAACGTGATCTTACTTGAACGTATTTTTTACAATTGGGTTTATGCCACAGATATAGCGACGATGGCTTAGGAGTTGGAATGTAGCCGCCGTGCCCTCATTTAAGGTACAGCCTGGTGTATTCGATGAGAAGCCAGGGGAAATTATAATTTTCAAACACCAATTCAATGTCAGTGATACATCGCCATTCAAGCGCAAATCTTACCCGGTACCCTAGAAGTACAAGAAAATGAGACCAGGGTACTTATTCGTCAGATGGAGGCTGACGGAATTATCTCTAAATGTGTCACACCGTACATTAATCTACTCACTAGAGTAAGGAAACCCAATGGTAGCCTACGATTGTGTCTTGATGTTCGTGTCTTGAATGAACGTCTGGTATTAGAATATGACCATCTTCCTCCGCTTAAAGATATCATTAAGCAATTCAACGGCAATAAATTTTTTACAGGCATGGACATGACCTAGTCCCATTTTCATATTTTGTTGGATGAGCACAGCAGGCTATTTACTGGATTTCTTTTCGATAATATTACCTATGTTTTCAATTGTTTTCCTTTTGGGATTAAGAACTCAAGAGATGTTCTAATAAGAGTGTTAGAAAGTCAGCTATCTGAAGAGGTGAAAGTCATCTCCACCATTTATGTGGATGATATCTTGGTGACATCCGATACCTGGGAGCAGAACGTAGAAGATATTCATAAGGTTATCAAGGAATTACGGGAAGAGAACTTCAAGATTAACATGATGAAAAGTCCATTTTTTCAAGAATGAGATTCTTTTCTTTGGCCACGTCATCAGCGGCGAGGGTATCCGCCGGAATCCTGCCAAGATCCAGTTTATTGTGGATTTTCCCAGACCCTGAAGAATTAAGCAAGTTCGGCAATTCTTTGAACTTTTCCAATTCTTCATGCAGCATTGTGCCAATTATACAGAGGTTGTGTCACCTCTTCAAGATTTATTGAAGAAAAACTATAGCTGGAAGTGGCTCCGGGGAAATATTCGTTTCTTCGAGGTATTGATTCCGTGTCAAGATACAGACTATGCCCGGATTAGGCAAGCAGCTCAATCTTTCTCATTGGAAGATAACTTGTTCTACAAATATCTCGATCCCACTAGGACTAAGCGACGGATTTACTCCCCTACTAAATCCCGGGAAGCAATCATCTGGCTTTGCCACACCATCACAGGGCAGGATGGAGTGGAGAAGGGCGCCAACGTTCATTTGGGAATACCTCCGAAGAGATATTAGGGTCCACCATTAAAACTTGTGACTTATGTCAACGAATTAAGGCCAAAAATTATCTTATGAGGGAATATCCGAGGCCTGTCATTCCAGAGAAGCCACGGGAAGTGATGGCACTCGACCTGTATGGCCCACTCCCGAAGGCGAGCAGAAGAAATATGCACGTCTTGGTCATTGTTGACGTGTTCTCTAAATTTACCATGCTGTTGCCAATGCAGAAAGCAAACACCGGCAATATTTTGAGAAAACTCCGTAAAAAGTCTTTCCCGAGATGGAAAACCTACGTTTCTATTGACTGATCATGGGAGTCAGTTCACCTCTGCAGAGTTCCAGGCGGCTTTGGAAGAGATGGAAGTTCCTCACATCATGAATTCCATTCGCCATCCGAAAGCCAACACTGCCGTGCGATTGATGAGGGAGATCGCCAAGTTTTGCTGCGAGTACTGCAGTGAAGAACATTGGAAATGGAATGATGTGTTTCCAGTAATGCAGCAGATCGTCAACTCTAATGTCCATGAGTCCACTGGAGATATCCTAGCACTTGTACCTCATGAGCGTACACCAGACCGTCCATGGGATACTATTTTTCCTGCTTCGCCGGATACTGCGATCACTCAAGAAAACGGAGTGACGAAAGTCCTAGGAAAGTCGAGACCTCCTGCGGACTTCAGAGGAAGAAGGAACCGAAATCGCAACTTCAGACAACCCTTGAAATTGGGATATAAAATGTTGATATGTAAGCCTGCGATGTCCCATCCGGAGTTACGCATCCACGCTAAATTCTGTCCTCTGTATTTTGGCCCTTACGGGACTGCTGAATCATTAGATAACGGCGCATATAAGGTCAACAAGTTATATGAGAGCCCTGAACGCTAATTTTAAAAAATACTTCGAGACACATAATTAAAAAATAAAATCCTCATAAGCATTTTCTTTTTTCCCTGAGAGGGAGGATATGTACCAGGAAGGCGCGGTACAGGCTGTATTTTAAGATGAATATTATTTAATTGTCACGCGCGCCATTTACTGCAAGCTTGATGTGTCTACGTTAAACAGCCCGAGCCAGGATGGAGCGCAAACAGCTGCGAGTGACGTAGGTGCAGGAGCGAGATAAGATAACCGCCCGCTCAGCCACTTGCCACGCGACATGGACTAGCGTTCCAGAACAAACGTCACGCCTTCCAGAAACTTCGATTCGGAAATGTCAGAAACTTCTCTCCTAATGGTCGTATCAGCTGTAGAGATCCGTCATTTTGTAGGGAATTATGTAAACGTCTACCATAGCAAGTTTCAAGCAAATCCATTGCGGGATTTTCGCGTTATTCCACTTCTTATGAATCACGAAATCTGATGACGTATGAGCTCCAATCGTATATAAGACGAGCCAGCTAAGCAGTGGATACCAGTCATAGCTCGGAGTTCCGATGTGTCAGACTCACCGCGCTACGTCGTATTTATGTTCGTCGGAGCGTACTACTGTTCAATATCTATCTGCAATTCTGCGAGTGAAATGAACTTAGGTTCTACATGTAAATCGGACTTTGATTTTGTGTGCAAGTAGGGACTTTCGTCAGGTTTTTAAAATTTTTCAACCATCAAGTGGTATAAATGTGGTAATGGACGCTGATATTTTTCAACGGATTGTGGAACTTAGATTTCTCATCATCAAGTCTTATAAATGTGGTAATTATTTCAAAGTGACACACCGTAACATTATGTCATTAACTGAGATATTTTTCCTAGAATGTCTGTAGTTTGAAACTCAGCTCAATTTATTTCATTTGCTACGCAAAGGTGATTTGGAAAGTGCTTAAACTGCTTCACTATAGTAATACAAGTGTTTGCCTCTTGCGCAATTTAATTGTCGAGTGCTCCGATACAGGTGTTTGATTCGGTGTTGGAGTGAACGGAAATCAATTCAAACTGGACTGAATTGATAACTGTACATAATCATTTCTAAATTTTATTATTTCATAAGAATACTGGTGTGCTCCGATACAGGTGATTGATTCTGTGTTGAAGTGAACAGTGAACAATTCAAACTGGATTGAATTTATAACAGAACATAATAATTTCCAAACTTTATTATTTAATAAGAGTGATTAACATATTTTTCAGTTCGTCGCTAATAGCAGTGTCCAATGGATAAGCTGTCGAGCAGCTATAAGCAACCACGAACAGTGCACAGTACGAGTACGCGAACGAGCTTTAGTTTCATTATTTCGTGAAGTCAATACCCATGAACTGTAATATATTTTTCTTTCTGCTATCTGCATCTTCAACTTCTTTTTTTGCTATTTGTTTTACGTCGCACCGACACAGATATGTCTTATGGCGACGATGGGCCAGGAAAGGCCTAGGAATGGGAAGGAAGGGTTCGTGGCCTTAGCTAAGGTGCAGCTCCAGCATATGCCTGGTGTGAAAATGGGAAACCAAATAAAACCATCTTCAGGGCTGCCGACAGTGGGGTTCGAACCCACTATCTCCCGAAAACTGGATACTGGCCGCACTTAAGCGACTGGAGCTATCGAGGTCGGTCTTCAACTTCTTAAATGACATTTAAATTCTGCTATCTACTAGTGACAAGTAAAGTTCTTACTACTTCAAACTTCGTGTTACGTCAATATTAAAATCAATCGTTGGTACCGAATAAATATGTCGGGGGACTGTGTAAATGTGGACACTCGTATGAGTAAGTCACGAGTGATTACCCCGCGGCAATATCGTCGGAGAGTTTCGAGATAGTCTAGAGCTTCAGGTATGAGATACGAGTTCGGCCCCCATGTTGGACAGACCGGGTGTTCAAGCACCATTCCAAGGTGACGAAAGACCCTGTAGAACGGATTCGATTCCATGGTGGCAACGAGACCTGGGAGTACGAGGTTACCTGATAGGCGATACTAAAGACGATGAATATTTACACCAAGGTGATATGCAATTCAGCCTGCATTTGATTTGAATAAACTGATTTAAAGAAATCTCAGTTTTGTTGTAGATAGGACCTATCCTCCTGTACCTAGGATTGCCCTGAGAAATGACTTGTGCTCTTTTAAAATCAACAGTAGAGTTGGGCTATATTTTAATGGTACAATACTGCTCAATAGAAGTATGGAATGACATGGACATGACTACATTCGACTCTTAAATTCAACCATTTGGTAGTTTTACAATTAATATAATCAAAATAAACATTTTTCCTCGAATCATACATTTTCAACTGTATGTATCGGACTATCGAAACAAAAGGAATCTTCTGAAATGAAGCCCAGACAACACTTTAGTATTGGGTATGGCCACGTCGCACACGGATTTGTTCTTCCAGACTGTATTGCATGCTTCAAATGAGGTCATTGGGGCAAACAGTCCCAGTACTCTATTGGAGCTTCAGTAATTTCCTGAAGATTGTCCGGTGGTGGTTTTTGGACGCTCTAAGCATCTCCCATGCGTGATCAATTGCAGTGATGTCTGAGGACTCTGTAGGTCAATCCCTGTGAGTGGCACCGCAAGATGGTGTCCTGAACACAGTTCATAAGTGCCACAAAACTGGTTGTAGCACCTCTTGAATGTATTGGGGGCCATTCAATGCACCATTATTCCGGCGCAAAATATTAACACTGCCGCAAGCATATGGGTGAAATTTCTGGTCATGCCTATATTGATGACGTTGTGTGTCGGACTTCAGTTCTCAAACCAGTCGTGGCCCCATCGGTATACTTGTTATTACCCAATTCTTCAATGGTCTAGCGTTGCTAAGATTCCAGTTCCTTCGATACGCCAGGTACCGTTAGTTTAGTGCAAAGCTTCTCATTGGCTTCCTTGCGTGAAGACCAATCTCATGCAGTATTCTGCACACTGTCTTGTCTGCGATACAAACGCATGTTACTCTGGAGAGATTAATCATAAGGGCCCTGACAGTTGGTGTTGGACGTCATCAAGCCAACACTAGGATATAACAAACCTGGGCTGGTTTTTTAACACGAGGACGGTCAAAACGAAGCCCGACTTTCTGCAATTTCTCCACACCTTGCACACGGTGCTTTGTGTGATATTTAACCGATCGGCAACATCATGGAGTGTATGGCTAGCCAGAAGTAAAGTCACTATCTGAATCCTCTCAACTTTTTGTATTGGTCCACGTGGTATGTCACTTCAAGGCTGGACAAAAACTGACTGTAGCGTTTGCTGACATGGGACAACGCACCATATGCTTCAGCACTCAGGATAAGTTCGCATGGCCGGTATACGAGCAGAAAGCATCCCTGTCGAATTTCAGGGTTGTGATAATCTAATTAATAACGCACGTATGTCAATGAGGCATAGAATATCTCAGAATACTCGTTTGGGCGGTATTCCAAACTTTTGTTGAGGAGTACACTTTCAACTTTCTAACGCCTTCGATCACGGTGAAACTAAATTAACACACGGATACAACGTAAAACATATGTGAAAATACCCACCAATGATTTAAACATGACATAATAGCCTACCTCTTACATAATAGGAGTGACCTAATACTAATGAATGATACAGATGAAAAACTGGAAAATATTAATTCTCATATTCATGGACTTTACAATAAGCATGCTCCTAAGCGCTGTATGAAAGTAACACGCCCGCCCTGTCCGTGGCTGACAACTGAAATCAAATCTCTGATGGCTCAGCGTGATTCGTTATATAGACGTTACAAACGAAAATTATCAGCTGACACATTTGAACAATACCGTGTACTGCGGAATCGAATTAAACAAATTATCCGCAATGAGAAATTCGATTACTTCCGTTGTCTATCCAATAATATAAACGCTGGTAGTACTTGGCGACATCTTCGTTCATTAGGTATTGGAAGGCCTCCTGTGAACAATGTTAAGCCAGAAATACCGCTTGACGAGATTATTTTACTCCTGAACATGATATAGTGCAAGCCACCATCAAGTCTATAATACGACAACAATCATCTGATCGCCCATGTTTCGAATTTCGAACTGTTTCAGAGTCTGAAGTGAAACGAGAACTGATTTCAATTAAATCTCATGCAACGGGGTCTGATGAAATCCCTATTTTTATTAATAACATTATGGATATAATATTGCCGGTTATTACTGACTTATTTAATGCATGGCTCTCCCGTGGTTATTTTCCGACAAGCGGAAAGATGCACCAGCTGATTTAAAATTCATCCTACACATCACTGAATTTAACTTATATTACATCTCCTCGTCATTTACCAAGATTGCTTTACTCCACTAACTCTTTCCTTAAATTCATTATTTGGTTTCCATTATATTAGGTAAACACCATATTTCAAAATATTAATAATAATATTAATGTAGTTGACCGTCACTTGTTTGTCAAAGTGACCTTTCGAATTTCAAACAAATATATACATTCTCAATGCATTCATCCATTCCTACATTCAAAATCAGTATCCACTTTTCGTACTCTCGGAATCATTTAATTATTCAATTATGAAAATCATATAATAATAATAATAATAATAATAATAATAATAATAATAATAATAATAATAATAATAATAATAATCATCGTATGGCCTCAGCTACCGTTTGCAGACATTTCGATTTGACGCCATCTGGCTGTCTGCTCGTCAATTTCGACGTTCCGGTTTACTCTGTCTGCCATCTAGCGGACCTAGAGTAAACCGGATCCCTCTTGGGCGTCTATGGCTGAGATTTTAATTAATTTTGTCGGGTAAATACCAAATGTATCACCAGAGATCTTTTACATGCCGACATCGTACGACATGGAGTGTCGATTGGACTTTTTTCCGCCCTTCAAAAATCCGACTACCTCTGCCGGGTTTGAACCCGCTATCTTGGGATCCGGAGGCCGACACTCTACCACGGATCCACAGAGGCAGCTATATTATAATTATACGATTATTTAAAATTATTAAGATACTACATCATGTAATCGTGAAGCTGTTTATAAATTAAAAATCCCAGCACATTACTGAATTTGTGAACTTTACCCGTACGAAGTTACACTCGTTAAATCATTAGTGGCCATCAAAAATTTTCCAATCATTTAAATTTGCTACCTCATTTAATTATTGAGTCCGCAACATTTCATTAATTCCTTCTTACATTGCTTTACTTCCTACTCTTTTTATATACAACACGGGAAAAACGCGACCGAACCGACAAGTACACCTGACCCGGATTAAATTAAGTTACTACTCTGATTCATTATTAAAAGGAAAATATTTCACGTACGCTCACTCAACTGTTCGAATAATACAAAGTTAACCATCAACTTCTGTAGCAAAGGACCTACGCTAAATGATAATCTATCTTAATATACACTGACTCTAGGACAATAGGGCAGAACCAATATTGTCGCAAAATATCAACCACAGGTGAAATGAATTCACACAATCGAATAGAAAATTGCCACTGCAAAACCAGAATTTGCATTGACAAGTTCATGATAAATTGCACATCATATGTACAACACACAACAACAGTCAAACTCATCATGATAGAAACACCATATCCATTGACCTGGCCGGGCATCGAACTCCAGGTATTCAGCATCGCAACATTACAGTGACCTATCCTTTCGTACGACACAATGTGGGCAGTCACGAAGTGTAATTAGTATTTACCTATTAACGTGCTGTTCCTAAAATCTCTCGAGTGGAATTGTATAACAAATGACATTAGTATTCTCGTTTTATAAGACCTTAACCAAGCAGTGGATTCCTCAAATACACACAACCAGCCAGCGAACGACACAGTTATCTCCGAACGTCACTCACATCTGCTATCTCCAATAACACGGCAAACTTTATGTGGACACTAAATTATCTCTCCGTTCTAATTAAATGCATGTCTCTTTTAACTTATCTTAGTAATCACTTGGCCTCCCGGGCTAACAATAACAATAATCATTCTGAAGCATTTAGCGCTTTTCAATGGACCTTACACATTCCACATATCTCATTATTTAATTCGTACATTTCTCCTGGATTTCACATCATCTCAAGAAACATTTATCAATTTGCCGGCTCTATGTATCTCATATTATACTTCACAGTATCATCAGTTCGTTTCCCACGACTGGTATGTGTCTCTTAAATGCCTAACTTCGAAACTATCTTCCTGAACCTCACTTGAATGATATGACAAATTATTATTTCCTGACAGCACATTCCGTCTAATGGTTCAGATATACAAGTTACTGACTGATAAAAATGAACCCTAAAATCTCACTGTAATGTGCGCCAGCGGCCCAGGTTCGACTCTTCACAACGCCAATGATTTTTCTCGATGATCTTAACATACTATCATGCACATGCCATAGCTACTTTCCTATTCTCAGGATTATTAACTCATACTGAATGCCGTCTATCTTACTTAAGCATTTACACACACACGGATATCACATCTGAAAAATCGCGCACTATGCAAATCACATTTCCACACCCGTAATCAAGGTATTGAAAAAGATCAATTCACACACGAAACTTATTCTACACAAAATTACTTCCCCCCAGGCATCAGTATATCACATATTATTCCCTACAACTAGTTACCCTTTGCTACAGTAGAAAAGAAATATTAAAATTAACTTTCATGAAAGGAAAGAAAAAATTATTTACAAGTTAACAATTGAACGTGCATAAGTGATTTATTATGAATCAGGTGGTACGTATCACTTCGGTGGCGTCCCGTTCAGCTACACAACATCTGGAATCTCAGGCAGGCCCCATGGTGGAGTTTAGTGCACCATACTGGTGACTTTAACATTTGCACTAATGCCTTCCTGGGTATCCATGTTCTTCATACGTGCTGGCATTTTTATTTACACCGGTTCACAATTGTTATCACACTAAAATCACAAACAACATATACAGTGGGTCACTTATAAATACACTCATCATTATTATTGATACAATCACAAAGAAAAACAACCACTCAGTCTCTGCAACATTCTGCGATACACCACTCGCGACACGGCAAAGCGTTCCAATACTCGAAATCACTGCGGACCTCGTTATCTCGTTACAGTTAATATTCTGGTACTATTCCTTCACTCCCATTATATACGTGAAAGTAAGATGCGTCGGATTCAGTTATGCTTTGAGGCTATTACAATTATCAGGCTAAGAAAATGCTCAAGATTTCTACGAGTGACAAGCGCCATACACCATCCTTCTATCCCGTTCCGAATCGCGCAGCAGAGTGCCTCTCCACAGCAGCGCGTGGCTTTCCTCCGGCACACCGACACACAGGGGAATCCCCTCATCAGTGGTGCAATATCCTCTTAGGTATAACTACCTTTATTTGTCGCAATAATTTATATGGAGAACATCGTCTTAAGTTCTCGTTCAAATGGAAGCCTAAAATTAATTCTATGTTGTCCTTGACGAAATTTTATCCATTATTGGAGGGCTTTTACACTGGCGGCCATATTTCTTTTCCCCTTCTCCTCAAACATACTGTACGCTGGTTTGTTGCACAAAAAGGGCTGCCAGCTTAAATCCAAGTAACTCAATCACACTTCCTTTCCCCTTATGAGTGGAAGATTCCATAGCTTCTACATTGTGCCATCCAGTGACCTCGACACGTATACTCCAGCTTCAAGCTAAGGCAACGGAATTTCAACACACATCCGGTCTCTACTGTAATTTCACTCCATTCTCCTATAATTTCCTCTAATTTATATTATTTTATGCCAATGATCCAACCCACGCGGGTTCCTCATGTTATGTAGTACGGTACCTTTCGATAGGACCAATAACATAGGCATTTAAAAAATAAATTTTAGGCACCTTCCCCTGAACTGCCATTTCATCCAGGGTGAATAAAATTGTTTATAGCTAACACCAGGGTTACCAACTAGCGTGTCAATTGAAGTCTTGTTTATTCTTTTTACTGTCAAGTGTACCGTCTGTTATTTTCCTTTAAAATCATCATGAAACTCCTAACCTGATTTCATTTAGGTATTAGTATGAATTACACATAAATCCATTCGACTGACTGTTTCATGATTTTTTGTAAAACAACTGAAAGGTACATTTTAAAAACAGACGAATTTTAAGAATACGTTACTTTTTGCTTTAACCTAATAACATTTGTAAAAATATGGCCATAGAATTAATAGATACATATTTATTAAAGCGTAATATTAAAATGTCCTATGTTGCTAGATTTTCGACATAGAGCACATCTCACATTGTTACAGACTCTTAGTTTTAAACGACACTCACTCCGTCAGCGTCGTCGAGTAGTTCGAAAACTTCGTCTGTTTGATCAGCTACTCTGCTGGGCTCTGCAGTAAAGCTTTCCTGTTGAGTGAACACATCCTTAAAGAAACTTAAAGTTTCATCTTGGTCCCATTGATCTCCGTAGTGGAGAGCCAAAAGTCTCTTTACGTCATCGAGTTTAGCTTTTTTCACGACTTTACCTTTTGGGATGACATCAGAGAGATCGTTCGTAAACGTGTTGCCTTTGTTAGTAAGGCTTCGGCTGGCACGCTTCAAAATTATAAAAGGACTCTCCTTGTACAAAGCACACTATTTTAATCATGCTCTTCGTAAAAATCAGCTTCTTGGCCTTCTAGAACTGGAAGTGCCATGTTCCTGGGGTTTTCAGGATGCTCTGGGCGTAAGTCTTCCAATCATGTACTGTGTAATCATCTCCCGAACGAACCAGCGTGGAATTTTTTTGATGATTTCGACGTATCCTATTTAGTAGGGTTCTCAATAACAGAAAGCTTCCGGAGTTGTCGTTCTATTTTGCCGAAAACTCGGTCTGGTTGAATAAATGAATGTCCGACGATAGGAAACCATAAAATGAATCTCTCCAATGTATTCGGAGCTTCATGCAGAAACCACCGGATAATCATGCCCATCATAGTGGTATTTTTATTTTGGCCGCCGCAGCCGTCGCAAAAAATTCGCAGTGTGGTTCGGTTGGTCAGGTCTAAGTTGAGAAGTTTGTGATGCACTGCGGAGGCAATCTGGTTTGAACCTTTCGGAAATTCGCTTTCAAGCCACACGTAGGCAGTAACGTTGTCTGAGGTTCTACTTCTGCGACGCTATCGATATTCTATAAAATAATAATCGATAAACGGTACAATGTGGAACACAGCAACAGTTGGCAGGTTTTGCATCCGAACAAGCTGGTTTTGCAACTAGGCGACTCACATGTTAAAATAAAATATGTTAGTATTTTGTCTAACGTGCCACAGAAGTCGTGTTCGCGTGTCACCTAGTAGCACGCGTGTCATACTGTAGGTTTGCCATCCCTGGCGACTGTAGTTTCTTATTCCCCGACTCTACATACCGATTTTCATTAAATTCTGTTTACCCATTTTCTCGTGGCTCGGCCTTGATATGGACTTAGCAACAAAAATACAAATTCATGAATATCTCTGTTATCATAGTCGGTACGGTAAAAATGTATACGACATAACTGATCGGAAATTTAATTCTATATAACTTTAGTTATATAGTATTTATCGATAGGACCACTAATAACATAAATGGTTGAGAATACAATTTTACGCCTTCCCCTAAGGTACCGGTACCATTTCCCTCAGCGTGAATACAATGATTTATAGCCTAGATTGCAGTGGCTCATTCCACGACTTTACATACCGGTATTATAGATGTAAATTTAATTCTAAATAGTATAACAAGATATTCAGTATCGTTCATAATATAAGAATAACAAAAATCAAAGAGATCAGTTACTGGACGGAGGCAATGCGGAGTCCAATAACGATGAAGAAGAAGAAGAACTATGTACGATATCATATCTGTCGCCCGCTACACGGAGGGAAGCGTAAGTGGCTTTACGTCGCACCGACACAGTAGGTCTTATGGCGACGATAGGAAAGGCCTAGGAGTTGGAAGGAAGTGGCCGTGGCCTTAATTAAGGTACAGCCCCTGCATTTGTCTGGTATGAAAACAGGAAAACCACGGAAAACCATCTTTAAGGCTGCCGACAGTGGGATTCGAACCCACTATCTCCCGGATTCAAGCTCACAGCTACTAAACGCCTAACAATAAAATATAAAACATCTTTCCAGTACGAAAATGATGTGTTTTATTGCACCGATAAGAGTACCGTAATGTGCAAGTTTCGGAACTGTCAACTGTCGTGGAAAAAATTCCATCCAAAATCATTTGACGTCTGCAAAACATGTCACGGCGTTCAGATATCAATTACGACATCTTTTAACCGTTGCTTACGCCAGGGGTGCAGGCTCCGCGGGTGCTACTCTGACCTCCTAAGTCAAAAAGACGTAACTGCATTCAACATGTAACCCTTAAATTTAAGTGTTTAACATTTTGAAAGATTTTTTAATGTTAGAAATGTCCCATTACCAAAATTATCTTGCTATATATACCTATTTGTTAGTTTTAAAATCAATTTTATGGTTTGCTTTGGGAAAATATTACTCTTTCACAGTTTAATTTACAATTACTACTTTTGATTGGTGTATTTACTAAGCCAGAAGGCAATAATGCACTTACTGTTTTTTCCCTCAGTGCACTAAATATATTGGAATATTACTTTTTAAGGGAAAAGGCAGTAACTTACACTTACTGCTTTTTGCCTTCATATTTTGAAAGAGTTGTCAAGGCAGAATCTAAGGGTAGCAACATATTCTTGATAATAACAAAGACCACACTTGTAAATGTATCTTATTATTTTTTTATTAAGATAATTTAGAGTCACTTTAACCCTAAGGTCTTATCGTGACTTCTAGCTGTAGAATTTACATTAAATTACAGTAGGGTGAAGAATGAAAAAAATATAAAAGTGGTATTTTAAACTGAACAGTTAAAATTTTTGAATACAGACCAGTGTCTTTGAAAAACTTGATAATTTGTTTGCACAGTGACGGAGATGAGTGTGTCCCCTTAATATCCTTAGGTATACCGTGGTACTGGCGCCATTTGTCATACAGTGAACAGTCTGTTATGATGTGCTTCACAGTCAACACACTATTGCATGTTGTACAGATGGGAGGCAGTTTCTTCTCAAGGAGGTAGCTGTGACTTATCTTGGAGTGGCCAATCCGTATTCTAGTTATTAGGACTTGATCTTGCCTGTGAAGGTTGTGAAGATAGTGTTGTACTGTAGATTCCGTTGTTACTTCGTGGAGTTTGCTGTTTGAAGTTTGAAGCCATTTTATCTTCCACTGTTGGTATAATTTTGTTTTAGCATAGGCAATAACGTCAGTGTGAGGGGTAGCTATTGTTAGATCGCCTAGCGGGAGGTAAGTAGCGTCTTTAGCTGCTTGATCAGTAGATTCATTCCCTTGAATACCTCTGTGTGAGGGTAACCACACAAGGATGACTTGTTTGCCTTCTTTCATGATGTTGTTAAACAACAGTTGTATTTCTTGTACAAGGATGTGTTTCGATGATGGACTTTCTATTGCGTTTAATGCACTTTTTGAATCAGAAAAAATGATGGAGTTATTACAGGTGCTGGTTTTCAAAATATATAGCATAGCCTGCTTTATTGCGTACAGCTCATTAGAGAAGATTGTATAGTAGTCAGGCAATCGGTATAGCATGGTACGTTCAGGATATGTAATCCCACATCCATTTCTTTCCTCACATTTTGATCCATCAGTATAGATTGCAGTGTGCCTTGGGTATTTATTAGAAATTTCAAGAAATAATTGATGGTAGTGAGATCTGTCAGTTTCATTTATGACACTGTAATTTATTTCAAAGTTAATTTGTGGAAGGGTAATAGTCCATGGTGGGACATTAAGAGAGTTATCTG
The DNA here is from genome assembly GCF_040414725.1 of Anabrus simplex. Taxonomy (NCBI): domain Eukaryota; kingdom Metazoa; phylum Arthropoda; class Insecta; order Orthoptera; family Tettigoniidae; genus Anabrus; species Anabrus simplex. The sequence goes on from NC_090267.1 coordinate 519,140,451, forward strand.
TGAGGAGTATTGGAGGGATATTTAAATTTAGTTCTTCAAGAAACTTGGCTATTCTGACATTGAAAGGCTGTGGTTGTGATCCTGATTTAATGAGTGTACCTTGATGCTTGTTAGGAAAAGCATACAACTTAATTCTTGATTCACTCATAGTTGCTACCTTGAGCGCGTAAGTCAAACTTAGTTGTCTACGTCTAATTGTGAGTGGTGGTTCATTTGCTTCTATTTGAATGCTGGCTACTGTACTGGTACGGAAGGCTCCTAGAGCAATTCGCAGAACTGAGGACTGGATGGAATCAAGGATTTTGAGTGAAGACATTCTTGCGGAATTGTATACAATGCTGCCATAGTCTAATTTAGCCCTAATAATGGCTTTGTACGTGTTCATTAGCACTTGGTAGTCTGCCCCCCAGTTCTTTGCTGCCAGGATCTTCATTATGTTCAGCCTTCGCAAGCAGTCATCTTTAAGGTTTTTCAGGTGAGGTATCCAACTTAACGTAGTGTCGAATAAAACTCCTAAGATTTTCATAGTTGTTACTGTTTCAATTTTGTGATTGTCCATGTACAGCTCAGGGTCTTGTACAGTATGTTTTCATTTGGAGAAGAGTATGCATTTGGTTTTAGTTTTGGAAAACTTGAACCCTGTAACTTTAGCCCATTTTTGGATATTATCAATTGATTCTTGAAGTAACTGTTGAGTAGTTAATTTATTTCTTCCTGCACTTAGTATAGTCAAATCATCGGCAAAAAGGCAAGCCTTTACTGGTAGGTGAATACTGGAGACAATGCCATTTATTGCAACGAGGAATAATGTGACACTGATGACTGATCCTTGGGGAACTCCATTGTCAATGGTTACTTCATGTGAAAGAGTTCCATTTGTCCTGACTTGAATTCGGCGATCTTTAAGGAAATTATAAATGAAGTGAAGCATGTTTCCTGAAATATTATGTTTCATCAGTGTTTCAATTAGATAGTCTTTCCACACTAAGTCATATGCCTTCTCAATGTCTAAACTAACAGCTATGAGGTGCTGATTATTCAGGAAAGCTTCTCGGATTTCTGATTCTAAACATATCAGAGTATCTGTTGTTGAACGTGCTTGACGAAAACCATTTTGTGCATCACTAAAAAAGTGTATATGTTCCAAATACCAGCGTAAGTTCTTGTTAACAATTTTCTCCAGTAGCTTACACATTGTATTTGTCAAGGCGATGGGACGATAATTATCTGGGATCAAAATGTCCTTTCCTGGTTTGAGTATAGGCACTACAATAGCACAACGCCATTGATCTGGAAATAGTTTGGAACTCCATATATAGTTGAAAATAGCAAGTAGATAATTGAGTGCACTATGTGGAAGCTGTTTTAAAAATTCATATGGAATGGTGACTGGGCCAGGACTAGATCTGCCGCATTTGTTGAGTTCTGTAACCATTTCTTGTAACTGTAAAGTATCATTATAAGCATAGTTCGGTGTAGGTACAGTTTCACTTAAGTCTATTGGATCTCGAGTTGTTTTCATGCGAAGAAATTCAGGTTCATAATTGTTATCGCTAGAGATTTTTGATAATGATTTAGCCAGTTGATCAGCTATTTGTTGAGGTTCATTTACAATTGACCCAGCGACTGGATCTCTTAGAGAGGTAATACAGAATTTATTGTATTTGCCACTTATTCTTTGGATTTTATTCCACATAACTTTTTGTGAAGTTTGGCAGGTTAAGGAGGAGATGAATGTTAACCAGGAGGTTTTTTTACTTTATTTTATTTTATTTCGTGCTATTGCTCGGTGTTTTTGAAAATTGATTTTATTTTCAGGCGTAGGATTTCTTTTGTATAGGTAGTAAGCACGGTTTTTATTTTTGATAGCCTCTTTACAGGAGTCATTCTACCAGGGAACCGTTTCCTTGAAGGGCATAGGAGCTGTTTTTGGGATGCTCTGGTCAGCAGATTTAATTATTACTTCAGTGAAGTCTTGAACAATACCATTGATGTACTTAGAAGGAAATTTATTTGTTGGAGTTAGATCATTAAAATAGTTATTTACAATCTTTTTAAATGATTGCCACTTTGCCTTATTTAAATTCCATTTACAGTTTTGGAGTTTTGATGTGTTGTCTGGAGAACTTTGATCATCATTAATTATGATGGGGAAGTGGTCACTTCCTTGTAGAGTTGAATAAATGGACCAGTTAAATAGTGCAGCTATATCTGGCGTACATATAGTTAAATCTATGCTACTGTATGTTCCGTGTGCTATATCAAAACGAGTTGGAGCAGTTGAGTTCAATAATACTAGAGTAAATTCATCTAGTATCTTCTCTATTTATTTCCCCCTTGCATCAGTATTGCGACTACCCCATAAACTGTTGTGGCTATTAAAATCACCCATCAAGATGAAGGGTTTGGGGAGTTGCTGTATTAGGTTTCTTAAATCATCAGCGTGAGATGTACTATTCGTAGGAAAATAAACATTACATACACATATACCTTGTGGAAGGTATAATAAAACTGCGACTGCTTCTAAATCAGTAGTTAAAGGAACCTCTTGATGGTGTAAATTATTTTTAACATAGGTGGCTACGCCTCCACTTGCATGATTTGGATTAATTCGGTTTTTATAATGTACGTTGAACTGTCTTAAATGGGAAACAAAGTTATCTCTAAAGTTAGTTTCTTGTAGACAGACAACTGACGGCTGATGTTTATCTAGTGGAAATTGTAAATACTCTCGCTGTGATCGAAAACTGTTGAGGTTCCATTGAAGTAATGATATAGTCATAAGAATGACAAACAAGTGTAGAGGGAATTTTATCATTATTATGTGAGGGAAGTAGAGTTATCGCTGGAGTAATCTGGAACTAAACTGTTAATTGCTTCACCTCGGTTTTCACTGCCAGCCTTAAGCAGTTTCTTGACTATTCGAGTACTCCTGTTCTTAATGGATTTTTCAGTGTAGTATGGTAATAGTTCTTGAAGGGCTTGGGCTAAACCCTCTAGATCTTGGGTGTAATTGGAAGCTATTGCTGCAATGTCATTAACTCCAATACTGTTTTCAAAAAAAGGATTGGAGTTGTAAGTAATTGAGGGGAAAGGACTGAGGGTTGGCTTCTAGAACTTGCTAAATTGGCTTAAGCATATCACTAATAGTTGTGCTTTCTTTTTCTGTCTTTGGTTTCTTGTAAGTTTGTTTTGTCTTGTGTTTCCCTGTCTGTTCACTTGTCTTAGCTTCAGTTGTTAGGGGAGGTTCCTTAAAATCAAGGTCTTTTCTGCCTGTAGTTTCACTGCTAGATAGTGATATTGGTCTCTTCGACCCAGCAAGATGAACACATGAGGGGTTTTGAGGGCATTCCAAATGAGAGGATAGAGTCGTTTCGCCTGAGGGTAAAGGCCCACAGTTTTGATTTTGAGAACACTGAAGAGATGTAGATGTAGCAGTTGTCTGAACAGTAGTTTGTGAGGGAGTACAGGTAATATTTTCTTGACCGTTTGTTTTAATTTTTTGTGTTTCCTCTACTAGTTGGGGAAATTCTGTTAGATTGATCTTGCCATGAGAATGACTATTTTGATTTAATGAGGAGCCTTCATTTATTATTTCATCATTATCAGGACAGTTTCTAGCTAAGTGCCCCCCAGTTTTACAAAGAAAGCAGGTGGGTGTGTCAGAGGATAAATAAATCCAGTAATTGGTACCCTCATATTCGATTTGGAGTGAGTCTTGAAGTTTGTTAAAGTCTTCATTTTGAATATAAATCTGTCTCCGAAAACTGAGAATGTGAGAAAATCCGGGGATTGTTAAACCTGCTCTAATAGGTGATATCTTTGACATTGGTTTAATGCCGAGTTTGAGAAATTCTTCTTCAATAACAATATTAGGAATCACAGGGCAAACATTGGATAGAATAACTCGTTTGTTTTTAGTTAGGAGAGGTCTTATTTCCAAGGAGACATTATTATCTTAGGATGTTTTGAAATTAATTCTTCAACACACTTTTGACTTGCAAGGAAGATACATATTCTTTCATTAGACATCCGTGAGACAAATCGGATGTTACTAGGGCTAGTGACTTTTCCAATTGCTAGTATATAATCTCGGATACTAATACCATCGCAAGATTCAATAACAATAGCTTGATCTTTGGTAGGGTAGGATTGCATTGCTGCAGAGTAACTTAACCTTGGATTGTTAGGAGATTGATTAAGTGTGTTAGGAACAGTAATTGAGGTTGTCATGAGGTTACCTGGTTCACCGGTACGGGTGGGAATTATGATTTCTTTATTCTGTCGAATCGTGAGGTTACTTGAGACTTGCTGATTTTCATTATTTAGATTCATTGAGTTAGAAAAAACTTGCCGACCTCCATCAACAGAGGCGGCCATTATCGGTTAGCTAACAAGATGAGGTAATAGGTATGAGAGTGATCCTTTAATGAACACTAATCTCCACATCGCAGATTTAAAACCACACTCACTACAAAAGTACTTAGCAGCTTCACTCTGGTGCTTCAGACGATAAATTTTAGCTTAGAATGACCGATTATTCAATACTTCCAAGCGACAATATTACACGCGAACATAATGTAAGTCACTGCCATCTTGACTTCCGTCTATGTATCTTATTTTATTCATAGTGAACAGACCATTTACATGTTTGCAACGATAGACCTGTTAACTCAAATATTTAAGGCTTAAAATAGGTTCTTTAAACTAAGCTGATCATCACATTCTAAAAGTAAGTCAGGCACGTCACATAGTGGCAAGTTTTCCCAGAACTTGCGTCGACTTTCTGGCATCAATGGTACCAATTTTTTGATGATTTCCTCCTGCTTCTCCTTATTGATACATCTTAAAGTTGTTCTAGTAGGTGGCCTTGGAACTTTATTCTTATTCAAGTACTGATTTTAAAAACGTTAATTCAATGTGACCTGTACAATATCAGACAAATAAGGCCTTGGTTCTGTCTTCGTAATAACATGAGATGAACTGTAGTCGAACGCATCAAACAAAATTTGAAGAACTAGTGAGTTTCGATAAAGAACCCAGAATTACGGTTTTGCACGGCTTCTGCAAAGTCATCAAAGTCATAAACTTTACCCTTTGCCTTACATTTTTTGGTACCTGGTGGTGAAAGCTGTCAGCAGACATAAAAGTGTGACCTGCTTCCAGGTATCTTAGAAGTGAAGCTTCCACGGTGTGAAGAATTATTTAATTTAATTTCTGGGTTGAACCGTGTTGTACTTGTCTGCACATCACGTACAGTTTGCCGACGTTTCGAATACATTGCAGTATTCTTTGTCAAGGCGACTGAAATAACCCTACTCCATCCGAGGTAATCAGTCTCCCAGGCAGAAATTACACTACTAGCGTGGCCCGGACCTTGGCCTTTTATATCCTGGCCTTTCTGGCTGACGTAAGCCCTGGCTGTCTCGTGAGTATTCTGGAAGGTATGTGTCACAGCTAGGTAGTGGGGGCTTGCCCGCGCTGTTATGTAATGGGGTTTTGGCCCGTGTGTTTATGTCGTGATCTGTATGTCTTAAACTATGAATGATAGGCATCCAAGAATTACTGATGTTATATCCTTCTTCTAAATTTATGTTGTTCGGATGTTTCTTGATTTCGATAGCCTCGCGGATTTTCCTTTCTAGATTCCAAGGGATAGCTGCTAGAATCTTGGTCTTGTCAAATGATATCCCGTGCCTAGTTTCGTAGGAATGCTTGGCTACCGCTGAAATATCTGTGTTTTGGTTCTTGGTGTGACGGATATGTTCTTTTAGGCCATCGCGGCCCCTTCTGTCTGTTCGTAGAACTCCCCGTTGAAATAGAAATAAGTGGCGCCACTTCCCCATGAAGGCATTTCGATTCGGAAGGCCGTTCAAATCTTTGATTCCTCCGGGGATAACTTTATGGTCCGCATCCTCCTGCCCACCGTGGAGGACATAGATCGCGTCATCGCCAGTGGAGTTTCTATTTTTCGGCATCATCATAGGGTGTAATTCTCTAAGACCCTCCTCCCATCTGTTGTGACAGGTGTCTCGTTTACAATCAGCATCCCACGGCGCGATGCACCACTGCACAACCAGCTTGCGCTCACTGTTCCCAATCTCATCACATCTCCAAATGTCCTCATCTTCAACTTCCCCCCAAATGTCATACCTGCAGGGACACTCACCCCACGTATTCTCGCAACCCTCCCGCCAACCGACGGGATCTCGTAGCCCCCATCTGTACGATTGACTCCCCCACTGGCTCCAACCACTCTCTCTTTCCACCACCTACATTAGAGGACCTAATCCGCTTTATTACCATCTCCCTACTCAATATCCATCCCTTTCAACATTCCTTCGTCCTTGAACAACTCCAAGCAGCTGCATTACCAAATCTGCCACTCAGGTCTTCACCTTCACCCCACAGTTCACCATTGTACCTGGTCCCGTTCACTCACTCCCCCCCCCCCCCCCAACACGACCTGGACGGGACGCTCTTCCCTAATTTCCATACCCATCTAGCGTAGCATTCACCCGAGATAACTCAAATCCTGCGGCAAAATCTGCATACAACACTCCTACCAACAGGGAACAATTTAATTTTAATTACATGACAACACTGTGGTGTGTTCAGATCTTATTCAGTCCACCTTCACACTCCTTCCTTAGATACTGGTTGTCCGTCTCCATGCTCGCCTTTGGTCCAAAGGGTCCCGGGTTCGATTCCCGGCCGGATCGGGGTTTTCACCTTTATTGGTTAATTCCAATGACTCGGGGGCTGTGTGTGTGTGGCGTATTTCCCTCATCTTCACAGACATGCAGGTCGTCTAATAGACCCGCACCAGGCCTCTCCGGAGGCCATACGCCATTATTATTACGTACAAGTTTCAACTTAGGCGAGGAATCTCCTGTATTATTGTAAGAAATACGCTATACTACAACTACATGACTACACTCATATAGAAGCTAGCAACTTCAGAAAAATCAAATGCTGAATTAATGATGTCTGTTTCCATCGTACATAATCATGTCACTCCTGTAAATTGTATATATCTTATAGTGTCACTGTGAAAAAAGAAAGAAATGAAAGAAACGCAAACATATTTTATTTTTTACAAAATGTCAAAAAAGCAAAGAAGTTAAAGTGGCCACTGGTTTAATCTTTTTGTTTATATTTACTTACTATTGGAACCAATAAAGCAATTCGCCCATAGGCCAAAAAACCCTCCCATCTCCTTCTTACTTCACATCCTTTACCCCTCTCCTCAATCCCTCACTTCCTCTTCAACCCGCCTGCATCTCTTGATCAGAGAGACGGCGTAACCCTCTAGGTTATAGACAGACAGAAATTCAACGGAATTGCGTGACGGAATCGTGTTTCTGAATTGAGGTTGTATGACAAAGGAAACTGGAAATTTTATATTTATGACATCAGGAGTATCAATGGACTTCAATTATTATTATTATTATTATTATTATTATTATTATTATTATTATTATTATTATTATTATTATTATTATTATTATTATTATTATTATTATTATTTCGTTGATCAGTGCGGGACGGAAGATTGGAGCAGTTCTTCTTCTTCTTTATAATTTAATGAGCTTCGCTAATAGCGGTTTACCCAGTTACTGGCCCTAGAATGATCACCAAAATACGGAGGAGACGAAAACACAAGGGATATAGTTAGGCATAGAGTATAATAAATCTACCACAAGTATACAACACACAGGAAATTCGCAAGGACACAAGGTACAAAACTTCACTCTGGAGCGATCCTTCTCGGCAACTTTCTACCACACGAACATGACCAGATCAACGTACAAGGGAAGTACAAGGGGAAATTATTAAATAAAAGTGTTTGTTTCGGAAGGGAAACCACCGTACTGGGCGTGGGATTTATTATCCAACATGATAGTTGAGTGGGCAAGGCGAAATGTTGCCTAAAAGGCGGCTGCAACCATTTTATTCTGCTAGCTTCGAGCAGCGGACATTGAAACAAAATATAGTTAATTGTACCAACCGAAGTATGACATTTACATAGGTTAGACTCTACCAGTTTCATGCGGTATAACTGATCAGGAGTGCACATGTGATTGAGACGCAAACAAATAATATTAGTGATATGACGTCGAGAATAATATTGTTTAAACCACGGAGATTTAGATATAATCGGAAGGAGCGTACGGTTCCACTCGAGGGTTGACACCAATCATTTTGCCATATTTGTCTGATCGTATCTCTACAACTGCTCTAAAAATCAGTAAACGGTAATGCCAGATGGTATGCTCCACCCTGTCCTTTAGCCGCCACATTGGCCAAGGCATCGGCCTGTTCACTCCCTTTAATAATAGAATGCCCAGTAGCGGTGGGGCGAAGGGGGCAGTCACTCTCCCCACCCCACTTTGGGAGAAATAAACAATTTTTATTCAATTTTAGCCACCTGACATTCTTTTAAGTTTGGACAGACTGAAGAGTTACTAAAAATCGCATGAAATTAGAAATTATAAATAAAAGCAATTTGTACAATCTCTATTGTTATTTCAGCTAATTCCTTCCTTTAATGTTCAGTGGAAAAGTGTCGCTCGTTGCGGCTAAAGGCTAGTACACACCTAGCGACAAAGTCGCGGGACATTACACTGTCCCTAGACTGTTGCGATACAATGTCCCGCGTCCACATCTATACAGCCAGTTACACCACAGGAATCGGCGCGAAATGGCGCAAGAAATTGCTTTTTGTGCTTTTAATTTGAGCTTAAACTGCTTATTGTCCGTACAAAGAAAAATATAACGGAAAAGTAAGCGGTACTGGAGGAGAAACCTTTTCTCGGGAGGCATTGCCGCCGGTATTAATCATTCTGAAAAATTAAAACTAGAACATGGCGTGGGATATCGTAATTTTTTAAGGATGAACTGAACCGATTCTGAAATCCTTTTGCAAATGGTTGGAGGAAAGATTTCAAAGAATCAGACTGTATTTCGGGATACCATTCCAGCTTCTGTGAGGCTAGCTGTCACTCTGCGGTCCCTTGCTAGTGGTGAATCTTTTACCAGTTTAATGTATACCTTTTGAATTTCAAAACAAGCTATTTCACTTATCGTTCCAGAAGTCTGCGAGGCCCTAATTACTTCTCTAAAAGGATTTGTAAAGGTAAGATATAATAAAATTTTTATTTACTTACTATAGGCCCTATACGTAATTTATTTAACTTATATTTAATAATGAAACAAACATAAATCCAAATTAACACAATATTGGTTACAATTAAATTGACTCAATTCTGTCCGCTCTAATGAAAAAACAATGCTGAACATAATAATAACTAATTAACATGATAATGAATGAAATATTTTTCCGAACTTACGCAATATTGGTAACAAGTTTAGTGGCATTTCATCATTTAAAAGCGGTTAGATAAAGTCTGTGTTATTTGGTCTTGTCCCATCGCATCTGAATCTGGAGTAGGGACACTTTCGCAGGATGATGAAAAGGAACCCGAATAGACTGAGTGATTGCTATTTGTGCTACGGCTTGTTGGATGGGTTAATAAGTCCAGCGTTGCCCAAGCTGACTGGTCTCTGCTGTACTTTCCCACTTGCAATTTAATTATTATATCATCAAATTCTCTCTGAGCTAATGAAATTTCCACTGGACTCTTTCCGCAGTTTTTTAGTTTATAAGCAATATGCTCTTCAAGTAGCCGCCTCTTCCTTCACGCACGCTGTTCTTCTTTCTTTTGGACTTCTAAATTCCTTTTGAGGTGGAACAGATTCTTCTACTGCTTGATATTGTTCTTCCTCACCGTTGTTGACCTTCTGGAGACAAACACATTATTTCAATTTATTAATTTTTATGTTATTTTGTAATGAAATGAAATGGCGTATTGGCTCTTAGTGCCGTGAGTGTCCGAGGACATGTTCGGCTCGCCAGGTGCAGGTCTTCCGATTTAACACCCGTAGATGAAATGATGATGAAGACGGCACATACACCCAGCCCTAGTGCCAGTGAAATTAACCAATGATGGTTAAAATTCCCGACCCTGCCGGGAATCGAACCCGGGACTTCTGTGACCAAAGGCCAGCACGTTTGTAATAATTTATTGTTATTGTTCTTTTATTATATTTTATTCTATTGTATTGCAATGTTTTTCTTGATTTTCAGATCCCAAAAACTGAATCTGAATGGACAGAAGTAGCGGGGCGATTCTCAGTAAGATGGAATTGTCTTCATTCTTTAGGCGGTATGACGGCAAACACGTTCAGATTGTGGCCCCAGAAAATAGTGGCAGCATGTATTATAATTACAAAGGAAATTTAAGTATAGTGCTTTTTGGAGTTGGTGATGCTAATTACAACTTAATATATGCAGATGTAGGGTGTCAAGCCCGAATATCGGATGGCGGTGTTTTTAAATCTACATCTCTTTATAAGAAAATGGTGGAAAATAAATTAAATATTCCCCCAGAAAAAACTTTGCCAAGTCCCGTATGTATGTATTTGTCGCAGATGATGCTTTTGCATTAACCACCCATGTAATGAAACCTTATCCAGGTCGATTGTGTGTGTCACTAGCAGAAAGGATTTTTGATTACAGGTTAACTAGAGCGCGACGAATTATTGAAAACTAGCAAATGTACCCGTGCTTCGCTACGGTAGTCTACATTGTATACGGATATCGACGTAAATACTGTGCGTGCAGCAAATGAGATTGTTTTAAAATTGCATGTCTCTTAGCCTTATCCGAGAAATAGCAATTGGAGGTCCACATACGTTGTTTCCAATGTAAAGTGAGGGTTGCGGAGTTGTGATGATAACGCCAGGCTCACTTGCCTACTGCCATTCACAATCGAGTTGGCACGTTTACATTATAATTGCAGGCCCCAATGCCTACTGCGCGGTCACAATCGATTTGGGGAGTTTTAGTTACAATGGCAGATCCATTTCCTACTTTCAGACAGGTTACAGTTGAGGAGTTTTTATTATAATACCAGGCAACTTCCCTACCACCAGTCAAAATTGAGTTGTGCAGTTATCATTATAATGACAGTCCCTTTTTACTGCTGCTAGCCAGCTTACTGCCAGTCACACAGAATTAGTGAGTTTTCATGAAAATAGCAGGCTACTATGCCTAATGCTAGTCAAATTTTAGATTGGAACATTTGTTTATAATGGCGAGCACCCTGGCCTAGAGCCAAACACAATAGAGTAGGGGACTTTCGAACAAAACTGCATGATCCCTTGCCTTCTGCATGACAAATCGAAAAGTGAATTATTCATTAAAATGGTAGGCCCTCCTTACTAATGCCAGTTACACAGGAGTTGGAGGAGGACCCCATTCCTACTGCCAGCAGTCAAAGTCGGTGTAGGGAGTACTGATTACAATAGCAGACACATCCTTTCTCGATCGCTACAAATCGACATCAATGAATATATACAGATGGGCATACGAAAGTATATGAATGTTTACAATATTGCAGACCTTCATTTACAAATTAACTGCTGCTAAACGGTACGCCATATCGACAAAGGATTGTACCGTAAGGCGCAGTATTTAGCGATCTAAATGGCTGGTCCTATGACATTTTCTCGCATCTAATCTATTCATGGGTCAGATTGAATCAGAAAAGTTGAATAGGTTGAAATTTGTGTAAGATTATCTTACATTGCATTACTTTTCGGATAATTATGTGACATAGCATTTGGCTCACATATGGGTACTGGGTGGGCCAATGTTCGTGTAGAGTTTGATCATACTATCTTTCCTGTAAGTGATTGAAATGATGCACATGAAAGAAAAGGTTTAGAAATTAATTTCCATTAAGCCAGGTAGATTTGCATTAAGTTTGGTTGTGTGTATTTTGAGGGAGTGCAAAATCACGGTTTCGGTTTCGTATAAACCCCCAATTAGTTCAGGGATTTAGAAACAATATTTGCCCTAAAACCTACCCAAAGGATAGGTGGATTCTAAATATGAAGTTTGGTGGAAATATATCCAGTAGTTTTCAAGTTAGAGAAAGACAAACAGACCAAACAAACAAACAAACAAACAAACAAACAAACAAAGAAACAAACAAACTAACTAACTAACTAACTAACTAACTAACTAACAGACACCAAGGAAACCTACCCTTGGACAGATGGATGCAATATATATAAAATTTGGTTCAAATATCTTGTTAGTTTTCAAATTTGTAAGAAGTACGCTTTACACGCACCCGCTCTTGCGTTAAGTCCGCTGGGATTTGTACCGAAAAACGGTCCGTTAATGATATCTCCCTTACTAAATCCTGTTATCGAAATGATGCACATGAGAAAAAAAGGTTTAGAAATTAATTTTCATTAAGGCAGGTTGATTTCCATTAAGTTCGGTTGTGTAAACTTTGAGGGAGTGCAAAATCACGGTTTCGGTTTCATAAAAATTCCCACTCAGTTCAGGGATTTAGAAACGATATTTGCGATAAAACCTACCCAAGGACAGGTGGTTTCTAAATATGAAGTTTGGTGGAAATATATCCAGTAGTTTTCAAGTTATAGGACAGACAAACAGACAAACAGACAAACAAACATACAAACAGACACCAAAGCTAAAAATGATGCAGATGGTCATTATTACACCTGAAACGGATAACAGTACGGAAATTTCGACAAAATAATCAATGTACAGACACACGGTCGTTACGATTTTATTTATATAGATGACAGATAAGCATGAGCACGTTGAAAAGAGCAGACTTCCACTTCGAGATTCATATCTCCTAAACAGTTTACGATATTAAGAAACGGTTTGCCCCACCAGACGCCTCATTTATCGCTCTACATGTTTGTTTCTAAACCATTTCCTGGTATCTCCCATATTAAGGGGGTAAATTGATTTCAAAGTTTGAATAGGGTGAAATTTGGGTGCATTTTTAACATTTTACATTACATTTTGCCTACTTATGTATAAGCTAGAATCATGAAATTTGGTACACATATGTCCCTTGATCGTGCCAATGTGCGCACACAACGTGATGATCCTATCATTCTTATAAGTGTGTCAAACAATAAAATACACTTGTAAAAAACACCAAATTTACGAACAATCCAGACATACGGCCAAATTTAACGTATAAGGGAGAGAGATACGACAAAATGTCACAGGACCAAAGTTGTAGATCACTCCGAATTGAAGCGACATTGTGCCATCCGTTTTGTGATACGACTTACCGTTTAGCCAAAAAATAGCTCAAAAGGAATGTCTGCACAGTCATTAAAATTGCCTCAATATTTCGATATCTTTGGGGGTAAAAAGTGAAAAATTTGAACATCTTGGAATTTTCCCGTCGGTTAGGGACCAAAAGCTATAATTTCACCAAATTTCAATTGTCTACCTCGTCTCGCAGGTTGTGCCGCCATCTTGATTTGGGGGGATGGGGGATAAAAATGAGGAAATTCCCGAAAATTTTTAAGCCCACGAAACCTATAGGTTATCGTTTTGGATATACTATACGACTGTGTTCTTATGCTGAGCCCAAAATTTGAGCCCCCCAGCGTGCCCCCTTCAAAGAATTTTGAGAATTTGCGATTTTTCTAGGGATCCTGGGGTCATCAGTTTCCCTCGTACCAAGTTTCAAAGTTCTGAGATTTCTGGAAGTGCCTCATTAATTCACGTCTTTTTTCATTTTTAAATATTTATATATACATCGCTCCAGCCCGACTTGCTTTTATATATATAGATGACGGATAAGCATGAGCACGTTGAAAAGTGCAGACTTTGTGCCATCCGTTTTGTGATACGACTTACCGTTTAGCCAAAAAATAGCTCAAAAGGAATGTCTGCACAGTCATTAAAATTGCCTCAATATTTCGATATCTTTGGGGGTAAAAAGTGAAAAATTTGAACATCTTGGAATTTTCCCGTCGGTTAGGGACCAAAAGCTATAATTTCACCAAATTTCAATTGTCTACCTCGTCTCGCAGGTTGTGCCGCCATCTTGATTTGGGGGGATGGGGGATAAAAATGAGGAAATTCCCGAACATTTTTAAGCCCACGAAACCTATAGGTTATCGTTTTGGATATACTATACGACTGTGTTCTTATGCTGAGCCCAAAATTTGAGCCCCCCAGCGTGCCCCCTTCAGGGAATTTTGAGAATTTGCGATTTTTCTAGGGATCCTGGGGTCATCAGTTTCCCTCGTACCAAGTTTCAAAGTTCTGAGATTTCTGGAAGTGCCTCATTAATTCACGTCTTTTTTCTTTTTTAAATATTTATATATACATCGCTCCAGCCCGACTTGCTTTTATATATATAGATGTCGGATAAGCATGAGCACGTTGAAAAGTGCAGACTTCCACTTCGAGATTCATATCTCCTAAACGGTTTATGATATTAAGAAACGGTTTGCGCCATCGGACGCCTCATTTATCGCTCTACATGTTTGTTTCTAAACCATTTCCCCATATCTCCCATATTAAGGGGGTAAATTGAGTTCAAAATTTGAATAGGGTGAAATTTGGGGGCATTTTTAACATTTTACATTACATTTTGCCTACTTATGTATAAGGTAGAATCATGAAATTTGGTACACATATGTCACTTAATCGTGCCAATGTGCGCACACAACGTGATGATCCTATCATTCTTATAGGTGTGTCAAACAATAAACTATACTTGTAAAAATCACCAAATTTACGAACAATCCAGAAATACGGCCAAATTTAACGTATAAGGGAGAGAGATACGACAAAATGTCACAGGACCAAAGTTGTAGATCACACCGAATTGAAGCGACATTGTGCCATCCGTTTTGTGATACGACTTACCGTTTAGCCAAAAAATAGCTTAAAAGGAATGTCTGCACAGTCATTAAAATTGCCTCAATATTTCGATATCTTTGGGGGTTAAAAGTGAAAAATTTGAACATCTTGGAATTTTCCCGTCGGTTAGGGACCAAAAGCTATAATTTCACCAAATTTCAATTGTCTACCTCGTCTCGCAGGTTGTGCCGCCATCTTGATTTGGGGGGATGGGGGATAAAAATGAGGAAATTCCCGAACATTTTTAAGCCCACGAAACCTATAGGTTATCGTTTTGGATATACTATACGACTGTGTTCTTATGCTGAGCCCAAAATTTGAGCCCCCCAGCGTGCCCCCTTCAGGGAATTTTGAGAATTTGCGATTTTTCTAGGGATCCTGGGGTCATCAGTTTCCCTCGTACCAAGTTTCAAAGTTCTGAGATTTCTGGAAGTGCCTCATTAATTCACGTCTTTTTTCATTTTTAAATATTTATATATACATCGCTCCAGCCCGACTTGCTTTTATATATATAGATGACGGATAAGCATGAGCACGTTGAAAAGTGCAGACTTTGTGCCATCCGTTTTGTGATACGACTTACCGTTTAGCCAAAAAATAGCTCAAAAGGAATGTCTGCACAGTCATTAAAATTGCCTCAATATTTCGATATCTTTGGGGGTAAAAAGTGAAAAATTTGAACATCTTGGAATTTTCCCGTCGGTTAGGGACCAAAAGCTATAATTTCACCAAATTTCAATTGTCTACCTCGTCTCGCAGGTTGTGCCGCCATCTTGATTTGGGGGGATGGGGGATAAAAATGAGGAAATTCCCGAAAATTCTTAAGCCCACGAAACCTGTAGGTTATCGTTTTGGATATACTATACGACTGTGTTCTTATGCTGAGCCCAAAATTTGAGCCCCCCAGCGTGCCCCCTTCAAGGAATTTTGAGAATTTGCGATTTTTCTAGGGATCCTGGGGTCATCAGTTTCCCTCGTACCAAGTTTCAAAGTTCTGAGATTTCTGGAAGTGCCTCATTAATTCACGTCTTTTTTCTTTTTTAAATATTTATATATACATCGCTCCAGCCCGACTTGCTTTTATATATATAGATGTCGGATAAGCATGAGCACGTTGAAAAGTGCAGACTTCCACTTCGAGATTCATATCTCCTAAACGGTTTATGATATTAGGAAACGGTTTGCGCCATCGGACGCCTCATTTATCGCTCTACATGTTTGTTTCTAGACCATTTCCCCATATCTCCCATATTAAGGGGGTAAATTGAGTTCAAAATTTGAATAGGGTGAAATTTGGGGGCATTTTTAACATTTTATATTACATTTTGCCTACTTATGTATAAGGTAGAATCATGAAATTTGGTACACATATGTCACTTAATCGTGCCAATGTGCGCACACAACGTGATGATCCT